>NC_090444.1:1430536463-1430839494 GCF_031143425.1 Pleurodeles waltl | reverse complement strand
TTGCAGGGCATTGTGGATAAGAAAATGGTGTGGAGTGCATATGAAGCACACCACCCTGGATTCACCCAGATGTTTAGCTTTCAGATGTGTCTAGGTCTGGTAGGATTTTCTAGGTGGCAGCGTACCAAAGTCCAAAAAGTGCAGCCCCTCGCCATTTTAAGTGGGACGATATTGGGAGTTAGCCAAGCTCTCTTGGCCCATATGAAAAATCAAAACCCAAAAAAGTAAAATGTCCTCTTGCTTGCCATTGAGATAAGATGCTTTAGTTTGCAGGGAGGTGGGGCTTGGCTGAAAGACTGTTACCCCCTTCATTTGGGTGAGGGGGATAACTATGCCCATAGTGATTGATAGCCCCCACCCCTCTATTTTCTTTTATTCCCTGTCATCTAGCGTGCTTTCTGCCCCCCTGCTGGGGGGGTGGATCAGGGGTAATTAGCCCATCTGTCCCTCAGTGGAAAGAACAACTTTGTCTCCATGCCCCCACTCTTTTTAAAAACTTTTTTCCTTGCAGTCTAGTGGCCTTTCTGCCCCCGTGGGGGCAGATGGTCCTTACAAAAATAGGCTGATCTGCCTCTAGGGAGGACAGAAATGGCTTAAATGAATGCCCCTCCCCCAATGGGAGCAACCCTTGCCCAAGGGGCTGCCCCCCAAGCAAAACACACACACACAAACACCAATCCCTGGTGCCTAAGTGGTTTCTATCCCTGTGGGGCCGTATGGGCCCAATAAAAATTGGCTGATCTGCCTCCAAGGGGGGCAGAAATGGCCAACAGTAATGTGTCCCCATGAGGAGTGGCCCTTGTCCAAGGGGCTGGCCCCCCCAAACAAAGCACACAGACACACAAAACAATCCCTGGTGCCTAGTGGTTTCTGCCCTCCTTGGGGGCAGATGGGCCTAATAAAAATGGGCTGATATGCCCCCAAGGGGGCATAAATGGTCTAAAGTAATATGCCCCCATGGGGAGCGACTCTTGCCTAAGGGGCCGCTCTCTGTATATATAAAATATTAATAATAAAAAATCCCTGGTGTCTGGTGGACTCTGCCCCCCTTTGGGGCAGGTGGGCCTAATAAAAATAGGCTGATTTTCCCCCAAGGGGGGCAGAAATGACATAAGTATAATGACCCCCTGGGTACCAACCCTTGCTTAAGGAGCGGCTCCCCTTATATAAATAAACAAAAAAATATCCCTGGTGTCTAGTGGGTTTCTTTGGGGTCAGCTCAGCCTAAAAATATGGCTGATGTGCCCCCAAGGGGGCAGAAACAGCCTAAACATTTTGCCGCCCTAAGAAGGAGTGACCCTTGCCCAGGGAGCCATTCCCCCAGTCACCCAAATATTTTTATAAACAATTCCCTGGTGTCTAGTGATAGGCGTAAAAAAGTGGCCGATCTACCTTCAAGGGGGGGGGCAGAAACGGACAACATAATGCTCCCCAAATGATCGAACAATGTAAAGCAAAAATCCCTGGTGTCTAGTGGGCATTACTGCTGCACGATCGCTATGCCATCGTACCGCAGGAATGCTCAAAGAGACATCAGAGGAAAGGAAAAGCCTTTCCTTTCCTCCAATGCCTCTCTGACCTCCCTCTTCCCCCTTCCAGAGGATAAACTAATCCGTTTCTCCTCAGGATGCGCTGGAAGCTATGCTTCTAGAGTGTCAGGGTGACATCTGATAACCTCAGCATGCGGTGCGTGTTGACTTCATCAGATGTCACCAAGGAGGGGGTCTTGGTGGCAGCAGAAGCTCTTCCGCTGCCATCCCTGCCAGTTGCCCACAGGGGAGCGAGGTCACAGCCAGGATGTAACGGTTACGTCTGTGGCACAGCAGCGATGTGCCACTGGACATAACCATTACGTCCATGGCATTGAAGGAGTTAAAAACAATTTTAAAAACTTTTTTTTTAATGCAGCCCTTTTCCTTGAAGAACAAACAGTTGCATTTAAAAAACTTTTACATTACTGAAGATCAATCACGGACATGTTGACCTGCTGAGCCTAGAATGGACACCATCCCTGTGATTGTGACTAATCAGTTTGATTCACATTTTGTGATCTACCTAATGAATGTTAATTAAGTAGGTTATATTGTGACTTAATCTGGTTCAGATTTTTTATGAACCAACCTAACAGGACATGCGTCACTTCACAAAGATATTTTTAAGTCACAAAAATGACGGAGAAATTTATGAACAATAAATGGTACATATGGCCACTAGGTCTCTTCAAACTCAGTACACTTTTCAATTTTTTTTATCAAATAATCCAATTTATAGTTTTGTAAAATTAAAGAAGCTCCTTCTACAAACACACTCTCTAAAATGAAGCTAGATCATTTAGCTTTTACAAAATATAATATCTATTATTATGAAGATATTATAGATATTACAAGTTCCAGAGACGGTACCTCATAAAATGTTACATCAACCAATTGATATATTAATCTCAATTCACTTAGACATGATGTTTTTGGGGGATTCATGCTTGTTCTCTGGGACTGTTCCCTAGACAGATGGTCTTTTGTCATCTATAGCGCGTCAATGGAATTCAAAGGTAGCAACTCAATCTTCACTGTTTCTGCTGTGCCTAAAAATCAAGAAAATGAGAACATTATTGTTCTCCATCCTTTACACTAAAACAAAGCAAACTAATTTTGTGTTGTATCAAGTTTCTAATAAATAGTGTAAAACAGTTGGCTGTATTTGTTAAAGTTATCCATGGCTTGTCAGTTATTTATTAGAATCTATACTACATATGAAAAGTGATTTGTAAGCAATTGTTGTCTCACATTTGTTTGTCTGTAGCCCTAAAGTTTATTTCTAATATTTCTGCCCTGATACAAATGTCTTTCCGTAATGTGAACAGAAAAAGTGTGACTGTTTCATTTATTTATACATAGGCAAAATAAAACAAAACTCATTAGCTAGGTTATCATATTGGTGAGTTTCAATACTCTTCAGGAAAACTTTCTCCACCACTTCTTCCTCTGTGCCATATTGTGAGCAGAGCTCACTGAAGTCTTAAATCTTGTGGTACAAGATTTTTAAGTTTTCCTTGTCGACAGATTCTCTCTTCTAAACTTAACTCAATTACATTCTGCACCCCACAGCAGGCGTTTGAATACAAACTGCTTAATGTCAGCATAGGGGGTAGTGCCCGGTGGGGTGGCCACTTTTTACACTGCCTGTAGGTGTCCAGAAAGAATTGGTGCCATGTTTTGTTCCCATCTCTCAAGAAACCACGCATCATTTGGTGCGACCTTCTCAAACATTTTTTGAAAATAGTCCAGTCTTCTCCAGGATAAGAATCATGTAATAAAGCACTGGGAAAATTCCTGTGTATGTGAGCATTGTGAATCATAACGCCAGCCAGAGGATAGCAATATCCTGTAGCTGTTGATTATTTGAGGCCGGAGAAGACTGATATTTCAAGGCATTTTGTATGGCTTTTCAATCCCCATTGTGTCTACCCTTGAATTACTAGCTGCATATGTCTCTGTCCTTTGGTCAATTGTTTGATTATCTCTATGGGGCAAGCTTCAGGCGTTTTTGTGTAGTTTTACTATCCCACTACTGACACCGCTGTAAAAGGACATTAAAACCAAATGTTTTTCAAAGAACTTTATTTAATTTGGGCTGTTTATTTTTTTTTAATGCAGCCTGTTTCCTTGAAGAAAAAACATTTGCTTTAAAAAAAAAATACATTACTGAAAATCAATCACAGGCATGGTGATCTGCAGATCCTTGTAAGACACTATCCCTGTGCTCCCTGTGATTGTGGCATGGGGCCAGCTTCAAATGTTTTTCAGATTTTTTGTGTGATTTTATTATCCCACTACTTACACCACTGTAAGAGGACATCAAAATCAAATGTTGTTCAAACAAATGTATTTAGCTTGGACTATTCCTGTTCAATCCAGCATCAGTTATTCTCTTCCCTATATGACATTTGAATCACATTGTATTCACAAGTCTCTGTTCTAGTTTTAGAACATCTTCGCAATTTTCTTTCACAATTCTACACCTTCATCTTTTATGTCTGGCTTCCTAAACAATTCTGCGTGACATGACTGTTCCTCTCAAAGCAAAGTTTGAACGAGCACTAGATTTTTAGGCTTTACTATTGTCTGATACACCCATGCCAAGTCACTGATACAGTGACCAACCCCTGAGTAAGAATTGGTTGTTGCCGAACCCACTCTTTCCCAGTGAACAACTGTTAGCGCACCTCGTTATCCAGTGAGAACATACCTTGTCAAGAGCGTTAGTGGCACAAATTATATGAGTTCAGTGTTACACTCTACTTGCTTATAACCACTGCCTGCTTGCTGGACAGTGGCAACTGGAAATGTCGCACCTCTGTCCTGCATGTAGCTAAGTTCAGTGCTTTTCTCATGTGCTGCTGGATTCTCCTTTCACTTATTTTTCCTCAAGACCTCATGTTACTCCCCCACTGTGCCAGTTCCCTCCTTGTGTTGATACTCTGCTCTGGTTGAGGATTCATTCATTTGTCTGGCTCCGCTCTCCTAGAGAGCATTCTCTCCCATGACTATGCTCTCCATCTGGTTTTTCTACTGCACCTTCTACCTACTAGCCCCCTAATCTTTCTACTTCTTTTCAGGTATCTGACCTGGAAATTACCTTACAACTCTTATCAGGTGGATTATCCCCAACACAAATGCTTGCTACTTTATTTTTCTTTGTTCTTCCTTCTTCATGGGTGACATAAATATCTCCACAGCCATATTAGATAAGTTACTGCTCTATGCATCTGACTTCTCCCCATCACACAGAGATCGTCAAAATACATATCTTTTACAGCATTCATAATTAGATGTGAAAGTCACAACACTAACATCACTAAAGGTTTCCTCTTGTCTTTAGATATCACCACCCTTACAGTGCAACCTGAGCCTTACTGGCAGTGGTTACGTAGAAGTGTGGAAGCACACATCACTCTTGCTTCTTTCCGATTTTCAAGCTATGCGCACTCCGACAGGGACAGATCACACATAGATCTATCTTCTTGAGTGTTACTCGCACAAGCAGCCTGATCAAATGCATCTGTTATTTTCAATTATTCTCATTCTATACCGCTCCTAAGCTAAAGTCTAGTTCTGTAACCAATATCCTTAAAATGCTTCTCATCTTATGCTTCTGGGGGCAGTGGTACATTCCTCTTAAACAATAGTCTTAGAATACTGCTCAACGTCAATTTCAAATTATCTCATGAAAATTGATGCTTTGTCCTGCTGGTGATTGCCAAAGTAAAAATGATAGATTTCGATGTTTAGGTAGCTAATAAGTATGAACTCATTCAGAAGAACTCACATTTTTGAAGGAGAAGGAACACAACCATTTGGGCAAGCAATTAAGATCATAATTAAACCTTCTAAAGCCCTTTTTTACATGAAACCAATGTGCAAACATCCAGCCATGAATGAACCGCAGTGTAGCACATGCTTTCCCTATAGGAAAGAATCTGTTATTTTTTCCTTCCCCGATGAAGCCTTTCCAAAATGTTTGTGATAAGGTGAAGAACCAGATATGGAACTAATTTATCTTTCCAAGAATGCTGCATTGTTCTGGCAATAGACATCAAACCGTCCCTTATTTTATCTTGCTACTGGAAACTAAATAAATAGATTCTAAATAGGTTAGCACATTTTGCTGAAAGTAAAAAGGAGATTAGGCAGATGGCCACCCAGTTCTAAGATATGGGCTTATGATGTTTAGTACTCCTGGTGCGTGAACCCTAGGTGCTTGCCAAGTTCTAGCACTAATAATTTCCCTGTAAAAACTTTGCATATGAGACCAGTTGTGCAACATATGGTTTTGCCAAAACTGTTTCCAGTGCTCTGGCAGTGACTTCTGCCATCCTGTTGCCTCTCCCCAATTAACTGAGCGGCAAAGCATTTTGCCACCTATCTTATTGATTAATGTGGATCATCTGTTTGTTGTGGTTGACCGTTTGGTAACTTTTTAGGGGTATTTCTGGGCAATTTTTAGCCACCAGAACATAACCACACTGCATGGTTGTCCCTTACAGACAGTGCCACTGAGGAATATAGTGATCATAGCAGATTTGTTACAATATAACATACTGGCTGCCATCTTTGTTCTATAGATCAGTGCTTGTAAACATTGCCTGAATTTCCACGCTTTCTGAAGACAGCTAGGCTCTCCACATGCCTCCTGATCAACAAATCTTTATTGTATTGTGACCCCTGGCAGCATAAGTCTGAAAGCTGTGTTTGCGAAGGTATTCTGGCCCTAGAAGGTTTTATGACACATATTTAACTGTCCCACTTTTGTGTTGAGTTTATTGAGAGTGTTTACTGGTGTCATACAGAATGAGTTAACTCTCACCCACATCCTTGAGCCTGCTTACCATCCCCATTTTTAGAGAATCTAGGGGCCAGATGTAGGAAACACTTTGCGAGTCGCAAACGGCAAATTTTGCCATTTGCGACTCGCAAATGCGTGTTTCGTATGCAGAAATGCATTTTGTGAGTCGGGACCGACTCGCAAAATGCATTTCCGAATCGCAAATAGGAAGGGGTGTTCCCTTCCTATTTGCGAGTCGCAGTGGTATGCAACTCCATTTGCGACCGCGTACGCGGTCGCAAATGGAGTCGCAGTTACCATCCACTTCAAGTGGATGGTAACCCACTCGCAAATTGGAAGGGGTCCCCATGGGACCCCTTCCAGTTTGAGACTGGACCCCAGAATATTTTTTCAGGGCAGGGAGTGGTCCAAGGGAGCACTCCCTGCCCTGAAAAAACCGAAACAAAAGGTTTCGGTTTTTTTTTAAATGCAGCTCGTTTTCCCTTTGGGAAAACGGGCTACATTTAAAAAAAAAAAAACTGCTTTATTGAAAAGCAGGTCGCTAACATGGAGGCCTGCTGACTACAGCAGGCCTCCATGTTAGCGAGTGCCTATACTCGCAATGGGGCCGCAATTTGCGACCCACCTCATGAATAT
The DNA here is from genome assembly GCF_031143425.1 of Pleurodeles waltl. Classification (NCBI taxonomy): domain Eukaryota; kingdom Metazoa; phylum Chordata; class Amphibia; order Caudata; family Salamandridae; genus Pleurodeles; species Pleurodeles waltl. The sequence goes on along the minus strand of NC_090444.1, from coordinate 1,430,832,516 downwards.
TCATGAGGTGGGTCATTGCGACCCCATTGCGAGTCGCAGTCGGTGTCTGAGACACCGTACTGCATAGCAATTTGCGACTTGCAAATTGAGAGTCGCAGGGACTCGCAATTTGCAAGTCGCAAATTGCTATCTTCCTACATCTGGCCCCTAGAGTACAAAGGAAGTGACTTGGTTATCAAGTTGGAAATCAAAAGTAACTGAACCCTGGGAGACTTAGGGCCTGATTACAACTTTGCAGGAGGTGTTAATCCATCCCAAAAGTGACGCTAAAGTGACGGATATACCACCAGCTGTATTACGAGTCCATTCTATCCTATGGAACTAGTAATATGGCTGGTGGTATATCCGTCACATTTGGGACGGATTAACACCTCCTCCAAAGTTGTAATCAGGCCCTCAGTGTTGCATGACAATGCCCACAACATATAATGCCCACTACCAAGGGCCAAAAAGATGCGTGACATTCTTGAGTAAGGAATATGCACCATTAGTGAGGCCGTTATTCCTAACCTCATGAGGGAGCATGTTCAACAACAGACATACGCTTCAGACACGTCTAGTCATCAGATGCTTTGTGTTCTTCCTGAGAAAATGTGCTGTAACACACAACCTGAAGATCAGGTCAGGGGTGTATCACAGGCCCCTGAGGTGCAGGGGGGGGCATCAACCCTTCAATCCACGCTCAACTCTTCAAGGGCCCTATTCACCTCAAGGGCAGTGAATATATGTGAAAAATGAGAGTCTTAGGGGCCCCTCATCACATTCTGCGGGGGCGATCATTCAGCCTTACATCACTGGAATAGATTAAGGAAGACATTTTGGTTCATCCGCATATAAGAGTGAGGAATATTTCAGCTCCGTACCATACCATGATTAACCGGCGTAGGTTAGATGCTCTCAGCTCTAAAAACTTATCAGATACAGTATTTTGTTTATTTGTGCCAAACATATGTTTGAATCGTTAATAAATTATAGCCAAGTAGGTCGATACAGGGGTCGCAGAGTTAATCATTTTCCTTCAATTGATAAAATACTTTACACTTCAGACAGGTTTTTACTAGTTGATTTGACATACTAGCAGGCATTTATTTTCAATTAAAGTACACTTACTTTAGAAGGCATAAAAAAGAAGCCACTTAGAAGCATTTTCTTGTGTATTAGTCAGGTGGTACTATTCAGATCCAAGCCTTGTTTGAAAACTTCAGAAACGAATCATGTTCCCTTAGTGGCGCTGATTATGAAATGCCTGGTTTGATGTTTCAGCTACAACTGTGCAGCTTTTTGTTATTCTCTTAAAGGAAGCCTGTGTTTCGAGGTGCTTGTGAGCGTTCAAGCAGCCTGCTTAGATCGCATCACGCACAGCTGTGCAGCTTTTCATTTCCTCTGGCAGTGCTTCATGATTATAGAATGAAACGAGATGGAGGCACACGCAAAGACGTCACTGAGAAGGCGTGGAAGGGCCTTGTCAATATGGTTCTGAGTGCTTCCTGCACACGCACTTTATTTATATACGCTGCCTGAGTCATCGAGAGCATAAGGCCTAGTTTCTAAATAGAACTATGGATGGGCAACAGTCAATTACATGGATGTTTTTCACCAAGAGGTTCTGAGTGACATTGAATAGACAACTCGATTTGTCTGCGTGTCACTCAGAACGCTAGGGTGAAAAGCATCCGCGAACTTCATTTTTTAAATAATTTTATTTTATGTATGGCCCCTAAAAATGATCTGCTCCTGCTTTCATATGCTACAAAGGGACAAGGGAACAATGGGGGAGCCACACATAGCTTGGTCTGCGGCTTGTCCCAAGTGTAAATAAAAATACCATCAAAAAATACAAGGGCTCTTGCTACCCTCTGCCACAAAACTCTGTGCCTTCCCGTCCCTCTGTTATGGAAGCTGTACTCCTGGCTTTCGAGCACTGCTCTGAAAGTCTCTGTGAGAGCTCTGCCAGAGCAGCCCGCAGTTCCCATATGAGGTACCAACAGTGGGTAACAACTTTAGTTAACAACCGTTGCCTCGTCATAGTAGTGAATTACTAGATTTAGAACCTGGCTTGCCTCGTCATAGTAGTGAATTACTAGATTTAGAACCTGGCTTTCACTCTAGTGATTCTAGGTGAGAGCCAAACGTAACAAAATCATGTACAATGTAACTGGCTTGACCTCTATGTGGAGAATGTCTGTGAACAGCATTACATTGCATTCAAGGGCCAGAATTATGGAGACATTTCAATAACCCAACGGATATAAGTGTGCATTCATTAATTAGTCCATGTAATGCTGAAGGCGACTAACGGCCATGAAACAAGTATCAGACAAGGGAAATGCATATACATGTATGAACAGAGACCATGTTTGTGTATGCTAAATGTGCGATAATGCTATGTGTTGCATGACATACGAATAGGCCATTCCACATTGGGGAAGGAGCCATAATTTGTTATTTGTTAAAGCTCAAGGTGGAAGACAGGGAGGGAGACTGGATTAGTTTTATGTAAAGGCTTTTACCAAACAGGTTCTGCAGTACTCAAAGGGTGACTGATGAAGCAGCAAATGAAGGTTTTGATTTATTAACGCTTAAACGTAGTGCTGCAATAATCATGTGTGACTCTAACCGAACTAATAAAGATTGTACGGGGACAAAATGTGCCCTCAGAGTAGTTTGCCAATATTTATAAGCGTGCTTCATATAACGTGGTGTATTAGAATTGCACTAATCCGACATAATCATAAACGTGTGCAACGATTTGCTTGCTTGAAATGTTTTAGTTTAGCATTACTTTAGCGGAGGCTTTGGCCTAGTTGCCTGGTCTCACGGTTTAGATGCTCGTATTTTTCCAATGTGCTATTAAACGTGTATTTTTGCTTGAAGCTGTACTTTTCCACTGAGATCGTTCACATGCTTATCTTAAGGTTTCGTGCCAGCCTGGCATATTTTCTCTTTACTCCAAGGTCGATTTGCAGGTGCGGACAATGGAGGCTCTGAAAGTGAGCTAATTGGTATAAAATGTTGCAACTTGCGTACCCATCTCCAAGGATAATGTATGCTTAAGTAAAAGCTTGAGAACTGTCGTTTTTGATTGGACCATTTGAAGCTAACCTATGAACCCTCCAATGGAAGACCCTACTGGATTTGAACCGTTGTCTATAAAACCCAAGTGCACGAGAGGAAAGTATCCATTATTGGACATCCCGCCATTTTGACTTCGTAGCTATTATGGCCCACCTTGCTGCGACGCCATTTTGAGAGACTTTGATGCTTTCTCTAATCGAGAGAAAGAGACTTTAAATGATTCTGGCCCTAGAGACTTTAACTTTGATTTGATCCCTTTGCATGAAGTAGTAGTTTTATCTTGCCGCCGTGAGGCAATTGCCCCGTCCACCCCTGCCCCTTTGCCCCGTCCCAATGCCGATCGAAACGGTACCCATGCTGATCGAGAAACGGTACCTGTGAGACGAAGACTTCCTTGAATGCTGATCGTAATTGGTAAATATGAAAGGAAATTGTAAAATTGCATTGTGTTTCTTTTAGGTAACCAACTGCTGATTTTGATAAGATCCCTAGTTAGGAGTTTTTCTAAATTAATGTTGCTAAATTGTTTTCGCATGAGGTCCCACATGCCGATGCTAATTTGAGGTTAGATGAGGATTCTTCTGTTGCACGATGCAATTTGAGACCTTGTTATGCTGACTAAATGTATGCAATTAGTTCATTACAGATTATAGTATTGGTGATTTGCGTTGCTATTATCGAATGCCTTGTGATTCAAATGCTACATAGATTGCACTTGTTTCGCCGCTATGGACAGCTATTAATGTTCATTTACGTCTATCATTTGGTGTTGAGACACATTTATATTGTGCTAGCTTTGTTAATATAGGGAAATAAATTTACTAACTTTGCAATAAACTGGTGTGGTTATTCCTGACTGAAAGGTCAGGGTTCGCCGAAAATGTATTCTGGATTAATTGTTAAGTGTTATGTTGATCAGGGTATTGCTTATGTTCGTTATTGATTATTGATTTGATGAAGGTGACTGACTAAGAGTACGGAGAGTTCCACTTAGTTAAAAGATTCATCGGCCTAAAGAGCGTCCGAATACAGGGAAAGTTACTAGTACGGACCGCTCTATCAGTAGATGGTAGCAGAGGACGGTTTCATCTTTTGGGACCCTGTACTCCTAGAGTACATGGTGTTGAATTAACGGTTACGCATTTTGAGACCCCACTCGAGAAGTTGAATTAGATTTTTCTTGGATAAAACTGATTGACAGAATGATGATGGGCTAGGTCCACCGCGACTTTCCCGGGATCTCGGAGCTTGCGGATGGAAAAGACCGAGGTGTGGAAACAGCGTTGGCGGTACTAGTGATGGTATGAGTGAAGTTAGGGTTTTGTGCTTGCACAGCTTATTGCCGCAGGGTGTGTGAAAAGGTTGCGAGGATTTTTCTTTTTAGAGGATAGCGGAGGTGCGACTCCGAGTGTAGAAGTAGAGAAGTCGTCGAACTTCATAGAAATAGCAGAGGTGCGGCTCCGAGTGTGAGAGTAGGGAAGTCGTCGAACTTCATGTGCGTGTGGCGCTTTGTGCATAAAAAGGTCCACGTGGTTGTTGTTGTTGAGACGGGCCCTGCGAGGTCAAGAGACTCCGGAGTATGTTGATCTATGTTGTGGTCTGGGCGGTTTAGTAGGTTGATCGGGCGTGGTCAACGAGTTGGTACGTGTGTTAGGGAGTGAAAGAAACTTCGACTTCGGGCTTTGACAAGATTCTAAGTGCACTAGAATAGATCATTGACAAGTTGAGAGTAGGTCTGCGGGTCAGATTTGCTTGCGAACGTGGGGACCGAGAAAGACGGAATAGCGGCCGAGGCTAGTGAAAAGTCCCTAAGGTCCTGAAGCGACTGTGTTACCCTTCCTGTAGTAAACCGACAGATCTGTTTTATTTTTTGGTAGCTCGCAATACATGCAAGAAGTTGCTACGAGAGGAGGTGAGTGAAGGAGGACTAGCCGCGAGGCTTTGTCAGCCGCAGTGTGTGTGAGTGTGACGCCACTAGGAGCCGCGCTGGGATAGGTTGGTTGTAGAGAAGGGTCGCGCACGGATTGGATGCAGTCCGTGGGGCTCGATTGGAAGGGGAAAGGCAGGCGAAGAGTATTCCGGGAATTAAAGTCACCTATTGATTACAAACTTTGTGAAATAAAAGACGAGAAAATGAAATTCTTTAAAGCATTCAGGAGTGCGATGAAGGGGGAGTCTTACATTAAAGCGAGCGTAGGAGAGGAGACGCCGCCCGAGGGTACACCAGCTTACATTGTAATGGAAGAGAAGGGGGTAGCTCCGTGCCTATGGCTAAAGCAATGGCACAAGCTGACAGAGAAACATGGGAGCGTAGCGTTCCCGATTCATGGGACATTCAATATAAGGATTCTAGAGAATTTGAGATTCACGATGTACGACATGAAGGTACCTCCAAGGCCAGCACAGTTTGAGGCTCTAGCGATTTGGGAACTAATGGCTAGACAGCAACAGCAAAATAAGTTCGAGAACAGAATAAGAAAGGTAGAAAAGACACTAGCGGACGCTAGGTGGGATAATGCACAGAAGGTGTGGAGGTCAGACGTATTGCAGGGGATAAAATTGTTCCCGGCAATTACTAAGGAAGAAGAGGAGACAGGTAAGAAAGCTACCTGCAAGACAAACAGGAAGTGTTCCAAGGATAGAGAGGATGAGGAAAAGTTGAGAAGAGAAGAGGAGTTAGAGGATGAGGAGCTAATAATGCAATTGCTGAACGACCGTCCACCACCTTATGCAGAGAGTGGACAAGGTCCAAGTACCAGTTCTGCCCCTCCGGCACCGGTACAGAACAGTGAAACTCCGAGTTCAGGAGCAGCATCGGGATCTAAGGACCCGAGTTTACTGTTCACCCCGCAGATACCGCAGGTTAGGAGAATATATCCAGATGTGCCCATGTTGAAACCAGCAGAAAATTATCAGCCACAGATGCCAGGGTACTACAGCAGTGACAACAGTGGAGGGATGATTATAGATCCAACCGTAAGAGGAGTACAGAATGGTCACAACCCGACATTGACACAAGCTGAATCAACTCAGTTTTTGATGCCTCAGAAGCAGATGCAGGGGGGAAACGCACATGCTCAAATGACAGGGAGTCAGATGGGCATGCCGGCAATGATGACCCATGGTGTGGGAATGAACATGCCTCAGAACATGGGGAATGGACAGAACCCAGATGCGATATCGCTACCCATTACTGTAGGTCCACCGGTACCTTTGTACAGTCAGCCTAATATAGGTATGAGCGGTCAGGGATCAATGCTGCAGAATGGGACAGGGAGGAGGTGCATAGAAAACACTCCAGGGATAACTCCTATAGCGGCTCAGCCAAATGGATCTGGGACCTTGATGGAGTTTAGTCCCATATGTGCTCAGTCGACAGTGGTGAGGTCGAGCCCCCCACTGATAATACCTTTAACATCGAATACTGAAAAGTTGCTGCAACCATCAATGGCAGTCGATGTGAACGCTACACTGATGGGGTTGAATGCGCAACAGCTGACACAGTGGTTCAACAGTCTAAATTCCACACAAAGCTCAGACAGTGGGAAGGGAGAAGATTATATGAACAGGATGAGGCTGAACATGGAAGCACAAGAATTGGTGGAAGGGACTATGGGTGTGAATAGGTTAGAGTCCTACTCGGAAGAAGAGCTGAGATATCTATGTCCCAGGATAACAAAAGAAGTGAACAAGGTACACAAAAGCTTGCAGGAGGTAGCTGACAAAAACGGGGTTGATATAGACAAGATGAAACACTTGAGCAGGAGCTATAGGTTGGATTTTGGGACTGCAGATTTTGAACACATGAGGTCAGCAGGCATGAAGGCGCACCTTAGAGAATTGTTGCAGAGTGCACAAGTGTGGAGGTGCTTAGACAAGTGGGAAAGCAGATGGGTAAAGAGAAAGGAAAAGAGGAGGGACAGTGCTACAGAGCATAATGAGAAAAGACCACAAAGCAGCAAGACAGTAACCATGCTGCCAATGAGGGAGACAGCAGGGGGAAAATTAATACATGTACCATGGCACAGAAGCGACATTCAGTCATTTACGGATGATTTTCCCAAACTGAGAGAGAAGCCGATTGAATGGTATCAGCAGACTGATAGGTTTGTGAAGCTTGCAAAATGTCTCTGGGAAGATCTGAACACTCTCTTTGAGATTGTAGTTCCAGCAGATTTGTGGGAGGATTGCAAAAGAGCTGTAGGTTGGCCGACGAGTGAACCAGAGAGAGACAGGGAGACGGGTGCACCATCACCTATGGTGATGAGCTTGTACTACAAGGTGATTGAGCATTTGAAGACGAAAGTTGCCGCGAAAAATGTGGATTGGCAGAAGATCGATCGAACTGCCCAAGAGGCTAAAGAGTCGATTCATAGTTACTATGAGAGGTTGTTGAAGGCGTTTAAGAACTACAGCGGCACGGAAACAATAGAGGCGAAGGACATTCTTCATTTTGTGTTCAGATTTGTGGAAGGGCTGAGACCAGAGATAAGCCAGATGATAAAGTCGCATTTGATTTGCTGGCAGTCGAAACCGATTGATGAGGTGTTGAATTATGCGAAATACTGTAGCGACGAAATTGAGGTGAAACAGAAAAGGTTGAAAGAGAAGGTGATGATGATGCAACTTAAAGCAGCTCAGACAGGTCTGCAAGGTTTGCAAGGGATGCAAGGGTTCCAACAGCAGGTACCGCAACCACAGCCGCAGTTGCAGGGAAACATGGCGTTTCAGCCACAGGCCAGAGGCAGAGGCAGAGGAGGTTTTGTGAATAATGGTCCGGATTTGAACACTGTTGTTACGGGTGTGCAGGCAATGAAAAAGGTGATGCCGTGTCACGTGTGCGGAATTGTCGGTCATTGGAAACGCGAGTGCCCGATGGTGGTGCAGGAAGGTGCAGGTGCAGGTGCAGGTGTTGGTCAGCAAAACAATGATGTCAATGCATTTCAGACAGTGAGGGGACCGAAAATGAGAGGTCCAAGCCCAAATTTTCAGACCGTAAACCAGTTGCAGGGATTACAACCTATGCAGCCGCAGCAGATGCAGATGCCTCGTATGCAGATGACGCAAATGCAGCCGATGCAACAGCAGTTACCCATGGTACCTAATCAGCAAATGCAAATACCTTTGGCACCAACGAGTCAGCAGCAAGTGATGGTTCCTCCACAGGTATCGGGTCAGGTAATGAGTACAAATGGCACAGTACAACAGTTCCCATTACACAGTGAGAGTGGAATAAACAATGTATGGGAGAGTGAAAGTTCAGAAGAAGGAGATTGTGTGCTTGCAGCATCATTGGAAGTTGATCAAAAGGGTCCGTACGTAGAGGGAAGAGTAATGGGTCATCGTGTCTCTTTCTTGGTTGACACAGGAGCCACACGTTCAACTGTTAAGAGCAGTGAAGTACCAAATTTGCCACTCTCAGGGAGGACAGTTCAAGTGGTGGGAGTAGCAAACAGGCACCTGACGAACCCAATAACAGATCCGGTACCAGTCAGCATCGGTAACTATCAAGGGGTGCATCAGTTTGTGGTATGTGACTCAAGCCCGATAGCACTGTTAGGGAGAGACCTATTGTGCAAATTGGGTTGTTCGATCATGTGTTCGAACGAAGGAATAACAATCCAGACGAGCAGTGATGGGGAAGAAGAGGACAGTGTAGAGGGGGATGAGATGGAAACTGTCGATGAAGAGTATCCTCTGATTTGTCTTTTCCCGATGATAACTGAAGAAGATATTCCAGCCGAATTACGGGAAACAGTCGGAAAGGAAGTGTGGGACATGACAGGGAAAGAGGTGGGATTGATGAAAGGAGTGGAACCAGTGAAAGTGACTGTAAAGCCCAATGCAATCTTTCCCCAGACCCCACAATACCACATGGCACAGGACACCCTCATGAAAGTTGCCCAACTTATTGACGAATTTGTAAAGCAGGGAGTATTGAAAGAAGTGTTGAGCAGTCCATGTAATTCACCAATAATGGGACTAATAAAGCCAAGTGGAAAGGTCCGACTTGTGCAGGACTTGAGGAAAATAAATGACATCATAGTCAAGTGTTGCCCTGTCGTGCCAAATCCAGCTGTGATAATGTTTCAAGTCCCTTGCGATGCCGAATGGTTCTCAGTCATCGATTTGTCACAAGCCTTCTTTTCTGTGCCTCTTCATGAGGACAGCCAATTCCTCTTTTGTTTCAAATTCCTAGACAGAGTGTACAGTTGGTGTCGAATTCCTCAAGGGTTTTCTGAGTCACCGTCAATCTTCAATCAGATTCTAAAGAAAGATTTGGAAGCATTAGAATTGCCATTCGAGTCAACTCTAGTACAGTACATTGATGACTTATTGATTGCGTCAAAGACAGAAAGTGGCTGCACAGCCGACACCATTGCTCTGTTGAACCATTTGGGAAGGAATGGACACAAAGTGTCTCCTTCCAAATTGCAGTTCTGTCAGAAGAAAGTGAAATACTTGGGTCACCAGATAGAGAAAGGGTCACGGAGAATAATGAAGGAAAGAATAACAAGTGTACTTCAAATGAGTCCACCCAAGACAAGGAGGGAGGTGAGGAAGTTTTTGGGAATGGTGGGCTACTGTCGCCAGTGGATTCCCAACTTCTCAACTCTAGCAAAGCCTTTACTGAAACTGACCCAGAAGGATGCCTTGGATCAAATTGAGCTGAAAGGAGACGAGATGGATGCTTTTGTTGAATTGAAAGAGTGCATGTGCAGGGCTCCAGCTTTAGGTATGCCTGACTACACAAAGCCTTTCACATTGTTTTGTCATGAGCGTGATGCATGTTCTTTGTCTGTCTTGACTCAAGCCCATGGTGGCGTAAACAGACCAGTAGCGTATTTTTCAGCTACTTTGGATCCGGTCGCAGCAGCACTCCCAGGGTGTTTGCGCGCCGTAGCAGCAGTTGGTATCAGCCTCACTCAGAGTGAAGGAATAGTGATGGGACACCCAGTAACAGTCATGGTCCCTCACTCAGTTGAGATACTTTTGACCCGCTCCCGAACGCAACACATGACCGGAGCAAGACTCACAAGGTATGAAACGATAATTCTGGGCTCACCGAATGTGCAGCTGAAAAGGTGCACTACGTTGAACCCAGCAACCTTGCTCCCTGGAGAAAATGCTGAAATTGAGAACGCTGAAGACGTCGAGCATGACTGCCTTCAGGTGACTGAATTTTGCACAAAACCTCGACCGGACATTAAGGATTCTAAACTTGATGAAAATGACCAAATTCTTTTTGTTGATGGTTCATGTCTAAGAGATGGGATGGGGATTTTGAAAGCAGGATATGCTGTATGTACTGTAACAGGTGTCTTGGAAGCGGGATGGCTTCAAGGAGTCTATTCTGCACAAGTAGCAGAACTTGTAGCCCTTACAAGAGCATGTCAACTGTCTGCATTGATGAAAGTCACCATTTACACTGATAGCCAATACGGGTTTGGGATTGTGCATGACTTTGGACAACTATGGTCACAGAGAGGTTTCCTGACTTCTTCAGGATCCCCAGTGAAGAACGGGGAGAGGATAAGGGAATTGTTACACGCCATTCAAGTGCCAGCCGAAGTTGCAGTGGTAAAGTGTAGTGCCCATACAAAAGGACAGGACTATGTTTCTCTGGGAAATGCATATGCGCATAAAATCGCAAGATTTTGTGCCTTGAACTGTATATTGCTCAGGGATGAGTGGAATTCGATAAGTGAACCAGAACTCGAACCAGCTGAAGCTTTTGCTTTGAAGGTCGTAGATACAATAGAGGAACTAAAAGCATTGCAGAATAACGTCAGGGAGGATGAAAGAGATTCCTGGATTAAATCACAATGTATGAAGAGACCAGATGAGTTATGGGTTTCAAATGAAGGAAAATTTGTTTTGCCAAACAGTCTCTTATCACAGCTTGCGCGGTTCTATCATGGGCAAGCTCACCTAGGGAGAGATGCCATGATAAGATTGTTCAAAACTGATTGGTTTAACCCCAGATTTCGTCAAGCTGCAGAAGCAGTTTGCCATCGATGTGTCACTTGCCAGCAGATGAACCCAGGAAAGGGAACAGTTGTGAACTCGAGCCACATTGGTAGGGCAAGCGGGCCTTTTAGTCGTATGCAGATGGACTTCATTGAAATGCCTGTGCATGGAGGTCTGAAGTACGTGTTGGTGATTGTGTGCATTTTTAGTCACTGGATTGAGGCATACCCCACACGTAGAAATGACAGCCTTACAGTTGTAAAGCTATTGTTGAGAGAGTTGATACCACGTTTCGGATTCCTGATCTCTTTAGAATCAGATAGGGGAAGTCATTTCAATAACGAGGTGATAAAGTTACTTTGCGAAGCGCTGAACATTGAGCAAAAACTGCATTGTAGCTATCGCCCTGAAGCATCAGGACTGGTGGAGCAGATGAATGGTACACTGAAATCAAGAATGGCGAAAATATGTGCATCGACAAATTTGAAATGGCCTGACGCATTGCCCTTGGTGCTAATGTCAATGAGAAACACCCCTGATAGAAAGACTGGATTGTCTCCGCACGAAATTCTCATGGGCAGGGCTATGAGGCTTCCTGCAGTTCCCGCAAACGCGCTTTTGAATATTACAGATGATATGGTGTTAGACTACTGCAAGGGTCTGGCTGACGTGGTTCGCTCTTTCTCTCACCAGGTGGAAGCAACCACCTTGCCACCGATCCAAGGTCCAGGACACGCACTGAAAGCAGGTGACTGGGTCGTGGTAAAGAAGCACGTGAGGAAGTCGTGTCTGGAACCCCGTTGGAAAGGCCCTTTCCAAGTGATCCTGACGACAACTACCGCTGTGAAGTGTGCGGGGGTTCCCAACTGGATCCACGCCAGTCACACAAAGAAGGTGTTGTGTCCCACAGATGAGGAAGTTGAAGCGCCTAAACTGCCAGTGCCTGATAAAACAGTGCTGAGTGCTGAGACAGAACAAAACCGAACTGAAAGCGAACAGGCAGAAGCAGGAGAGAGAGAGATATTATTGGAGGGCGAAGAGTCCGACTCACTTGGGGAAGACCAAGGAGAAAGTTCAGACAGCGACGAAGAAGCTGAAGGTGACAAAGAGCCTGAAGCAGCTGAGGGTAGCAAAAAGCCTGAAGCAGCTGAGGGTGACAAAGAACCTGAAGCAGCTGAAAGTGATAAAGAGCCTGACGAAAGTAACGGTGGCGAAGGGCTCGAAAAAGGTGAAAAAGCAGGAGAGCCTGATCAGAGGAGGGCTTTCCCAGAAGCAGACGATCCCGAAAAAGAAAAGGAGAACGTGATTGATTCCCCAGAAGGAGGGGACAAGGCAGAACAGAACGAAACAGTTCAAACTTCTACAGAAAAGTTTGCAGGTCCGTCAAATGGACATGGTGCAAAGAGGAGACTAAGTATATCACCATTAAAACAAAGGACTGGAGAAGGTTTGAACGACGGAGAAAGGCCAAAAGTGAAAGAGAAAAGAAAGGAAGTGTCTGTCGTGGTACCAACCTCAAGTGACGAAAAAGACTTGACAAAAGAGGAAAGTACCAGCGAGGCAGAATCGAAAAGAGAAGCAAAATTGAAAAGGAAAAGGATACCGAACAGGAGATATTCCGGTCCTGAATGGGCGTATGCAGTCAATGACGATTGGACTGATGAGTTTGTATCTCTAAGCATCGAGAACGAAGAGGAAGAGATACCAATAGAAAAGAAAAGTTTTATGGACAGTGTTGATTGAGAGGGTGATAAATGACATTGCCTGCTACAATCTAAAGTGCTAAAACCAGCTGATACATTGCTAAACCGGATGAGACACTTGCTAAACCGATAAAGACTGAGTTATTGCCGAATTGAGACAAATGCTGCTAACCGATAAGTGACTTGGCCTCTTGAAGAAGACGGTGTGAACATTGCGCTCGTTCAGCTTTGTAACTGAATTGCTGAATAGTTTCTTTATAGGTGCTTCTAGCTCTCTGATTCTATACAGATCATGACGCAAAACAGTAGAAAGAAATATGGTAAATATGTGTGTATAGGCTTGATAATTGCATGTGTATTAATAATAATGGCAATTGTACTTGGAATGCATGGTAAGGGTGAGAATGAGAGGATTGATGCTTCTACTTTTGCTCCTGTCACTGTCACTGAACTAACCGCATTGAAAAGACTAGAAATAGATGAGAGACTCTTGCATGATAAGAAAGAGCTTTCGTATAATGTTTTCTATCGCTTGCTAACAGAATATGTTGAGACAATGGATGCGAAAGATTGCTATGTGTGTACACAGATACCGACATCAGTAAAGGAAGGGGTGACATATCACCACATGCCTCTTACATACGGGATTACATGTAGTATAGTAATGTCTAGATTTTATGGTCAAACTAACATACAGTATTTTTATTCGAATTATGATGTTACCTTTGCATATGTTCCTATAATAGCGCAGCTAAGCCAGATTGCTAAAGATTGGGATGCTAAGATAATGAGGGAATTTTTCGAGCCAATGCAACCTTTTGAAACGGCTCACGCTCATAGGGAAAATCTTACTTGCTCGCTCTCTGCAGTAGAAATAAGCTTTTTAGATCGCACAGATGATAGAAGGGCACAAATGAATGCGAAATTAGAAAAGGCTTTAGATGCTTGGCATGTAGGGAAATTTTGTATATATCGAGGTGAATCTTATTATGACAATATTTTTGTAGGAGCGAGTGAGTGTAAACATACGTTTATTTTTAAGGCCAAATGGACATTCATGATGAACGGACTTGACCCTGTCATTCCAGGTGTATATTACATTTGTGGGTATAATGCCTATTATCGTCTTCCAAAGGGATGGTGGGGGAGATGTTATTTGGGTATAGTGTTCCCAAAGGTTTATCAACTGGATGACCTATCGATGATTCAAAAGACATCTGGATCCCATCGTATCCAGAAAAGAGAGACCGCAGCTGCTGTGGTAGGAGATATATTTGGAGCCATGATTCCTTCATTGGGAGTTGTGCTGAATTCCATCAAAATAAGAAAGTTGTCTACTATAGTGGATAACATGTTGACAAAGTTTTCAGGTGCTATAATCCTGATAGATGCTGAACTTGCAGCGGAAAGAGCTATGACTCTTCAAAATAGGCTTGCTTTAGACATTCTTTTAGCAAAGGATGGAGGCGTTTGCAAAATGCTTGGTGCACGACACTGTTGTACTTATATTCCCGACAATAGTGTGAAAATTAAAACAATGCTTGCTAATCTAACAAAAGAGAGTGCAGATTTGAAGGAACTGAAAGAACCAGGAGTGTGGGAGAAGGTTGGAAAAGGACTTGCTTCAGTGGGACATTGGATTGGGGGAATTTGGAATGGAATATTGCTAAAAATAATAGAGGGAATTTTAATAGTTATAATTTGTGTATTTGGAATTTGGGGAATAAAAAGGGGAATAATAATGATTATGGAAAGAATTAAAAGAAGGAAGGAGGAGAAAATAATGAAAAGAATGGCAGAAGAATACAAAGCGCAAACTAGAGGAACAAAAAGGAAAAGAGAACTGACAGAATTTTAATGGAATAAAATTTGTGGGCATGATTTGTGTGATGACTAGTAGTCATCAGAGGAGGGATTGATGAAGCAGAAAATGAAGGTTTTGATTTATTAACGCTTAAACGTAGTGCTGCAATAATCATGTGTGACTCTAACCGAACTAATAAAGATTGTACGGGGACAAAATGTGCCCTCAGAGTAGTTTGCCAATATTTATAAGCGTGCTTCATATAACGTGGTGTATTAGAATTGCACTAATCCGACATAATCATAAACGTGTGCAACGATTTGCTTGCTTGAAATGTTTTAGTTTAGCATTACTTTAGCGGAGGCTTTGGCCTAGTTGCCTGGTCTCACGGTTTAGATGCTCGTATTTTTCCAATGTGCTATTAAACGTGTATTTTTGCTTGAAGCTGTACTTTTCCACTGAGATCGTTCACATGCTTATCTTAAGGTTTCGTGCCAGCCTGGCATATTTTCTCTTTACTCCAAGGTCGATTTGCAGGTGCGGACAATGGAGGCTCTGAAAGTGAGCTAATTGGTATAAAATGTTGCAACTTGCGTACCCATCTCCAAGGATAATGTATGCTTAAGTAAAAGCTTGAGAACTGTCGTTTTTGATTGGACCATTTGAAGCTAACCTATGAACCCTCCAATGGAAGACCCTACTGGATTTGAACCGTTGTCTATAAAACCCAAGTGCACGAGAGGAAAGTATCCATTATTGGACATCCCGCCATTTTGACTTCGTAGCTATTATGGCCCACCTTGCTGCGACGCCATTTTGAGAGACTTTGATGCTTTCTCTAATCGAGAGAAAGAGACTTTAAATGATTCTGGCCCTAGAGACTTTAACTTTGATTTGATCCCTTTGCATGAAGTAGTAGTTTTATCTTGCCGCCGTGAGGCAATTGCCCCGTCCACCCCTGCCCCTTTGCCCCGTCCCAATGCCGATCGAAACGGTACCCATGCTGATCGAGAAACGGTACCTGTGAGACGAAGACTTCCTTGAATGCTGATCGTAATTGGTAAATATGAAAGGAAATTGTAAAATTGCATTGTGTTTCTTTTAGGTAACCAACTGCTGATTTTGATAAGATCCCTAGTTAGGAGTTTTTCTAAATTAATGTTGCTAAATTGTTTTCGCATGAGGTCCCACATGCCGATGCTAATTTGAGGTTAGATGAGGATTCTTCTGTTGCACGATGCAATTTGAGACCTTGTTATGCTGACTAAATGTATGCAATTAGTTCATTACAGATTATAGTATTGGTGATTTGCGTTGCTATTATCGAATGCCTTGTGATTCAAATGCTACATAGATTGCACTTGTTTCGCCGCTATGGACAGCTATTAATGTTCATTTACGTCTATCATTTGGTGTTGAGACACATTTATATTGTGCTAGCTTTGTTAATATAGGGAAATAAATTTACTAACTTTGCAATAAACTGGTGTGGTTATTCCTGACTGAAAGGTCAGGGTTCGCCAAAAATGTATTCTGGATTAATTGTTAAGTGTTATGTTGATCAGGGTATTGCTTATGTTCGTTATTGATTATTGATTTGATGAAGGTGACTGACTAAGAGTACGGAGAGTTCCACTTAGTTAAAAGATTCATCGGCCTAAAGAGCGTCCGAATACAGGTAAAGTTACTAGTACGGACCGCTCTATCATGACCTTTCCTGGCGAACAACATGATAAAATGTAAACGTTCGTTAATCTTGACAACCTTCTCCTTGCTGCAAATGCGTACAAACGGGAGTAGAAGACGGGCAACCATTGCGTCTACATCTAAGGTTTTGAACTTGGAATATGATCATGGGTATATTAGTTTTTTTTGAGTATTCTGTAGATAGAAAACGTCTTCGGTCTCTGCTAGAGGAAAAATCTAAAATCCAGTTGCTGGATATAAACATATGGTGTAAAGTGAGAGAGTAGAAAACGTTGTTATATTTGGTTATGTATGCATATGGTACCTTTATAGCACAAACCTAGGAGAAATCCAGCTGAGTGCTGTGCACAGAGACAAATGCAATGTGGGATTAGACGTGTATGTCTGAGACTAAGGGCCTGATTTAGGTCTTGGTGGAGGGGATATCCTGTCTGCCTTGTTATGTTTCTGTGGTATCCTATGGAGGTTGTAATAAGGCAGACGGGATAACTGTCATGTTTGTGACAGAGTATTCCCTCCGCCGAGACCTAAATCAAGCCCTGAGTCAAGAAGAGAGAAATACAGTGTTTCCAGAGCGTCTTCTGCTAAGGACATGACAGGGACCACTTTTGGGGCTGAAGGAGGTAAGAATAGATTTGGATCACACGCACAAGACTGAAGGTTGACATGGTACCCAGAAACAACCAAGATCAGTATAGTTAATTTCTCTGTAGTGGTGCGAAGGCTTGGAATTTACTACCTTACTATCTGCGGTCGGAGCTGAGTTTGATATAGTTCAGTGAAGGTCTGAAAACATGAGTAGTTAATCAGTAGCTCTATGACCTCCGGTAGCCTGCACTCTCTCTCTCTTTTCTTCTGTCTTTCACACATTTTATTGTGTTTCTGGCGCCCAGAAACTGGGACGTTAAAGTGCTCTACAAATAAATATAAACAATGCAAAAGGAAATTAAGAGTGAAGTGTCACCTGTGAAAATCAAATTTCATGGAGGATAAGCAATGGCAAACCTTAGTTTTGAATGAAGAGCTAATTCTAAAGCAATGCACTCATGCTAAGGGGGATCCCAAACTTTTAACCGGTGGTTCCAGGCAACGCTAAATTTGAGCTAGTGGATAACAGTGGGGGACACCGGCACTTATTTTTTGGGACCAGCACTTATTTTTCTCAACTGATATTTGTCAAGCGCGAGAGAGAAAAACATACAGATCAGACAGACAGAGGAAGAGGAAGATGGCAAGCCGTCACAATTGGGGAAAGCAAGAACCTACAAAAGTGAGCTAAAGGGACAGGGAGTGTCTAGTAGAGGAATAAAGAGGCATGCGCTGGACTTAAAATTGGGTGTGTTGGTGTAATTCTCTCCTGCGTAATTACTCGTAATTACAGCAAAATTACTAATAGTTATGCGTAACGACATGAGCAGCATATCCAGCTTTTACCTCTATTTTCTTAGTGCAAAATGCACCCTTGCTTCAAAAATGAGCCTAAGGATGCATAAAGGGCACAAACAGCACTAGTGAGCAGCTGCGCTCTCTTCGCTCATTGTACCTGTGCTCCTTAGCTAGGAATTTTGCCCCAATCAAATCTAATAAGGGCAGCGTGATCCGGCACTTGTTCTTTTACAAATGAAGAACTTATTCTAGGATACATGTTAATAGAGTGTCATGCGTGGAAAGTACAGATTGTACAACTCAAAATCTAGTAATGCAAAATGTTCAAAATGTGTTTATGTACTGGGGATCACATATTACCCCAGGCTACCAAAGGGTCAATATGGCAGTAATTTAAAAATGTACAGACAAACGTCTTGGCACCATCTAGGTAGGCTAACAGTTGTGCCAAAAGTAGGATGATAATTCCTTGATCAAATGATTGATCTCCAGAAAAGATAACCTCTTAATACCACTAACTAGCTTTGGCTCTCAAGCACAACTCCCAATTTCCTCCTCGACCTTACGCCTGATCATCTGACACAAAACATTGTCTGTCCAGATAAATAGTTACAAGAGGAACAATCTCTACCCATTTCCACCTTAAACTTTCAGTCCCTACAAAAAAAAAAAATCCCGGCGGCCACTTCATTGTAATTCGGACCACACCACATAACCCAAAGAGATACTCTTTGCAGAAGATGCTGAAATGCTCACTTCTAAGGTTTCTGAACCATTTGTCACTTCCATATCAGCGTCTCTACATCCTTACTACATGTCCCTGGGTCAACCCAGCATCCTACTCAAATAACAGCAAAGGCAGCCCTATAAGTTCCAAACATGTCCCAAATAATAGACATGCTGATCCAAGCAGAAGAACATTGCTCCACTAACGGGTATCCGCTTCTTTCTCGCCGTTCTCGCCTCTATTGACTAGGCCTCCAAAAGAGGAAGATATGCTTCCATGAGCCTTCAGTACGAACCCTATCATGTTTATTTCCTAGCTTGAGACTAACCCAGTAGACCTAAAAGTTTCACAGAGTCCCAGAACTCCCAAGATAACCACTAACAACCAAAAATGTCTGCCAGTCAAAGCTAACTTTGCATCGAATTCCATGGCCTACTCTTCATGAATCTTAACTTCTTATATATAACAGAAACCTGATTCTCAGATAAGAGTGCACTCTTTATCGGCAATACAATTCATGGTAGTTAAAAAAAGAATGAAAAAAAGAGCAACACAAAAGAGCATATGGCATAGCTATAGTTCACAGACTCAACAGCTTAGAAATAACACACTCGTTAATTGCAAACTTAATTCAAACCCGTCCCATACATTTCTCCTCACATACAGACCACCAGACCATGACCACAAGTTTTCACAAACATTCATAGAAGAGACTTAACCAATAAAACCTACTTGAATACATTCAGCACACACTACCTCCCAAAGAATAGACCCCTGTGCAATATTACCAAAACGAACTAAAAAGTTCACAAAATGTTCAGCACTCTGGTGCTCCTTTTCATCTGCTGTTGGAACCAGAGAAGACCAGCAACCAACTCTTCAACTTTAACAAAAGGAAAACAAAAACAGGAGCGAAGAAGGTTAAAAATCCAACTAACATTAGGTTACCTAATGCACTATCGAATTTAGTTCTCAGCTGTGCGAAAAGGTAAACAAATGCTTACTCTTAGTGGTCAAATTACTTCCATTCTAAAAGCCATGATAGGTTGCAGCAGGAAAACAAACTGACGTAGGAAGTTAAACGTAATTTGTAGGTTGCAGTGTGTATTTACAAATCACACTTACATGACTAAAGGGTATGACTTCAGAAAACAACAATTTATCCTGTCTGTCAGTAATTGTAAAACCGCTGCAGTATAATATGGCCTGAGAAAATGCTTTTTCATATAGTAAACCTACCTTTATACATTAGGTAAACATGCCCTGTAAGCCCAGATGGCAGGGTGCTTAATGGATAATTTTGGAACACACTAATTAATAAACAGAAGCTGGTCCTCACAATTACAAGTTGTAAATGAAACTTAATTTTTTCAATTTATCCGGGGAATATAGTAGAAACTTGCCTAAAATGTATTGTCCACTTTCATTAAATACCTAATTTAATGATGAAAGAAATGTTTTGGTATCTGTAGACCTGAAGGTCAACTCGAACTAAACCATTTCTGCTGACTGCCTTTTCTCCAGTTACTATAATTAACGTTTCAATGGGTCATGGGGTGATGCCATGGACAATACAGCCACTCCTAAAGCCATAAATATTGATGTAGTCCAAACATTGGCAGTGTAGCTATAATGAGCCATCTGAGAGGAGCAGGAACAAATGTTATCACAAAGGACTTCAGCAACAGCTTCATTTGGAATGAAAATCTTATATGGGGATCCAAGTGACAGAAGCTCTTTTAAGGAGAGGAATCTCTCAGCCATTTGTCTCTTCCCAACAATAACTTGATTCCCTGCCATGCACAGTTTTCTCAGCAATAATTTTACTGCAAATGTTACAGTGATATTATCAATGATGTTATAGAAGATGTCATGAGTGATGTAGTACCTGGTGTAATTAGCAGTGCATGGCAATGGTGCAAGTTATAGTTACCCTAGGGCGTAAGCTATAGTTACTTGAAATAACTCCAACTATAACAGTTCAATTTCTAGTTCTGGGTTTGTACATTTAAAATGTGAGTCTAACTATAACTTCCCTGTAACCTTTCTATTTTAAGTGATTTTCTATGTTTTTTAAATTCTATTTCCTAATGTAACATCCCTATGACCTTTGTTTTTTCAGTGAATTTCTATTTTTTTTTAACGCAAAGTAATTTTAATTACTATACATTAAACCAAACATTGCCACACGCAGGGCCCTGCGGCCAACACTCTTTAACCACACCAACCCTGTGCCACGCATGGCCTTTGGCTGTGAGTGGCAGGGGTTGACCGCAGGGCCTGGCCTGCTGCCGGACCCTGCAGTCAACCCCCTTTAAGCTCCAAGCCCCTTGCCATGCACAGCTGAACGGGTATGGAGCTTAAATGGCAACAATAAATATATATTCTTAGAAGGGCCGCATAGACCCCCATGCCCTGGGATCACCAACTCCCCCGGGCTACCTAATAAAATTGTTGGGGGGCCACTCAGCACCATCTCACTGGGTCAACATTAAATATATGAGGGGGGTGCAGGGACCCCCGCTGGGCCTTAGGGACCATCACATCCCTGGAGCTACATAGTAAAAAACCTTACAGGGCCGGCGTCCCGGGTTCCAGGACCACTACCTCCGCAGGACTACATAAAAAAAATATATGGGGGAGTGCGCAGACTCCTCCGGGCCCACCACCTCCCAGGGGCAACAGTTTAAAGCTACGCAGGGGGCAAACTGACCCCTCCCCGAGCCCGGGGCTATTTTAAATATATTTATTGGGAGGACCGCAAGGACCCCACCTGCCCCTGGGGACCACCACCTTACCGGGGCCAAATGCTTTTTTTTAAAAGGGAGGTCACCACGTAACCCCCCCTCCCTAGGATGATTTAATTCCCAGGGACACCATCCCCTGGGGCCCAGACCACATGTGCCCAAGCCAACCAGTACAAACTTATGGAGACTGCAGGGGGATCCTAAAGGCTCCCACAATCTCAGCCGTCTCCCACATCCTGTGGGAGCCGTCAGTGCCCCAGCATGCAGAGAGGTGTTGCAAATAGCAGCTCCTTGTATGCAGGAACAATGTTTTCATCTCTTTCCCTGCCCGCATGTTAGCGGTCACGGAAAGCGGTTCCAGCAAACAGGAGCATTTTTAGCTGGAGGCAGAGTGTTTATTTTTGCTTGGTGGGAGCTGTCAGCTGCTGCCAAGGAAAAGCAAACAGCTATCTCTTGATGGTGGTAACCTCAGGATGTAGTACGAGCCGGCCATGGGGGGTGGCCATTACCTGGGCCATGTATGACTCCAGGAAGGGAGTTGTGTGGCCCCCTTCTTCTTTTCTATCTGGTCCTGGGAAGGTGGTGGTACTCAGGGCCTGTGGGAGGAATATGCAGCCCAGTGTAATTTTATAAATTTAGCCCCAGGGATGTGGTGGTCCCCAGGGTCTGGGGGTGTGTTCTCACCCCCACCACGTATTTAATACATTTTGCTCCAGGGAGGTAGGGGTCCGCAGGACTTCTGAAAACCCACGGAAGGGGGCCCTGTGTGCCCCCATCCTATTTTGTAATGCTGAAATGCTCCTAGAGCCCGGTCTAGCCAGAGGCAAAATAAATTAAGAGCACAGGAGACAGGCCTTTTTTTAATTCTCAGAAGAATCTGTGGATCCACATGCCAATTTTTCTGAGAATAAAAAAAAAAATACTTTTAAGCCCTGGCAGGGTCCAAAGGTACGCCGTACCAAGGCTAGGGGCTGAGGGTATTCCTACCCTGGCGCCTTTACTTTTTTTTGGTGTTTTTATGTTGGGACTCGGCTGAAATGTTGACAGCCAATCAGATCTCAGAATGAGATCTCTGGGATGCGCGGCTGCACCACGTCCTTATAGATCTATACTTTTTAACCCTTAATTATCTTTAAAACTAATGAACAGATTTGCACCAAACATCTAGTTTCCTGCCAAATTTGATGTAATTCCATTCAGCAGTTCGGGCTGTAGTCGTGTCTAAAGACCCTATACGAATTAACATGGGAAACACAGTTTTTTTTACCCTCTTTTTTTGTCGATCTCCGCTTTATGGACCATCCCAAAACTTTCTATGCACGACAAGACTCTATAGAACACTTTTTTGGGAAACTTTTGTGAAGATTTGTCAAACTGTGGCAAACAAATAGGGAAGAAAATAAATGTTCTTCCTATTGAAACTACATCCTAACTATATCTTTCACTGAAAAAACACAAAGGTTACAGGAACATTCTAGTTTGGAAATAGAATTAAAAAACATAGAAATTCACTTAAAAAAACAAAGACTACAGAGATTTTATAGTTAGGATCTAAATTTACTCACACAAAACCATAGAAATTCAGAAGTTGGTTATCTCAAGTAACTATAACTCACGCCCCACCATGAACAGTTGTCTGCTAGATAATTTTACTGCAATGTTACATTTATAACATCAGTAATGTTAGCGAAGATGCCATGAGTGATGTAATTTGTGGAGTAATTAGCAGTGCATGGTGAGGGCGCAAAGTATAGTTACCTTAGGGCACGAGTTATAGTTACTTGAGCTAACCATAACTATAACTACTGAATTTCTATGGTTTTGTGTGAGTAATATCAGATCCTATACTATAATGTCCCTCTAACCTTTAGTTTTTTCAGTACATTTCTGTTTTTTAACATGAGGTATAGTTGTCATTACTGTACTTTAATGCAACCACTGCCACACACGTCATGGCTTGTGGCCATGCCTTGCTGCCAACCCACATTAGCTAACCAACCCTCTGCCATGCACAGCCTTTGGCCATGCACACCAAGGTTTGGTGCAGCCATCCCCCTATAACCACTCAACCCCATATGCATAAGTCTCTGAGTGCGTCTGTGAGTGTGTGCATACGTACCTCAGTGGGTCTGTCAGTGGGTGCATGGGTCTCTGAGTGGGTCCATGAGTGGGTGCATGTCTGAGTGAATGTTTAAGTGGATGCATGACGCTTAGAGTGTGTCTGTGAGTGGATGCATGACTGTCTAAGTGGGCCTGTGAGTAGATGCATGAGTGTCTGAGTGGGTCTGTGAATGGGTGCATGAGTGTCTGAGTGGGTCTGTGAGTGGGCGCGTGAGGGTCTGATTGGGTCTGTGGGGGGTGTGAGTGTCTGGTGGGTCTCTGAGTGGGTGTGAATGTCTGAGTGGGTCTGTGAGTGGGTGCATGAGTGTCTGGTGGGTCTGTGAGTGGGTGTGTGAGTGACTGACTGGGTCTGTGAGTGGATCCATGAGTGTCTATTGGGTCGGTAAATGGGTGAAGCGGTGCATGAGTGTCTGGTGGGTCTGTGAGTAGGTGCATGAGTGTCTGAGTGGGTCTGTGAATGTGTGCATGAGTGTCTGAGTGGGTCTGTGCGTGGGTGCATGAGTGTGAGTGGGTCTGTGAGTGGGTGCACAAGGGTCTGAGTGGGTCTGTGAGTGGGTTTGTGAGTTTCTGAGTGGGTCTGTGAGTAGGTACATGAGTCTCTGACTGTGATATGTGAGTGGGCGTGAATCTCTGAGTGAGTGTGTGAGTGGGTGCATGACTCTCTGAGTGGGTGTGTGAGTGGGTGCATAAGTCTCTGAGTGCATCTATGAGTGGATAAATTAGTGTCTGAATGAGTTTATGAATTTCTTAAAAGCTTTTTTCAGCAATATTTGCGAATTAATATTACATGGGGCCGCGCTGATGGTCACAACTAATTTGCAAATATCACACGTGGGAAAAAATACCTGTTTCTCGACATATTATACACCCCAGGGGTCCCTCATGGACCCCTATATGCCAAACCTGACACCTTATATCATTATTGATTTTACTTTTCAGCCCCGGGGACTATGTCCCATTACCTAAAATGGCAGCCACAGCTTTCTGCTCAGGTTGTGGCCAACCAATCACGGAATTCATATTGGCATGCGTATGTGCCTTTATGCGTCTTTTTCCTGCACAACTTAAAGTCATAGTGGTTGATAAACCTTGTTTTTCACTAACTTATCCAATACCTGGGACTGGCTTTATGAATTATAAATCAGGGGCAGGCATTGAAGGGAGAGTTGGGCCACCACAGCACATCAGGAGAGGGGGTGGGGATCAACACACCCATCTCCTTTTGGACATCTCTGGGACCAAGTTACGAGACGTGACACACTGCTTCTTCATTGGGGAGTGTTGACTCTGATGACAAGCCCTAGGGCCTATAGCAGGGGCCAGGAGTAACCCTCAGAAAAGCAGGTATCCTATGAAGTCTGAGAGGACTAGACCATGGATATCTGCAAGATGACAATAAGGCTGAGGCAATTATGGCCAATTATTTTTGAACGGGATGTTGCTATCGCTTGTCTACATGGCACTGTCATATTAGTCATGGCCATCCACTGCTGCTGAGCAGAATCCTTCAATAATCGACATATGAGGAATCAGAGGTAGGATCAGCCTCTCAAGCAGCTATGGCAGCAGACACCCCTCATAAGAACCCCTCTTTCAACACTATGAAACTAGAGGATTGGCATAAGCAACTGTTAGATATTTTATGTTCTGGACGGAGGACCGTTGCTACTTTGACCTCCGTTGGGAGAGTTGGGATTGGTTCTAGTGTTCATACCCAGAGACATACAGCATTCCCTGCTAGCTACATTGTGAGGCTGATGGCACTGGTGAATGAACTCTGGAAGGGCTAAACTCCAAAGGAAGTGTCGAGGATTAATTTATGCCACTGGGTATTCTGTGTTCTCCTGTGTGTCACTAATCTGGATGCAAGCTGGAGTTCCATTTCAGGCAACAATGACACACATTGATCAAGATGGACTTTATGTAATATTGATGGATCGGATCAATGGATGTCATATCAAAAAGTCGTGGGTTCTCATTCTGTACAAACAGCACCATATGCCACACCAGTGGATGCTGCTTCTTGAGTTGAATTTGCTGCCGCTTGAGTGGATTTTCTACTCGAGCTGCTTCTTATGACCACGAATGGTTGGGACCGCTCACATTGGGGAAATCTCATCAGGTGCCCTACTAGCAACCACAAATCACCTATTGGGATGCCAAATCTTGTTTGCGCTCACCAACTTACTATTGGCTAGCTGCACGCTTGAAAAAGTCTCCTCCATATGGCAGTTGGTGGAATTTGGCTTGAGCTCTGCGTTACATGGGTAACTCAGAGTGGTCAAAAATCTGCCGACTCCACCGAAAGAGCACATTTTATCACCTAGCTCAGTACACCCTCATGCCAGCCAAGGGTCCAGGACCTGGGGACAATTGTTGAGTAACATGACTCTTGCAGGGGCTGGCAGCAGGGCTCAGGCTGGTCCAATTGGTGTTGATCAGCTGGGCAGTTGCAGAGGAAGCCTCTTGAAAGCAAACATGTCCAATCTTCCTTCTTCACACAGCAGGGCAGCCCTTCTTTTGAATCTTTCATAGGCCCAGGAGTGTTCTAATGAGAGGTTCTGAATGTGCCACTTTTATCCCCAGTGCCAGCCTGTGGGCGGGAGATGCCCCCTTGTCTAACTTTCCCCTTACCTGGCATTGGCTCCAAACTCCCTTGAGAAAGAAAGGGCAGGTAGGCCTATGAATGAGGTGTGTTTGTCATTGGCAAGACAGGCAGCCTTTAGAAATCAGGAAGGGGGGTGGGCAAAGCCCTGAGGCTACAGTGTAAAGCTCAGGAAGGGCTCAGTACAACCCTCCTCCCCAGATATCGTGCTCAGGACAGAAACACTCTGCCACTCATACAAGGCCCTTTTGTCTCCATGTCTGGAAGGAATACACAAAATACCATGGGAGAGTCCTTCATAGTCA
Source organism: Pleurodeles waltl (assembly GCF_031143425.1). Classification (NCBI taxonomy): domain Eukaryota; kingdom Metazoa; phylum Chordata; class Amphibia; order Caudata; family Salamandridae; genus Pleurodeles; species Pleurodeles waltl. The sequence continues at coordinate 1,430,806,365 of NC_090444.1, read as the reverse complement.
TGTGACCATGGACACTAGCAGAAAGGTGCATTTAGTTTAGGTAGAAAAGGGCACCTTTCTAAAGCTATCATTTTCAGAAGAGTAAATTAACATGCAACTTTACCATTAAAGAGGATTGTACATTACAATTCATTTGAGTGCAAATAGCATTTCTCTATCTAGTCCAGACTGAAGTTCACTTATTAAATGTAAAAAGGTAACCCACTGTTGGTTTATGGGAGAGGTAGCTTTTCAACAGTGAAAAATAACTTTATGAGTTTTTCACTGTTAGCAAATGCAAAACTTACATAAGCATGTCCTTCTTTTTAAATTACAGGCACCCTACCCTATGAGCATTCAGGGCCTACCTTTGCGGTCACAAATAAGTATTAAAAAGGAAAGTTTAGACCTGGCAAAAGCTTTATTTTGCTAGGTGGAAATGGCAGATCAAAACTGCACTGCAGGCTGCATTAGCAGTATGAGACATGGTATGCAGTGCTACTTTAGTAGGTGGCACAATGGGTGCCTCTGCCCACCGGTAGTATTTCATTTACATGTAGTTCCATTTACTAGGGACTTATAAGTAAATCAAATATGACAATTAGGTAGCGGCCAATTTTACAGTGTTTAAAAGAGAGAGCACAAGTACTTTACCACTGGTTAGCAGGAGTTCTAAAAGTCAATAAAATGGGTTCAGCAAAGGAAGGCAAGGGATGGTAAAAATCTGAGGTGACTCTGCAGAACTGTCCAGTTCCAACAATCATGATTCAGGGTTTGCATTTATCAAATTCCTAATAAAATGGCCTGGACTTGGTGAAATCACAAATTGTTTTCTATGTGTAATATGAGTAAATCTTGCAAATGTTTGTCTCTAATGCCTGTGACGCATGGGAGTCATTTGTTTGAAAATCGTGCTCATGATATTTGTTCATGGACAAATGCTGTGATAAATCAATTCAATCAACTTACGAGTTTGGCAGACTCAGGACCGCCATGTCAGCGGTGGCAGTCGTACGGCCAGTAGGCTGGCAGAGAAGACTGCCAAAATAGGTCCATGGCAGTAATGACAACAGAATACAGCCAAACCACCGCCGACACCACCACTGCAAACAGACTGCCACGGTCAACGGTAGCCACCTGCAGGCTGGCAGAGACCAGGTCCCTGTCAGACATATTATGAGGCTGCATACCCCCAAGGTTTCCGCCATGGTCACAGCACCACGGAAACCCTGGCGGAAACCAACAGTATAAATAGAGACACCTTCAGGAAGCCATATCTGTCCAGAGCTGCCATGGAACCAGAACTACACGTCTTCCCGCTGCTCCTGCTCTGCCAACGACTCCGGAACCAGCGATGATGACGACAACAGCAACCGTGAGTACACACACTTACCAGTCACTCTTGCAAAATGTCAAAGTACCACACAACACAACAATCGGGAACTGCTGGCAAGGGTGATACACATACACACGTAACCTCGCACTGACACGCACACTCACAGACAGCCACATACACAACCGCACATACATAGTACACACAAGGGCCATCACACACACACATACCAAAAACACACACCAACTCCTAGATACACAGCACCAGCACAGTCACACTCAACACACAACACCACCAAACATTACACCTACTCCACAACTGCAACACCACCAAAGCACCATTAAGCACCACCAATACACTACACCACTTGACTAGTCATACATACAACACAAAGTAACAACACCAGAGAACTAACATGCACAATCACACATCTAAACAATGAGGTATACATCATACCTCGCAAACACACATCACAACAGATCTGACATACCAATCCCCACACACTCTTATGCACACAGTACAACCACGCAAAGGCACACCACACTTCAAATAACACATGTCAACACAAACACCACACAATACCAACACAATAACATGTCCCCAACATACACATACCCATCATACATTATACACCCATCACTGGGGGACAAATGCTATGTACACAACCACACATGCTGTCCAGACAATACTGGTAGCACAACCACCACTAACGCTAAACCTACTCATACAAAAACAAAATCAGCCAAGAACAAAACTGCACTAAGAAAATACAAGCAGGACAAAGATGTAACCTTTGAATCAACAACTGGTTGGTCATGGTATATATAAACGAATATAGATAAATATAAATCAAAATGTACAAAGAATAAGGCCATAGGCAAGTCCAAATAGACAAGTGCAACTTGCATATATGGCAATTGTAAGTGACCCAACTTGACTACTGACAGCCAAGAAACCTCCACAGGTAGGGGCATCAAGGTGGCAGGCAGGCATCTCAGGGATTAGGAGGGGCTGGAGGGGGTTTGAGCTTAGAGTTGGGAGGAGGACCTTTGGGCTTTGGGAGGGGGACTTAGGTTGAGGCTTAAGGAAGGGTTGGGACCTTTTGGGAGGGGTACACTTCTTGCTGTGGGAGGGGCATGGGTACCTGTGGGGGGCAGGGAAGGTGGAAGGGCTGGACTTGGGGAGGGACACAGAGTGTTTGGTGGACACACAGGGTGGGAGAGAAGTAGGGAAGAGGCTCAACTCCAAGAGGACAAATTTCTTAGACACGCGTGGACGGTCATGGCAAAAGGGTTTGAGTGTGGAGAGAGAGGGAGTGGGAGTGGTTGTCTGAGGTGTTTTGGCGGATGTTTTGGGTGCATGGGTGTGCAAGGTATGCTTGTGGGTGTCTGTTGGGTGTGTGAGTGTGGGCATGTATGTGTCTTAGCAGGGGGAATGGAGGTGTTGGGAGATGCTGTGGTGGATGGGTGACTGTCTGTTGGGGTGGTGACTGCAGGCACGGTAGATGTTCTGCATGTAGGCATGTCTGTGGTTGTGGTGGCTGCAGATGAGGTGACTGGGGTGGATATCTCAGGGTCTGTTGTGATGTCTGCGGGTAAGATGGGTGTAGTGGCTGTATCAGTGTAAGTTGGTGCGGTGACTGAAGGTGTGTCAGGTGTTGTGTATGTGATGCTGGAGGTGGTGGGGTGTCAGGGCAGGTAGTGACTGTTGATGTTTCTGCAGGTGGATGTTGCTTGTGTGCATGCTGCAGGTGTGTCTTGTGGTGCTTGTGTTTGTCAGCGCTACCCTTGGATGTTGAGGTGGATGCATGCTTGTCTGTTTGTGCGCTTTGGCTGGGTTGGGGAAGAGGGGTGTGGGACTGGGAAGAGCAAGGTGGAGTGGAGGCCAGAGCCTGAAAGGATCTCTGTAAGGAAGCCAGTGCACCATGAATGCCCTCCAGGAATGCATTACTCTGCTAGACTTGAGTTGCTAGTCCCTGGATGACCCACAGAGATTGACCTCAGGAGATCAATAGCCTCCTCACTGAGAGCAGCAGGGCTGACAGGAGCAGGGGCAGAGGTGCCTGCGGCAAAGGAGACAGCCACCCTCTTGGGTGAGCGGGTACAGGCAACTGGGTGGGGAGCTGCAGGTATGGCAGTGGTGGTAATGGGGTGGGGGACAAAGATGGTGCTGGGTTGGTCCCAGATGGGTCCACCAACTCCAGGCAGTGTCCACTGGAGGAGGATTCTAAAGATGATGTGCTGGATCCAGTCTCCCCCGTGGCACTCCCCTTGCCCTCCGGGCCACTGGGTCCCTCGCTGTCAGTTGTATCAGCACTCCAGGTCCCCTAGCTGGCATCATCCTCACTCGTCTGTGCTCCGTCTCCTTCGCCTGCCGATGCTGATTCACACAAACAGAGAGAGAGGGAGGGAGAGATGGAGAGAGAGAGAGGGTCATCACCTTCTTCACATACACACATTTAAACATGCACAACTGTAGGTATGCATCTCCTGGCTTGGGAATCCCACATAGAAAGCCACAGATCCTACATCATGTTGAAACATGTTACTTCTATCCACCCCTTATTGTAATCTCTCTCACTGACATCATTATCCATGTAAGGTAGCACAACTGGAGTTTTCTATCAAATCACCTGTAAACCTATGTCAGCATGCTCATCATGCCCTGGCTGAAGTTGATATTCCACCCTAATCCAGGTCATAACTCTCCATAATCTTATCACCTTTAGGAAATGCAGTTGAGTGATAACATCATATCATGCATGTTCTGAATCAACACCTGGCCAGTCCATGTCTGTTAAAAATAGGAACTTTGGTTGGCAGTCAGGTTACGCCCTGTCCAATCAAGGACCATCACTCTAGTCAGGGTAAAAGATAATCACCCTCAGATAACCCCTACTCACCCCCTTGGTAGCTTGGCACGAGCAGTAGGCTTAACTTCAGAGTGCTGACTGTAAAGTATTTGTACCAACACACACAGTAATCCAATGAAAATATCACAAAATGACACAATACAGGTTTCGAAAAATAGAAAATATTTATCTAAACAAAACAAGGACCCAAATAACTAAAATCCACAATACACAAGTGAAGTTATCAATTAAAAACCAAAAAGAGTCTTCATGGAATTTTACACACAACGCTAACGCTGTTAGCGTGGAAATGTACCTTGGCACGTCAAAAATAACCCCACACGGGCGAGTGTGCGTCAAAAAGGGGCTTGCGATGCGTTGATATCACTCACGAGCGAGACCGTACGTCGTTTCTCCTTCAGTCAGGTCAGAGTGTGTCATGTCTTCTCTCTGCAGGAGAGCGATGCGTCGATCCAAACAGCACTCTCGGGTCCAGGCAGGCTTTGCGTCGGTTTTACACGTCCAGCGATGTTTGCGTTGGAAATTCTGCCCCACAGTGATTCAAAAACCACGCAGCGCGGGTTGCGATCTTACTAGCCTCCCTTAGCAATGCCGTGCCTTGTTTCTCCCGCCGTGTGTGTCGAACTTCCAGCCGTGCTGCAGGTGAGCGTCGATTTCAGCTGTGAAACCGACTGCCCGTCGATTTTTCAGCCGCATCTCGGAGTTGCATCAATCTTTTCTCTGCACGATGGTCTGTGCGTGGATTTCTTACTCTTGTTCTGCCAGCATCTCCTTTCAGGGTCCCAGGAACTGGATGGGCCCCTTTGGCAGGGTAGGAGTCTCAGCAGAGGCTCCAGGTGCTGGCAGAGAGAAGTATTTTCTGTCCCTGAGACTTCATCACTAGAAGGGAAGCTCTATTTCAAGCCCTTGGAGAGTTCTTCACAAGCAGGAAGGCATTCTTTGTCTTCTTGCACAGGCAGAAGCAGCAACTGCAGGATAGCTCCACAAAGCACAGTCACAAGTAGGGCAACTCTTCTTCCTCAGCTCTTCTCCAGGCAGAGGTTCCTCTTGGTTTCCACGAGTGATCTAAAGTGTGTGGTCTTGGGTGCTCTTCTTATACCCATTTTGGCCTTTGAAGTAGGCTTACTTCAAAGGAAAGTCTCACTTGTTTGTGAAATCCTGCCTTGCCCAGGCAAGGCCTCAGACACGCACCAGAGGGCTGGAGAGTGCATTTGCACAGCCCTTTCAGATGTAAGTGACCACTCCTCCCCTCCCTCCTAGCATAGATTGTTCACCAGGAAATGCACACTACACCCCAGCTCCCTTTGTGTCACTGTCTAGAGAGAGGTGCAAACAGCCCAACTGTCAAACTGACCCAGACAGGGAATCCACAAACAGGCAGAGTCACAGAATGGTTTAAGCAAGAAAATGCTCACTTTCTAAAAGTGGCATTTTCAAACACACCATCTCAAAATCAACTTTACTAAAAGATATATTTTTAAATTGTGAGCTCAGAGACTCCAAACTCCATATCTCTATCCGCTCCAAAAGGGAATCTACACTTTAATCATATTTAAAGGCAGCCCCCATGTTAACCCATGAGAAGGATAGGCCTTGCAACAGTGAAAACAGAATTTTGTAGTATTTCACTGTTAGAACATATAAAACACATTAGTATATGTCCTACCTTAAACATACACTGCACCCTGCCCATGGGGCTACCTAGGGCCTACCTTATGGGTGCCTTACATGTAAGAAAAGGGAAGGTTTAGGCCTGGCAAGTGGGTACACTTGCCAAGTCAAATTGGCAGTTTAAAACTGCACACACGGACACTGCAGTGGCAGGTCTGAGACATGATTACAGGGCTACTAATGTGGGTGGCACAACCAGTGTTGCAGACCCACTAGTAGCATTTGATTTACAGGCCCTGGGCACCTCTTGTGCACTTTACTATGGACTTACTAGTAAATCAAATATGCCAATCATGGAGAAACCAGTCAATGATGCAATTTACCCAGAGACCATATTCACTTTAGCACTGGTTAGCAGTGGTAAAGTGCTCAGAGTTCTAAAGCCAACAAAAGCAGGTCAGAAAAAATAGGAGGAAGGAGGCAAAAAGATTGGGGATGACGCTGCAAAAGGGCACATTCCAACAATGTCCATAAGCCATGTTACATGCAAGTAACAAGAACTCTATTCACAAACGACACAGCACCTTCCATTGCAATCACATGCCTAGCTGATCCCTCTGTACATATATGACACAGAGGATACAATCTCTGATGAAGACACAACATGTGGCAGTCCCATACAGGTGCTATCACATTTTCTCATTCCATATCTGGAGAACAGCTATGTCACTACTTGTACCAAATCTTAGAGGAATAGCTCCAGTCACTAGTCACAGATACTCCATATCACACTATACATGCATGTGCAGCTACAGTGGCCTACCTAGCACACATGAGGCATCCACTGACTATCACAGATAGCAGTGTTACAACAACTAAACAAAGAACAGCCTACTTATTCCTAGTAGGGCACATCACATTCCACCTGACATGCAGATACAGAGCCATGGCATGACAACATTAGTACACCAACATCACACACACCATTCCTGACATGTGACTTCCAGTAGCTAAGTCCAGACAACACACATATAACTCTGAAAAGACATGTACACATAATGTACACATGGAACTACACGACTGCCATTGCACTGACAACATAGCCCACAAAAACACCTGTATAATAAATAGTAGGACAGCTAAACCATGACATCTTGAAAAACGAGGTGAACCAAAACCAATTCCTGTCCAAACTTGCCACATCAGCTAGGCTAAGGGTAGCAATGACTGTCCCACTCAATAAGATCTGCCCCCAAGTAACCATTGTGACATGATGTAGACAGCTAATACCATATGTTGAACTATTATTGATAGGGGATTGCCACATATAGCATGGAAATTGCCCATTGTCAAAGGGCAGGACAGCCTAATCACATACCTCCTCTAAAACAAAGGCATTGGGATAATAGTGATGTGCCCACATTTCAACGGAATGGAAATGCATGTTAAGGGCAAATAGACAAAATCAGACACCCATAGTTGGATGTCCTTTCGTTACAATCTTCACATACCACATTGTATGACTGTGAAGGGACAATAGGGACACCTCCACAAACCCATATGAACAGTCCAATACTGGCCATACCTATTGACTGAATAAGATGCCAGCCTCACATGGAGTCAAAACATGTACCAGGAGGAGAAAAGGTAACTAGGCCTTGTAGCAAATATGCCATGCACTATGTAGCAACAGCAGCTGATCTTCACAGATGGGAGTGGTCATACACCTTAGAGCTGCATATAAATATATTCAGAAAAATGGACCTGGGAATACTAGATGGGTAGGATGATGCAGCAGCTTATATACATATATATGGCTGGATAGAGTCACACATGTTGCACTGTGAATTGTGCTTCTCCACATGCAGTCATAGAAATTCCTTGACACAGGTGATCTAAACATACGCATGCACAACCCTAAGGCTAGATCTCCATCTTTTAGTCAGGCAACTTGAGTACTAAGTAGTCCAAGTAGTCAACATACATGTAGCACCTACCACAGTGTCACAGCTGCTAAAGTGTGACACCAAACACCGTACTACCGGAGTAAAGTAGATGGAGTCAGTCAGTACTTACCCCCTTGTGGCTGCTGTGCTGCTCTCAAACGCCCATTCACCTCAGGTTAGGCCACCACCAAAATGCAGGTCATTAGAGGGGTCAGGGTCCAATGGGCACCCCCCCTCATTGAGAGGACATCCCCATCTGGGCCTCAGCAATTTTCCGGACCCAGCGTCTCAGGTCTTCCAACCGCTTTCTGCAATGGGTGTTCCGCTGGCTTTAGAGCCCCACAGTCTGCACTTGCTTGGCAATGGCATACCAAATCCCATTCTTCCAATGGGTGTTGACCTACATGGATGACAGAGACAAAAGGTGAAAGTCATGTTCTCACGCGGCATGCCAATAGGAGTGGTCAGTATACATCAGTCACAGCAGGACGTCTCTGCACACATGCCTTCACCTTATGCCATCTGCATGCATTAACACCCTCACAAGCTCACATGCCCGATGCTACGTCACACAAAACACCTATCACACATGGCTAGGACATAGGACTCACCTGCTCCTTTAGTGCCCCATATAGCTTTGCAAACATGGGTAGGACATCCTCCACTAGCCTCTCAAGCTCTTACAGGATGAAGGCAGAGGCCCTATCACCTGCAGGACATGCATTGATGGCTCCCAGAGGCAGTACACAGCAGCTCACGTCGTGGAGGTCTTCCTGGCAACAGTGTCAGGAGTCAAGTGAGCAATAGTGCAGAGGTTAGCGGTCAAAGCTGCAACATACATGACCGTCATTGCTGACGGACATCGCCATTGGTCCATTGGCCCAAGTCCGCCAAAGGCAGCAATGGCAAGTTACACGGTGGTTGCGACCACCTACCGCCATGAAGACGTCCACCGATGGACTTAGGTCACTTCCACCTGTCCAGTACAGCAGGTCAGGCATTTGCCATTTTGTGCACTTTTCATAGATGGCAATGTATACTAATCTGCGTCATTCACATAGTCCCCTAAAATGCTGTATATCTGTATGTACTGCCATCATGTTTGTTCAACATATTGTGCAAAAGTGAAGTAAAAGTTGTGTTGAGTGAGTAAATATGGTGATAACTTTGTACAGCTACTCAGAGGTTCATAGACCACGCAAAGATATTGATCTATTCCAAGACATATGTGTGATTACTGCAAGACAGCTAAGTCTTCACACATATCCTCTAACATTTGTATCATATGTACAATTCTATTGTCATAGTTGGCAATTTGTACCAAGGGGGGTGAAATCGGTGCATATCTATGGGCTGTACTGTATATTTGAGATGTGCTAGACATCCTCTACAGATGTAATGTGTGGGGTACTAAACAAAGTGTACATGAATTGTACATACTGGATAACTCATTGTATTTTCATTTCTCCCAACATAAGTTATGCTACCATGAGGAGAGTGAGACAATGACCAGTGTACCGTCCACTAGTAGACCCGGACACCATGCAGGAAAGGCATGTTACCCAGACATATCGTCTTAATCGTCATACCATCATGGATCTTTGTACTCAGTTGGAGCCAGATCTGATGCCTGCCATTTGCAACCCCTTTGACATACCTCTCATCATGCAGGTCTTGTCAGTGCTACACTTCCTAACCACAAGCTCCTTTCAGAATACAGTGCCTTCAACAGCAGAGATGTCTCAGCCCATGTTCAGTCTGGTTTTGAAGGATGTACTGTATGCATTGTTGAGACACCTGGACAGCTACATCACGTTTCCCACTGAGCCGATTTGGCCTATGTGAAGGCATACTTTTATGAGATGGGACACAAGTGGTAGGAGCCATTGATGGCACCCATGTAGCATTGGTCCCTCCCAGTGCCAATTTATAGGTGTATAGGAACAGGAAGAACTTCTCCTCAATAAACATTCAGGTGGTGTGTCTGTCAGACCAGTACATCTCACAAGTCCCAGCCAAGTATCCAGAATCTGTGTATGATTCCTACATCATGCGGAACAGCAGTGCCCCACAGCAAATGGCATGACTCAAAACAGAGAGGGCCTGGATGGTTGGTAAGTTTCCATTGTAGTGTGTGTTTGTGAATTAAGTCTCCTGTCATCACAATATAGCCAGTACTACATACATTTTTGAGTTGTTCAACCATTGTGTTCACAGGTGACTCAGGCTATCCAAACTGGCCTTGGCTGTTGACACTAGTGAGGTACCCCACCACGCCAGGGCATCTCCATTACCATGAGGCCCACGGGAGAACAAGGCATGTAATTGAGCGAATATTTGGGCTCCTGAATGCAAGATTCAGGTGCATGGACCTTTCTGGAGGAGCTCTTCTCTACTCGCCCCACATGGTATGACAAATTATCGCTGCCTGCTCCATGCTCCACAATCTAGCCCTGAGATGTCAGATACCCTTGATAGCAGATGAGGGGGAGGCAGCTGGACCAGTGGCTGGAAATGCTGATATGGCAAGTGATGAAGATCCTGAGGATGAAGGAGCAGGTGACTCTAGGGCAGGTCTCATTATTCAGTACTTCAACTGACATACAGATATGTGAAGTGGACCTCTTGTTGTGATGGATGTACACAACTTGAAGTAGATGGCTGCCATTACACCTCCTTTCTTGCTTCATCAGTAGGGGGTGTCATGAGCTCCAATGCCTATGTGCGAGTTGGAGATGCAGACTGGTAGTTTGTAACGTATACAGGACAGTATGTTCTGCTTTATCCATGTATTGTTACAGCAGATGCCAACATACACTTCAGGTAAAGACATCTCAGATTTGAGGTATGTTTTGTGCACTCTCCTATCCTCTTTCCTTCCACTCACTGATTTAGCTATGTCATGTTTGGAACCTAGGCTTGAGGTATTCATTGTAAATAGTCAATTGTGATTGCTGACAAACATGAGTGGTGTACCTGACAGATACCTGGTTAAATGAGTTTCTTTTTCAGTGGGCTGGTACCTTGATAGTTTATAATCCATACAAGTGGGATGGTAAATGCTTAGTCCTTTCCATTTACCTGTGGAGTTGAGGAGGATGTAAAATGGTGTATGATGAGTCATGTGATGTTTGTGGCACATGTGTGAAGGTTGGATCATGGCCTCTTGCTTCACAATGGGTGGAGTACTTTGTGATGGCCATGAGACCTAGCTTTGTTTGTGTACTAACTTTGCTGTCCAATGTGCATGTAACTGTATACTGATATAGGTGACCTGTATGTTTTGAGTACTGGGTTCCTCTGTCGTCTTCTTTGTGTGTTCCATGGGATATGTGAATTTGTAGCTATGGTATGGGTATGTGAATAGCCTCTACTTGGTGATATGGAGTACCTATCAGCATGCCTCTGCTTTGTAGGTTGTTTGACATGAGCCTGACTTTTAAAACCTGTATATATGCTTTGTATAACACCATGGATTACATCCGGATGGTACTTTCTGTCATGCTCTATTTGCAGATTGGAATACTGACTATACAATTGTGTTGACCTGGATTTCACCCTCTCTGAAATCTGTCCTGTGACATTTTTGCTATTATGTGCCGCCCGCTGAGGGAGCCTCCATCTGATGACCATTACACTGGCTGTTGGATACAGGGAGCATGACCAGACCACAATTGGCAAGCATGATTATTGCACATGTATTATAAAGGACTCATACACAGTAGCTGTATTAACTGTGATTTATTGTGCATATCAAAAGACTGTCAGTAATAATTAAAGTGCATAAATGAAAATAAAAGTGATGAGAATAGTCATGGTTTATGTATTTATCAGGGTAGCTGCTACACCGGTTGGTTACATAAGTCCTGTGTCCTTGTACCATTTGAAATGGAGTTTGGTTTCAGTCAACAGAGTGTATCTGTGGCACACAAAGGTGACAAATCAGGAGAAATTCACTTCCTGGCAGGGGGTTTGGTTTTGGCATCTGCTCCAGCTGGATGTCTAAGTGGACATTCACATTTGCAGTGGGGTTCTTCAGCTACAGAGGGACCCCTGGCAGGGCCTCCATTCCACTAGCTGCCACAGATGTAGAAGGAGCAGATGTAATATTGCTAGTAGAAGGGGTCTGATGTTGTGTGGAGAAGGTCATCAGGGTGGTATTGATGCCCCTCAGCACCCCTGCAATGGTAGCCATGTGGGCATGTTGTGCCTTCCACTGCTGCATGACTTCCTGGTGGTGTTCCCTCTGCAGCCTTTGATTTTCTTCAACATGGTGATGATTTGGGCCATTCTGTCTTGGGAACTTTGGTATGCTCCCAAGACTTGGGAATTGGTTTCCTGGTCAGATGTGTCCCTTTGAGGCCCCATCCTCTGGCCCACAGCATCCCTTTCACGCACCCTACCCAATATACCTGTCCCCTTGGAACAGTGGGCCCACTCCCAGTGTTGTAGGTCCATCATTGTCAGGGGTGTCAAGGTTAGACTCATGTTCCTGTATTGTGGAGCACACAATAGATTGAACAGTCCTTGGGACACAAGTTTGGGGGCAAATAGTTGCCTGTGATGTCGATGCAACAGGGGTGGGAGGGGTTTAGGTGGGCAGGGTAAGGCTGAGAGTTATAGACTGACCAGGTGTCCCAGATGGGCCAGGTTGCTCATCAGTGTCCAGACATCCAGAGGTGTTGTCCTCACTGGGGCCTTCGTCCTGAGCTGGACTGACAGTCTCAGATATCCTCTCCATGGTGGCAATAGCAGTGCCTGTGGAGGGAATGAGACAGCGAATGTGTGGTTGGTTGCTTATTTGCGAGATGCAGACATGCAGACAGTGGCTTTACATGATTCCCGACAATGACATTGATAGATGCAGCACCACATACCTTAGTTGTGCATACGACTCTATGACTTGTTTTCCTTAATCCACATTGTGAGCTGTCATACTAATTGGGTACAGGTTTTTTCTGATTATGTCTGATATATGACATGACTGTTCAGCTCTTCTACCTAGTGAATAGTCAGGCTTCCTAGTTGTCTCCCATTAGAGCTGCAGAATGCACCATGGTGTCCAGCGGGTACACAATATGTGAGCATGCAGGGGAAATTGTCCTCTAACTAGATGTTGTGCCTGGAGTCTGCCATCCTACTTTCCAAACGAAGCCTGTCTATTTCAGGTTTGGGATCTCTGATCTGTGGCCATTGGGAATGGTCACTAAGATATAGTTGTGTTTTGCTTTGGTTGCTATTGTGTGCATGCCATTGCATTGTTGTCATTAACCATGTACTGGTCCTTAATAGAACAATCTAGCTTGTGTAGCTAGCACAGTAATCATACATGCATGAAATGTGATGTGATGTGCACAATCCAGGTTTTCACAATGACGGATTAGCGCATTCTGGGAGTAGTAGTGATTTGATCAGCCTGTGGTTAATGTGCCATTGCCAAGTGCTGTGAGGGCAGTTGGGCTGAGTGGACAGGTGGCATTCAAGAGAGGGACATCAGGTGAGAGGTGTAGCAGCACAAATAGTTAATTAGGAAGGATTTGGATGGTGAAGAAGCATGCAGGAATAGTCAATAGTGTGACATGAATGTTGTGGGTACTTACCAGACTCCAGTCCCCCAGGTATTCCAGTCAGGCCCTCAGGATGCAGTATGTCCCTGATCTTATCCTCCCATGATGTAAACTGTTGGGGGTGAGGTGGGGGCCACCACCAGTCTTCTGCATGACTATCTGGTGCCTGGACGCCATAGAACAGACCTTCCCCGTAGGTTGTTCCACCTCTTCCTGATGTCGTCCCTTGTGTATGGATGACTGCGTACAGAACTGACCCAGTCGACTATCCTTTGCCACAACTCAATTTTCTCTGCAATAGATATTTGTTGAACCTACTATCCAAACAGTTGTGGCTCTACCCTGACAATTTAATCCATCATGACCCTCAACTCGTCATCTGTGAAACATGGGTGTTTTTGGGAGGACATGCTAGTAGTTGTGTAGATGTTGTGTGGGGATGTTGGGAGTCTAAAGTCTAGTGAGGTGTGGGTGCTGCGTTGTGGGTGTGAGACATACGTGGTGGATTGTGTGTGCTAGTGATGGGTGTATTGTGATAGTTGTGCTCATGTGGAGTGTGTGCTGAGTAAGATATGTATATGTACCTATAGTGTAAGAGTGTTATTTCTATATTTTTGCCTTCAATGAGTATCTGAGTGGTGTTTTGGTTGCAAAGGATTGTGGGTTGTGTATGGGTGTGTTATATAGTGCAGTGACTAAGGCCCTCATTACAACCCTGGCGGTAAATCCCACTTACCGCCGTGCTGACGGCCGCCAACATACCATGGCGGAAATCCGCTACAGGTATTATGACCCACATCTCGTAATCCGCTGCAATACAGACACCCACACAAGTCCGCCACACCAAAGGTCAGTGATAAACTGGCAATAGCAAAACCTACACCGTCACACCAACAGGAATACGCCCACAGTATCACGACCCACAAATCGACGCTGAGGTCTTTCAAACACGGTAATCCATTGGTGGTACACACCACTGCGCTCAAAATACACACACATTTACAAAACACAACCACATTGGACAAATCAAATTACACACACCTGATACACACACACACACCACACCCACACACTCTCACCACTATAAAACACACACCCACATTACCCACAACCCCTTACAATGACATTTTTGGAAGAAGCAGAGGAGAGAATAGCAAAGACAACACCAGCATCCAGAGGCACACAACACCATCACTCATACAACATCCACACACCTCAAAGAACACACCCCAACACATCACATCACACATCACAACAAACATCACACATCACAACACCCACACCACATTATGGCCCTCAAAGACACCCCAGGTTTTCTGAGTAGGAGCTCAGGGTCATGGTGGAGGAAATCATCCGGGTAGAGCCACAACTATTCAGATCACAGGTGCAGCAGACCTCCATTGCAAGGAAGATGGAGTTATGACGGAGAATTGTCGACAGGGTCAACGCAGTGGGACAGCACCCAAGAACACGGGATGACTTCACGAAGAAGGGGAACGACCTACGGGGGAAGGTGCGTTCCGTGGTATTGAGACACCAGGTACCGGTACAGAGGACTGGCGGTGGACCCTCCCCCAGAACTAACAACATGGGAGGAGCAAGTCTTGGCGATCATGCATCCTGAGGGCCTCACAGGAGTAGCAGGAGGACTGGACTCTTGTAAGTCAACTCTTTACTATTATATCCCCCCACCCTACCTGCATGCCATCACAAACTCCTACCCCCTACCCTCACACCCATCACCCCAACACCTCCCAGATACCCCACTATCACAACCCACACATCCCAATACCAAGCCCTGCATATAACACCAATGCATGGACACCCATTACAGACCTGCATGGACACCCATTTCAGACCTGCATGGACACCCATTACCACAGCATGCCTCGTAGAGAGACTCACCCAGCCCACAAAATCACCACTCACAGGGAAATCACAACCATACAGGGAAACACACCCATGCACAAGATGGCAAAGGCTAATACATTAACACTGCATTTGCATCCCAACAGGACCCCTACCCAACGTCACCAGACAGGAGGTGCCAGCCATATCCAGTCCCCCCACAGAATAGGCCCACTGTGACGACAGCAGCTCTGCACGCCTGGATCAAGATGACCAGCCCAGCCCATCAGAGACCTCTGGACAGTTGGTTAGCCTGCCACAGTCCCAAACCACCACTGAACCTCCTCCCTCAGAAAACACCACCACAGTACCCACCCAGCGGGCCCATGCCACTGTCCCCAGGAAAAGTCAATCAGCAGTGTGTCCACTACAACAGGGACCCCAGGAAATCCCCTAACCCAGGACGATCAGGGACCTGGGGTCAGTGTTAGTGGGCACACGGTTCAGGGGACAGAGGTACAGGACAACAGGGAAGCTGGGAGGACTGCTGTGCGACAGGGGGAGGACAGGCCCAGGGAACCCACTCTCCATGAGGCACCCTCCAACATCATGGGAGCATACTACCATTCACAGGAGACCATGGGCACGGTACTGGGCAAGTTTCAGGAGACCCAGCGGCTGCAGGAGGAACAGTACCTGGGGATCGGAGAGGACTTAAAGTCTATTAACACCCCCCCTGGTCACCATTGCAGGGGTGCTGGCAGACATGGCCAACACCATGAGGGAGACAGTGGCACACCAACGGGCCGCTGACACTAGCCCGAGCGATGAACAGCCCTCTACGTCCGCCGGCGCTAGTGGACAGGAAGCCCCGCCACAGGACCAACAGGCCACCAGCACCCCACCTCCTGCAGAAGGAGAACCACCCCGCAAACGGTCCCTGCGATCCAGGCACAAGAAAGAGAACATTGCCAAGACCCCCACCAGGAAATAAGACTCTCCTGATTGTCACCCTTCTGTCCCACTATGTCACCCTGACCACCTTAAACTGCCATTGCTCCACTTCCTATGCCCACTTGGACAATGCACCTGTGATACAAAGAGACTGGACTCTACCATGGATATTACTCCACCATCACCCCAGCCCATTGCACATCCCCCTCCACTGATTAGCACTTAAATAAACACCCTTGAATCACAAAACAATCTGGAGTCAGTCTGTACTTTCACAAATGTGTTATTGCAACCTCTCTGACAAATATCAATGTCAATGTTCATTTGCACATACCAAAGTGTGACAGTTGTTGGGCAGCAGTGGACATAGCAGAAGGCAGAATGTGGTACCCAGATCTGTGAAAAGGAAAGGCAAAGGGAACTGTCAGGGTCCATACGCAGAGGTAAAAAGGCAGACTCATGCAATGTCTTACAGTAGTCTGATATGAGAGGAGCAGTGCCAGTCTCTTACCTGCGTCTCACTGGAAGTATTGCATGATGATGTTATTTCGGTTGTCAATATCTTCTTCTTCTGCCTCCTCTTCTTCACTGTCCACAGGCTCCACAGCTGCCACAAGACCAACATCAGGCCCATCCTCCTGCAGAAAAGGCACCTGGTGTTGCACAGCCAGGTTGTGCAACATACAGCATGCGACAATGATCTGGCACACCTTCTTCCGTGAGTAGTAAAGGGAGCCACCTGTCAGATAACAGCACCGGAAGCTGGCCTTCAGGAGGCCGAAAGTCCGCTCTATAATCCTCCTAGTTCACCCATGTGTCTCATTGTTGCATTTCTCTGCCCTTGTCCTGGGATTCCTCACTGGGGTCAGTAGCCATGACAGGTTGGGGTAACCAGAGTTACCTGCAAATATCGAGGGGTATCTGTTAGACATACACGAACCCTTAGAGACTCTCCCATAGCCAGACACCTATTCAAACTGTGTGGGGGCCTTGGGCTCACCTATTAGCCACACACGGTGCCTCTGGAGTTGGGCCATCACATAAGGATTGCTGCTATTCCTCAAAATGTAAGCGTCATGCACTGAGCCAGTATACTTGACATTTACATGGGAGATGTACTAGTCTGCCAAACACACCATCTGTACATTCATTGAATGGTAGCTTTTGCGGTTTCTGTACACCTGTTCATTCATGCGGGGTGGGACAAATGCCACATATGTACCATCAATGGCACCAATGATGTTGGGGATATGCCACATGGCATAGAAGTCACCTTTCACTGTGGGCAAATCCTCCACCTGGGGGAAAACGATGTAGCTGCGCATGTGTTTCAGCAGGGCAGACAACACTCTGGACAACACGTTAGAGAACATTGGCTGAGACATCCCTGATTCCGTGGCCACTGCTGTTTGAAAGGAACCACTGGCCAGGAAATGGAGCACTGGCAGGACCTGCACTAGAGGGGGGATTCCTGTGGGATGGCGGATAGCTGACATCAGGTCAGGCTCCAACTGGGCACACAGTTCATGGATTGTGGCACGATCAAGTCTGTAGGTGATAATGATGTGTCTGTCTTCCATTGTTGACAGGTCCACCAGGGGTCTGTACACCGGAGGATGACACCATCTCATCATCTGCCCCAGCGGATGTGCCCTATGGAGGAGAATGGGGAGAAGAGGGTCATATACCACATATGTTGCACAAGGGTGTTTTGCACTATTGTGATTTCATCGGTGTGTGGCGCTGTGTGTCTGTATTCCTGCCCAAAAGTGCTGTGACGCAGTTAGGTGCCCTGCCATGTGTCCCCCTGAAATGGCGGCTGCCTGACCTGTGAGGAGGGACAAGGGGAAATGAGGTAACTGCGCTGGCGTTGTGCAACGTCACGGTAGGCGGACGAAGACCGCTGCGCAATTCAATATTGGTTATCATTGGGACCTATGGGTTCCAGGAGCCAATGACGATGTACGCCGGCGGTGACGGTACGCAGTGCCGCGGACGTGACCACCATTTTCTCTCTGTGCACTCACTTGATACCTGACCTTCAACAGGAGAGGACCTACACTTCAGGTGCTGCTGTGACCTGAGTCTGGAAGCGACAATGGCGACAGTGTCTGGGGAAAGGGCCTCTGCCTTCACCGCTGAGGAGTTGGACAACCTGGTGGATGGGGTCCTCCCCCAGTACACGCTTCTCTACAGTCCTCCAGACAAACAGGTGAGTACACTGTGTGCATGGTCGATGGGACATTAATGTATGGAGGGGCTTGGATGGAAGATACGTGGGGGGGACTGTGGCCTGCATGTGAGGATGGTCAGTGTATGTGTTTCAGGGCATGGTTGGGAAGTTGTGGCCAATGAGTAAGAAGAACCGGACGGGGGAGTAAAATGCATTCTTATTTTACCTTTCCTGTAAAAGCGCCCACCAGAAGAAGGGTATTTGGCGTGCCATCGCCAAGGAAGTGCTGACCCTGGGGGTCTATCATAGACGGAGCACCCACTGCCGCAAGAGATGGTAGGACCTGCGCCGCTGGAGCAAGAAGACGGTGGAGGCCCAGCTGGGGATGGCCTCCCAACGTGAAGGGGTGCCAGTCGCACCATGACCCCCGTGATGTTCCGGATCTTGGCAGTGGCATATCTGGAGTTGGATGGGTGCTTGAGGGCATCACAGCAGCCACAAGGGGGTGAGTACAGTCTTATTCAGCTGACTCTGCAAGCTTTACGAGGTGTCTGGGTGGGGGATGTGGACTGCGGGTTCCCCTAGGCCTGGGTGAACTTGCCAGGGTAGGACACTTGTTAGGCAGGCTCTGTGGCACTTCAACCCTAATAGTGGTAGTGGCCATCTACAACTAGTCAGGCTCCTGTGGGTTCCAGGTGTGCAGCAAATGGGCTTAGGGATAGTCTCCCATGGGCAGGTGTTTTTCCCACTAACTGCTAGTACATGGGCTAGTGCATAGGGCTGCTCCCTGTGTGTTGTGTCCGCCAATGGTAGTGGTGTTGCTGGCATTGACTATGTGTCTCCTCTGTCTTTCCCCCCTTTTTGTTTTGTCACCCTGCCCTTGTGTGCATTAGCATCATCTGGCGGAGGAGCAGTGGCATCGGAGCAGGAGGGAGCTGCAACCCACATGGCCCAGGAGGGTGAATCTACGGAGTCTGAAGGCACCAGTGGAATGGAGGGCGAGAGGAGGTCCACGATGGGGACAGGAGGGGACACCAGCGACAGCGACTCCTCCTCTGATGGGAGCTCCCTTGCAGTGGCGGGCACAGCTATGCCCACCACAACAACAGGTACAGCCGCCACACCCCTACCAGCAGCGCCCTCCCAGCAGCCCCTCAGCATGTTTCCCGTGCACGCTCACCCAGGAGGGTGGGCATCTCCTTCGCCCCAGGCACCTCAGGCCCTGCCCCAGTCAGCCTGCTGCCCTCAGTGAGGAGGCTATTGACCTCCTGAGATCCCTCACTGTTGGGCAGTCAACCATTTTGAATGCCATCCAGGGTGTAGAGAGGCGTTTGCAGCAAACAAATGCATACCTGGAGGGCATTCATTCTGGCGTGGCGGCCCAACAGAGAACATTTCAGGTTCTGGTCTCAGCACTGATGGCAGCCATTGTCCCTGTGTCCAGCCTCCCCCCCACCTCCACTACCCCGACCCAATCCCCTCTACCTCAGCCTATCCCAAGCACACCATCAGACCAACATGCACACACATCAGCACACAAAAGTGGCTCAGGCAAACATAAGCACCACACATCCCGCAGGCACTCACAAAAGCATCATACCCATGCAGACACACCAACATCCACTGCCTCCACTGTGTCCCCCTCCTCTACGTCGTCCACCTCCCTCCCAGTCTCGTCTCCACTCACACCTGCATGCACTACACCCTCAGCCACTACCTCCATTACCAGCACGCCCATCACCACACACCGCTATCGTGCAATCACCACCCCCACCACCATGCACACGTCCCCTGTGTCCTCTCCCAGTGTGTCTGTGAGCCCTCCTCCCAAAGTACACAAACGCCGGCACACACCCACTCAACAGCCATCCACCTCACAACAGCCTCCAGCCCATGCACCTTCACCCAAACTCAGCAGACGTACACCTCTACAACCACTACCAATTCCTCCACTCCAAAACCCTCTCCATCTTCCCGTCCCAGTGTGTCTAAAAAACTTTTCCTAGCTATCATTGACCTCTTCCCTACACCTCCCCCCGTCCTTCCCCTAGGTCCAGGTTGTCTAGATCCCAGCCCAGCACCTCAGCCACCAAATCCTTGTCCAGTGTGGTCCCTGCAAGTCCGTTAACATCGAAGGCGGTACCCAACAGGACTGCCAGTGTGCCACCTAGTGAAGCCAAGGACCACCCTATTCCGCCACCTGCCAAGGTAAAGAAGGGGCCAGCATGCCGAAGAGAAAAGCCACACCAACCACCCAGCAAGGCCTCTTCCAGAACCAAAGAGGACAGCGCCAAGGTCCCAACAGCGACTTCCAAGGTGGGGAAGGGACACAAGGGCAAAGGGAAGTTAGCTCAGGGCACGGAGCCTCCGGGTGAGGGACTGGTGTCACCCCTTTTGCAAGACAGAACAGCAACCTGTACTGCGGTGGCCACCACGCAACGGCTGCCACCTGCACCGCCACCTGCATCGCCATCTGCACCTCCACCTGCACGTCCGCTGCCTCTACTACAGTCACTAGCATCATCCTCAGTGGGCACCCTTCCGAGACTGCAGGAGGTGGCCTGGTGTCTCCCTCCACAAGTGCAGACACCTGCACCACCGGCAGCATCTCCGCCGCAGACACCGCCGAAGACACCTTCACCCGCCCCGCGACGTGCCCAGCCAGTGCCACTACAGCGGACATCAGCATCATCCCCAGTGGGCAGCCGTCCGAGGCTGCAGGAGACGTCTTGGACCCTACACACACTACATGAGGCACCAACACCAGCACTGGCACTACCAGCAGTTTACAGGCTAAGTCGCTGCAGAGTGGAGTGTGGCTCTGCCTCCATGGAGTATCATGCTACCTGTTCCCTGAAAATCTCGTGGCTCAGACACCCAGCTGAGGGAATGGGAACTACCACAGCCCAGGTGCAGCATCACTGGGCACAAAGCCCCTCCAGAACCAGTGGAGAGATACATCCACTCACCCACTCCTTGGCAGGATGAAGCACTCTGGGCACAAAGCCCCCTCCAGAACCAGTGAAGACCAGCATCCACTACCCCAGTCCTTGGCAGGGTGAAGCACTCTGGGCACCATGCCCCCTCCAGAACCAGTGGAGAACAGCATCCACTACCCCAGTCCTTGGCAGGATGAAGCACTCTGGGCACCATGCCCCCTCCAGAACCAGTGGACCAAGCAGTGGGCAACCCACCCACTTGAGAGACTGTGGCCTTGTACTCACCAGGACCAGGCAGTGGGAAAACCACCCACTTGAGAGACTGTGGCTTTGTACTCACCAGGACCAGGCAGTGGGCCAACCACCCACTTGAGAGACTGTGGCTTTCCACTCCCCAGGACCAAGCAGTGGGCATGGAGCCCCCTCGAGGAGCAGTGGCGTCGTCCCATCATCCGGCTGAGGAGCCCCCCTCTCCCCTTCCCCCTGAGGTGCCTGTGTTTTTTTCGACCTGATGCCCCTGTAGTGTTCTCTCCGTTTTGAAGCACGTGTCATGTGTGGGCTTTGCCCATGCTTTTTTGGATCACTGGTCCACAGGCATTTAATGGGACAGTATACGGACTTGTGTACTTGCTGCAAATATTTGTATATACTGATGATTTGAATTATCTTGGCCTATCTGAATTTTCGATTATTACACTCGTTAAAATCATTTTATTTGGTCCTTGCGTTCTTCCAGAGGTGTATCTGTGATGTAATTGGATGTGTTAGTGTGTATGTTGTTGTGGGTGGGGGGCTGGGGGTGTTGCGTGTGTGTGTCATTCTCTTTTTCCTCCCCCCTCCCCTTTGTGCTAGGTGCAGTTCTCACCGTGGTCGTCGCCGCCGTCTTTGATGTTCCTGGTAGATGAGAAGGTAAACCAACATGGGCAGGACCTGTAACTCGGGCTCCATGGCGTCCTGGTTCCTCGTTGGGTATCGTGAGGTGAATGGTTTCCGTTCCAAAGACTCTTTCTGCTGTGCTTTTGATGGCGTTGGTACCTCCCCGGAAAAGCTGGCGGATTGGTGCCTTGTAATAGTGTGGGTGGTACATTGTGTTCCGCCTGCCTGTTGTTGGTTACTGCCGCTGTGTTTGTTGCTACCGCCGTGGCGGTCAGAGTGTTAAAGTGGCTGTCTGTGTTGGCGGTTTCCGCCATGGTTGTGATTCCATTTTTTTTCCACCGGCCTGTTGGCGGTATTACTGCTGCTTTATCACCGACCGCCAGGGTTGTAATGAGGGCCTAAGTGTGTCAAGTGTGTAAATGAGTGTCAGGTGTGGGGTATTCAAACTATCCAATGTGGTGGGGTCTTCTTACTGATGGGAGTTGAGACCGCCGGGGTTTGCGCCGCCAGTGGTTTTCCGCCATAGAAGAAGCGCTGTAGTGATTTGTGTCTCATAATCTGGTGGGTGGATTTTTGTCAGGCTGGCGGTGCTGGTGCTGGGACCATCTATTTTCTGCCCTCCAGTGTCCTGGTGGTTTCAGATTTTTGGCGGTCTTCACAGTGTGAGCCGTAACACAGCGGTCAGATTACTGCCAACATAGCAGTCTTTTAGCGGCTGCCACCTT
This sequence comes from Pleurodeles waltl, assembly GCF_031143425.1. NCBI lineage: Eukaryota > Metazoa > Chordata > Amphibia > Caudata > Salamandridae > Pleurodeles > Pleurodeles waltl. The sequence goes on along the minus strand of NC_090444.1, from coordinate 1,430,783,542 downwards.
GGGGTCTTCCCAAAAGTCCTCCAAAGTCATGTTGAGGCCTTTTGTGACCACACTGAGTCTCTGAAAGCACTAATTTCACACTCAGCTCAAGAGAATTACTGTCCGCAGAAAATACACAAACAATTGGGTAGCCTAATAATGCAAGATGTTGGCTTCATAATAAAAAAGAATGCAGATGCCCAAAGAAATGGTCTTACATACTACTGTTTATCGCATATCTGCAAGAACCACTCAATTCAAATGTTTTTTTTTTTCATGACCTATTGAGACATTATCAATTTGAAGCCATTCTACTGTTCTGACCGGACTGGCCATTCTGTCAATGTGGCATTGCCCTGATTACCAGTAGTCCAAAAGTTTGCTTTCACATTAAATGAGCCCTCGTGACCCTATCATGCACTAATGGCCCCTTTCTAACAGCGGCTTTTTGTGGTGTGGGACGTGTTTGAACATTTTTGCTAGGGCTGATTTTGCTTTCGAGTCCACCTAGATAATGTTTCAAATATATCTTGAAATTTCAATGCTTGATTTCATGCTTTGTATGAGTTGCAATATTTCCACACAAAGCTATGGCCATCGGTGTCCTAGAGACATTCTCTCCAAATAAAAGAGAAACTTCAGTCTTCCTTATTTTCTTTCTTGAATTTAGCCCTCCTTAAGCCCATGCAAACTACTATAGAAGCCTAAAGTTAAATAATAGCTTCTGTCACAGAAAAAAAACACTTTCAGAAGCTGTGATTTTCATTGAAAGGGTATTGAGCGGGGCCTCGTTTCATCCCCTCACAGGTAACAAAATGAATAAATGCAAGACAACGTGAACACGTTTAAAACAGTGCTAGTACTAAAGCATAGAATGGGAATAGTGAATAATCATTTTAGACAATGTATGCTGCATTTCCTCATAACTAAAGTGCTGTGGAAACAACGTGTCACCATACTAAAGTTCAAACTGTTAGTTTTTCAGAATTACAGAACTGAATTAATTACATAAGAAATGCTGAGGTTGACTGGGAAAGCAACAAATGTTGGCTGTTTTTTCTTCGCTTCAATTTAGTATAGAACAGAGTGAGTCAATAATGACAACCTCAAATTCCTAAGGCTGCTTGATTATCACATTGAACATGTGGAGACAATGTTTGTAGTTTGGATTGTCTGGGTGGACATTACATCCAATTGAGCTTCCCATACTTTTGTATATTGTAAATATGGACATTTGGTAAACCTATCACTTGCAAATTCAGAATTTGATTTATGCTTAATAAGATTGTTTGCCTCCGGACTTTTTTTCATCACACTCTGTGGTTTTGCTTTTGCCATTCCCAATGAATGTACCTCTTTGCTTATTACTTTTTTACTTTACCACTTTTAGGGTGGGGAGAGGAGTTCAGTGCACTCTGTTTGATCCCATTGCTGCAGTTTGCAATAGTTGTGTACATCTAAAATGTAACTAGGAATTCAACTTTGATTATAATTTCCTGCCACTGGACAAGTGGCTCACATGTTTTGCCTTAATTATAGAACGAATCTTCACAAAGTCCACTGCCAAGGCATCATGCCAAGCTGGCCCTTCGGTTTATGAGACCATGTTGGCATGAGACAACCATGAGCTACAGACACCCAACCAACCTTCGATAAACGAGTCTCTTATCAAACGATTTTAGTACGTAATTGATAAAAAAAAACAATTCTGCAGATAGAGGCTCAAACCCTAGTTTGCCATTACTTCAGATATAAGGAACAACTCCATCAAGAAAGTACAGCGTTTGTGTTTCCTTGTAGCCATTGGCTTCAGCTAATCACTGTCCGAACAACGAAAGTCTTTGGCTCTCGATGCTGCTCCTCTTCTGAACATCTGAGTCTCGTGTTAGCAATCAGACATGGGCAGGGGAAGTTAAATTGCACAAGCAGCAAATTCAGTCCTAAAAACATATTTGAAAGCATCATCAGGTGATTACAGCACTTCAAGTAGCCAAGAATGCCTGTCCAATTTCAGAGTCTCATTATGGCCACTGGCCCGATCAATCACAGTCCTGCTTTGGAGGGCTCTTCCAATCTCAGTTCCTCTTGTCACAAAGCCTCGCGATGCATGCTATCGCAAGCTGAGCAGGTTCCCCTCGGCGGAAATAGGTGCTTTTTCCACAACAAGGCGTCCTAGTCTCCACTGAACAAGTTATTTGTTGTCAGTAAGCTGACACACAACACCAGGTGAAAACAGGTGGGGACGTAAATAATATAATGTGTGATGATTGTATTAAACAACATTCTAGATGAAGCTATGTCATGTAGGATCAGGACCATGAATGGAGGCCTGGGTATGAACTGGAGAATTGACGAACAGGGCAGATCCATTTCATGGATCAAGCAGTTGGATGGCATGTTTGTTTTAAAGATCATACCTCTACTGGTACCTCTCAAAATGCAAGCCTTTCTCAAAAAGCAATATGAAAAAAAAGTTAACGCTCGACTGTAAATCTCTAACAGTCTCCTACCCCTCTTGTAAACAGGAACATGGAATAATCAATTCATTATGTTTCATAGCACATAAAGATTCAGCCTTAACAAACACAACACCATCTAGAAAATTACACACTTCATGCAGATAGAGAAAAAACTCCCTTTGTGCACTACATTATTATGCCATTGTATCTGAGGAGTAAGCATTCATTTGGTAGGCATCACACAATTGCCAAATGTAAGTTAAAATAAGATGTGGCAGGAAGCTTTCCAAATGTTTAGTTGCAAACGGTATTCATACAAGCCTATTTACAATTACGTAGGTTTATTCTTGGTAGTGCTGTTATGCTTTTTGTGTATTTCATTCCATCGTCTACTCATGTCATTGCGATATGAATATTAATTAGTTGGATACCGCATATTTTGATTGGGAATTTTATGCCTAGTGAGCTTTTTCAGGAACAAACCAATACTTAGGTCCCTTGGCATACCTAAGTGCCCTCATGGCTAAATAACCACTATAGAGATGCACATGCATGGATATTCATCTGCCTACCGCCGCCTTCACCTCTTGGTTATCCGCAAAGTCATCATCAAACTCCTTCCCCTCCTGTCCTTGATGTGCCTCTGATTTTATCAATTCCAATGCAACAACAAGTGAACTCTCCTATTTTGCTCTGTTGTACATTTTTAATACTGTGTATGTTCACAGCTTTAGCTGTCTATGGACTCCTTTGAAAATGGAAATATTGTCTTTCATTTATATGATCACCTAGTGTAGAAAACTGGGTTTTGGCTGCAATTATTTCCCCTTCCCCCCTTTTTTTCTGTTTCTTTGATTCAACTTTGACTGCAATGTACTGAGTTGCTGCTAACCAGGTCCCCAGTGCCAATGTTCCTTCCCCCAAAACAAGATGCCTGGTCACTTGATCCCCACATCATCAGGCCCCTTTAGCACCTCTGTAAGTCCCCAGTAAAGGGTACCCCTGGTACCTATGGCAGGGGTACTGAAGAGGGGCAGTAAGAGTTGCAGCACAACTTCTGCCACACTAGAGGACCCAGCACCAAACTCATGCAGACTGCCATTGCAGGCTATGTGACAAGGTGCTCCCAAAAAGTGAAAACACAACACGGAACACACTTGTGTGCCATGTGCCCTAAAACACTGCCTGTAATATTTGTAAATTAGCAGGCCTTGCACCAAGGCAGGATTCATTATATTACATACGTGGGCATATCTGCAAGAGCAGATATGACCCTGCTATGTTTTAGTCGATTCTTAGACATAGTAAGCAAACAGGGAAGCCATTTTAAATACATGTGCTGGACACTGGTTAATACGAGTTCCCCAGCTACATGATGGCTTCACTAAAACTAGGGATGTTTGGTATCAAACATCTTGTTTTAATAAACTTTCAATGATTCCAGTGACTGATTTAATAATGCATGCACCCAGAGGGCACCTTAGAGAGGCTTCCTGACAACATACCCACCGCTGGTGGGCTCACTGGCCAGTTCTGGCCAGTCTGCCAAAACAGGTGAGAATCTGACCCCCTAGGGTCTATGCAGGAGGGGTGTCACGTTTCCAGACTGGGAACACCCCTAGGGTGACCAGCCAGCAGTGAACACAACTTAGGAATTTCTTCATTTGTGTATGTGGTGGAATTTAGGAATTCTGGACATGATGATTCCCTCTCCACACAAGAAGAGGTCATCTAGGAAATATAGTGACCCCCAGGTGTAAGTATCCTATTGGCTACTCCCCTTAACGCCCCCTAAATAGAGTATTTAGGGGATCCCATGATATGAAGAAGACAGATCTTTGTTGGACACAAAAGACTGAGTGGGCAAGAAGCCTGCTGAACACGAGAACCAAGGAGCACAACTGACTTAGCACCAATCCTGCTGGCCTGCCGACTGCACCCGACCCTCGAGGAGCAACTGACCTGTCCTGCTCCTGCAGCTTCCAAGAAACTGAGAGAGCTGCCAGTGCTTCGCAAACCACCAAGAAGAACTCCGTTGGAGTAGAGGATCTGCTCCCCTGCATCCGGGGCACCCAAAAAAGAACTATGAGGACGGGGACTGCCACCACTGCACCGAAACCTCCTAGCCCAAGCTGAAGTGGCCCAACAGTGTCAATGTTGAAACCCAGGCCCTCCAGAGATGAAGCCCACCCTGAGTTTACCCACTATAGACTTTGAGACGGCATCTGCAGCTTGTTTCTGCAGACCCCACTGCAACCTCTGGTGACCAGGAGACATAAACCAAACACCTCTGTACACCTCTGCACCCATCCGCCCCGACCAAGGAGAATAGGACCAATGGCGTCCCCATGTCTCCCAACCTCGTGACACCTGAGCCCACTTGTTGGCTTGGTCGGTCTGGACCTCCAGTCTACAAATGCAGACTGCTTCTGTAGGTCCCCCTGCAAATGCATAGAGCACCAGCACCGGACCCGATGCCAAAAGACACCACTGCACCCAAGCCTGAGGACAAGTGGACTGACAGTATTCAAGGACCTCAAGGGTTGAGGACCCTGTGGGTTCCTCCAGAATGGCCTTCCAGTCCCAACTTGCAGCAATTTTTTAACCGGAACGTTAAAGTTAATGGAACACCCAATGCCGTTAACAAACCTCTGCACCCCGACGCACAAGAGCCTCCCGAGCTGACCTGTTGGTGTGGCCTTGGACCCTGCCCCATACTCACCGTAAGTCCTGGAGAACAGTCCTGACAGTGCTGTAAGTCACTGTGAAGTGTCCGAATGCAGAGCATGTTTTTCCCTGTAGGATAACATTACCGCATCCAAAAATCTCACTGTAAACTTTTAAAAACTGTAAAAATCCATATCTCAAAAAGTACTCACCTGATTTCTGGTGATCTTGGTATCAAAGTTTATTAAAAGTATGTGTTGTTTTCATAAATTGACCTCAGATTTCTTTACTTGAGTGTGTGTCTCATTTAGTGTATGGGTGTGTGCCCCACATGCTTAGCACTACCCTCTGAGATGCCTAAATGCTCAACCACACTACCCAGAAAGAGAGCATTTGGGATGTAATTTGTGCCTCTGTGATTCCTCTGGGGATTGCTTGGACTCTTTGTGGAGTGTACCTCATTTTGGTCCACTATACAAAGAGCCAGTTTCCTACACCTGGCCTCAACCATTCTCTATGAGAATAAATACTTTTTGGCAAGTCATTTGTGTGCCTGCCTTGTACTCCATCTCTTCGGTGATTCCACCAATTCAGTTCTGAATGAGTCCAGACCCCATGACATCCTCCAAACCCATTATGTCACTGGACTCCAGAGGTCCAGTCTCAGTAGCTGTTATCAACAAATGTCTCTGACTGAGTCATTTCTGTTGTAGTAGCCACAACTGGTGCTAGTGCACAGAACCACCTCCATGTGGCTGGGCATACTACCTGCAGATATGACTATTTCTCGCTTGATGAATGTAGGCATCTTGACTCTGGCTGTTATTCGCTCCCTGGTAGCCTCCAAGGGCCAGTCACTTTTAGCACCTGCTTGTAAAGCCATTGCCGTCATCTGTTGTGTTATAGTATAATATCCATGTGTGCCGTGTAGTGGAGTTAAATTAATATAACTGTAGGATGTAAAATTGCATGTCAGTTTTGCAAACTCGCTCAGTGTTCTGGTCTGTGGGAGTGTTAGCACAATGTACAGCTGTACTTGCCTATTCAAGTAACAATCAGTGCTTGAGCTCTGCTGGTCGCACAGATTCCTGCCTTTCTCAGCATTCTTTCATGGCTGTTCTATGACACCAATCTATTAAGATTCCTAGGTTGTGGTCCTATGTGCAACAACTGGTAAAAGCAAAAATTCACGTCAGAAATAAAGAACAGAAAACATTTAAATTAAGTCAGTTGAAAGATAAACATGTAATTCGAAATATTTCACGAAAAAGAAGGAATCAAATCTAAGAGTAATCAATTATAATTGAAACAGAACCCTTCCTATGGGGCAGCACTGGAAAAAACAACCAGACTTATCCTGTGGAAACCACAAGAGAAATCCGAGGAGCAATTTCAGTCCCGGACTTGATTAATCACAGTTGGTAATGGTGCACTCAGTAAATAGTGTTACTGCTGACAGCAGTATTTACCAGGGGCCCAGCTACTGCACCGGTCTGAGCTTCGTAAATTGTACTGGGGGGTAACGTGTTCCCCCAGAAAAGTGCAAATCAGGTGTGTCAAAATGCGAGGCGTAATGTAATAATTGTAAAAGTTGGAATTACAGTTTGAGTGAAAGGATATTTTTCCAGAATCTGGATTTGGATGGGATTTGGAATGAGTGACAAATGTTATCCATGTCAGTTTATTTCACTATAGCCCAGAGGTGGTGCCTGTTATAGGGCTTGGCTGGCCTCCCCCATCCAAGTTCCAGAAAGTTAAAATGTATTGCCTCGGTTTCAATTGTATTGCTATAAGTTCCTGTGCTGCCTCTCCCTGATATTGAGGATGGTATGAAATCAGGCTCTGAAAGGCAGCCCACTGCTCATGTCTCGGCTGATCAGGAACAGGGGCTGAGGCACAGACAAGACTGGAGCCAAAGGAATTTGATGTCAAAGAGCGATGGACACTAACGCTTTGCGTGATGCCGTCATCCCCTCATGTTTTGGTCGAGTTCCCACTTCTGCAGTCGCTCTTTAATGGTTACTTGAACACACTGTGCCTGCCGAGGGAGGAGCTGATGCATGAGGATGATTCCTAAAAGCTTTAACTGAAATTAAACAGCATTGGTTTCTTTTTAAAACGCTGGTGCAGTACTTATTTATTTTCCCATGTGGTAACACAAGGAATCAGCGTTTTTGTAATTCGTAGCATCTCCCTTTTTAGGGTCGAGCCTGCGTCGCAATATTCAAAAGCGCGTTTGCGGGAACTGCAGGAAGTCTCATAGCCCTGCCCATGAGAATTTCGTGCGGAGACAATCCAGTTTTTCTATCAGGGGTGTTTCTCATTGACATTAGCACTAAGGGCAATGCATCAGGCCATTTCAAATTTGTCGATGCACATATTTTCGCCATTCTTGATTTCAGTGTACCATTCATCTGCTCCACCAGTCCTGATGCTTCAGGGCGATAGCTACAATGCAGTTTCTGCTCAATGTTCAGCGCTTCGCAAAGTAACTTTATCACCTCGTTGTTGAAGTGACTTCCCCTATCTGATTCTAAAGAGATCGGGAATCCGAAACGTGGTATCAACTCTCTCAATAATAGCTTGGCAACTGTAAGGCTGTCATTTCTACGTGTGGGGTATGCCTCAATCCAGTGACTAAAAATGCACACAATCACCAACACATATTTCAGACCTCCATGCACAGGCATCTCAATGAAGTCCATCTGCATACGACTAAAAGGGCCGCTTGCCCTACCAATGTGACTCGCGTTCACAACTGTTCCCTTTCCTGGGTTCATCTGCTGGCAAGTGACACATCGATGGTAAACTGCTTCTGCAGCTTGACGAAATCTGGGGTTAAACCAATCAGTTTTGAACAATCTTATCATGGCATCTCTCCCTAGGTGAGCTTGCCCATGATAGAACCGCGCAAGCTGTGATAGGAGACTGTTTGGCAAAACAAATTTTCCCTCATGTGAAACCCATAACTCGTCTTGTCTCTTTATACATTGTGATTTAATCCAGGAATCTCTTTCATCCTCTCTGACATTATTCTGTAGTGCTTTTAGTTCCTCTATTGTATCTACGACCTTCAAGGCAAATGCTTCAGCTGGTTCGAGTTCTGGCTCACTTATTGAGTTCCATTCATCTCTCAGTAATATACAGTTCAAGGCACAAAATCTTGCGACTTGATCCGCATATGCATTTCCCAGAGAAACATAGTCCTGTCCTTTCGTGTGAGCACTGCACTTTACCACTGCAACTTCGGCTGGCACTTGAATAGCGTGTAACAATTCCCTTATTCTCTCCCCGTTCTTCACTGGGGATCCTGAAGAAGTCAGGAACCCTCTCTGTGACCATAGTTGTCCAAAGTCGTGCACAATCCCAAACCCATATTGGCTATCAGTGTAAATGGTGACTTTCATCAATGCAGACAGTTGACATGCTCTGGTAAGGGCTACAAGTTCTGCTACTTGTGCAGAATAGACTCCTTGGAGCCATCCCGCTTCCAAGACCCCTGTTACAGTGCATACAGCGTATCCTGCTTTCAAAATCCCCATCCCGTCTCTTAGACATGAACCATCAACAAAAAGAATTTGGTCATTTTCATCAAGCTTCGTGTCCTTGATGTCCGGTCGAGGTTTTGTGCAAAATTCAGTCACCTGAAGGCAGTCATGCTCGACGTCTTCAGCGTTCTCAATTTCGACATTTTCTCCAGGAAGCAAGGTTGCTGGATTCAACGTAGTGCACCTTTTCAGCTGCACATTCGGTGAGCCCAGAATAATCGTTTCATACCTTGTGAGTCTTGCTCCAGTCATGTGTTGCGTTCGGGAGCGGGTCAAAAGTATCTCAACTGAGTGAGGGACCATGACTGTTACTGGGTGTCCCATCACTATTCCTTCACTCTGAGTGAGGCTGATACCAACTGCTGCTACGGCGCGCAAACACCCTGGGAGTGCTGCTGCGACCGGATCCAAAGTAGCTGAAAAATATGCTACTGGTCTGTTTACGCCACCATGGGCTTGAGTCAAGACAGACAAAGAACATGCATCACGTTCATGGCAAAACAATGTGAAAGGCTTTGTGTAATCAGGCATACCTAAAGCTGGAGCCCTGCACATGCACTCTTTCAATTCTACAAAAGCATCCATCTCATCTCCTTTCAGCTCAATTTGATCCAAGGCATCCTTCTGGGTCAGTTTCAGTAAAGGCTTTGCTAGAGTCGAGAAGTTGGGAATCCACTGGCGACAGTAGCCCACCATTCCCAAAAACTTCCTCACCTCCTTTCTCGTCTTGGGCGGACTCATTTGAAGTACACTCGTTATTCTTTCCTTCATTATTCTCCGTGACCCCTTCTCTATCTGGTGACCCAAGTATTTCACTTTCTTCTGACAGAACTGCAATTTGGAAGGAGACACCTTGTGTCCATTCCTTCCCAAATGGTTCAACAGAGCAATGGTATCGGCTGTGCAGTCGCTTTCTGTCTTTGATGCAACCAGTAAGTCGTCAATGTACTGTACCAGGGTTGACTCGAATGGCAACTCTAACTCTTCCAAGTCTTTCTTTAGAATCTGATTGAATATCGACGGTGACTCAGAAAACCCTTGAGGAATTCGACACCAACTGTATACTCTGTCTAGGAATTTGAAACAAAAGAGAAATTGACTGTCCTTATGAAGAGGCACAGAAAAGAATGCTTGTGACAAATCGATGACCGAGAACCATTCGGCATCGCAAGGAATTTGAAACATTATCACAGCTGGATTCGGTACTACTGGGCAGCATTTGACTATGATGTCATTTATTTTCCTCAAGTCTTGCACAAGTCGGACCTTTCCACTTGGCTTTATTAGTCCCATTATTGGTGAATTACATGGACTGCTTAACACTTCTTTCAGTACCCCCTGTTTTACAAATTCGTCAATGAGTTGGGCAACTTTCATGAGGGTATCTTGTGCCATGTGGTATTGTGGGGTCTGGGGAAAGATCGCATTGGGCTTTACCGTCACTTTCACTGGTTCCACTCCTTTCATCAATCCCACCTCTTTCCCTGTCATGTCCCACACCTCTTTTCCGACTGTTTCCCGTAATTCGGCTGGAATATCTTCTTCAGTTATCATCGGGAAAAGGCAAATCAGAGGATACTCTTCATCAACCGTTTCCATTTCATCCCCCTCTACACTATCCTCTTCTTCCCCATCACTGCTCGTCTGTATCGTTATTCCTTCGTTTGAACACATGATCGAACATCCCAATTTGCACAATAGGTCTCTCCCTAACAGTGCTATTGGGCTTGAGTCACATATCACAAACTGATGCACCCCTTGATAGTTACCGATGCTGACTGGTACCGGATCTGTTATTGGGTTCGTCAGGTGCCTGTTTGCTACTCCCACCACTTGAACTGTCCTCCCTGAGAGTGGCAAATTTGGTACTTCACTGCTCTTAACAGTTGAACGTGTGGCTCCCGTGTCCACCAAGAATGAAACACGATGACCCATTACTCTTCCCTCTACGTACGGACCCTTTTGATCAACTTCTAAGGATGCTGCAAGCACACAATCTCCTTCCTCTTCTGAGCTTTCACTCTCCCATACATTGTTTATTCCACTCTCACTGTGTAATGGGAACTGTTGTACGGTGCCATTTGTACTCATTACCTGACCCGAGACCTGTGGAGGAACCATCACTTGCTGCTGACTCATTGGTGCCAAAGGTATTTGCATTTGCTGATTAGGTACCATGGGTAACTGCTGTTGCATCGGCTGCATTTGCGTCATCTGCATACGAGGCATCTGCATCTGCTGCGGCTGCATAGGTTGTAATCCCTGCAATTGATTTATGGTCTAAAAATTTGGGTTTGGACTTCTCATTTTCGGTCCCCTCATTGTCTGAAATGCATTGACATCATTGTTTTGCTGACCAACACCTACAGCTGCACCTGCACCTTCCTGCACCACCATCGGGCACTCGCGTTTCCAATGACCTACAATTCCGCACACGTGACACGGCATCACTTTCTTCATTGCCTGCACACCCGTTACAACAGTGTTTAAATCCGGACCGTTATTCACAAAACCTCCTCTGCCTCTGCCTCTAGCCTGTGGCTGAAACGGCATGTTTCCCTGCAACTGCGGCTGCGGCTGCAGTACCTGCTGTTGGAACCCTTGCATCCCTTGCAAACCTTGCAGACCTGTCTGAGCTGCTTTAAGTTGCATCATCATCACCTTCTCTTTCAGCTTCTTCTGTTTCACCTCAATCTCGTCGCTACAATATTTTGCATAATTCAAGACTTCATCAATCGGTTTCGACTGCCAGCAAATCAAATGCGACTTTATCATCTGACCTATCTCCGGTCTCAGCCCTTCCACAAATCTGAACACAAAATGAAGCATATCCTTCGCCTTGATTGTTTCCGTGCCACTGTAGTTCTTAAACGCCTTCAACAACCTCTCATAGTAACTATGAATCGATTCTTTAGCCTCTTGGGCAGTTCGATCAATCTTCTGCCAATCCACATTTTTCGCGGCCACCTTCGTCTTCAAATGCTCAATCACCTTATAGTACAAACTCATCACCATAGGTGATGGTGCACCCGTCTCCCTGTCTCTCTCTGGTTCACTTGTCGGCCAACCTACAGCTCTTTTGCAATCCTCCCACAAATCTGCCGGAACCACGATCTCAAAGAGAGTGTTCAGGTCTTCCCAGAGACATTTTGCAAGCTTCACAAACCTATCAGTCTGTTGATACCATTCAATCGGCTTCTCTCTCAGTTTGGGAAAATCATCCGTAAATGACTGAATGTCGCTTCTGTGCCATGGTACATGTATTAATTTTCCACCTGCTGTCTCCCTCATTGGTAACATGGTTACTGTCTCGCTGCTCTGCGGTCTTTTCTCGTTGTGCTCTGTAGCACTGTCCCTCCTCTTATCCTTCCTCTTTACCCACCTGCTTTCCCACTTGTCTAAGCACCTCCACACTTGGGCACTCTGCAACAATTCTCTAAGGTGTGCCTTCATACCTGCTGACCTCATGTGTTCAAAATCTGTGGTCCCAAAATCCAACCTATAGCTCCTGCTCAAGTGTTTTGTCTTGCCTATGTCAATCCCGTTTCTGTCCGCTACTTCCTGCAAACTTTTATGTACCTTGTTCACTTCTTTCGTGATCTTTGGACATAGATACCTCAGCTCCTCTTCCGTGTAGGACTCTAACCTATTCACACCCATATTCCCTTCCACCAATTCTTGTGCTTCCATGTTCAGCCTCATCCTATTCAAGTAATCTTCTCCTTTCCCACTGTCTGAACTTTGTGTGGAATTCAAGCTGTTGAACCACTGTGTCAGCTGTTGCGCATTTACCCCCATCAGTGTAGCATTCACATCGACTGCCATTGATGGTTGCGGCAACCTTTCAGTATTCGATGTTAAAGGTATTATCAGTGGGGGACTCGACCTCACCAGTGTAGACTGAGCACATATGGGACTAAACTCCATCAAGGATCCAGATCCATTTGGCTGAGCCGCTATAGGAGTTATCCCTGGAGTGTTCTCTATGCACCTCCTTTCTGTCCCCTTCTGCAGTATTGATCCCTGACCGCTCATACCTAAGTTAGGCTGACTGTACAGAGGTACTGGTGGACCTACAGTAATGGGTAGTGATATCGCGTCTGGGTTCTGTCCATTTCCCATGTTCTGAGGCATGTTCATTCCCATACTATGGGTCATCATTGCCGGCATGCCCATCTGACTCCCCGTCATCTGAGCATGTGCGTTTCCTCCCTGCATCTGCTTTTGAGGCATCATAAACTGAGTTGATCCAGCCTGTATCATTGTTGGGTTGTGACCATTCTGTACTCCCCTTACTGTTTGTTCTAGAACCATTCCTCCACTATTGTCACTGCTGTAGTACCCTGGCATCTGCGGTTGATAATTTTCTGCTGGTTTCATTATGGGCACATCTGGATATATTCTCCTAACCTGCGGTATCTGCGGGGTGAACAGTAAACTCGGGTCCTTAGACCCCGATGACGCTCCTGAACTCTGGGTTTCACTGATCTGTACCGGTGCCGGAGGGGCAGAACTGGTACTTGGACCTTGTCCATTCTCCGCATAAGGTGGTGGACGGTCGTTCAGCAATTGCATTATTAACTCCTCATCCTCTAACTCCTCTTCTCTTCTCAACTTTTCCTCGTCCTCTCTATCCTTCGAACACTTCCTGTCTGTCTTACAGGTAGCTTTCTTACCTGTCTCCTCTTCTTCCTTAGTAATTGCGGGAAACAATTTTATCCCCTGCAATACATCTGACCTCCACACCTTCTGCGCATTATCCCACCTAGCATCCGCTAGTGTCTTTTCTACCTTCCTCATCCTTGTTTCAAACTTATTCTTCTGTTGCTGTCTAGCCATTAATTCCCAGATCGCTAGAGCCTCAAACTGTGCTGGCCTTGGAGGCACCTTCATGTCATACATCGTGAATCTCAGATTCTCTAGGATCCTTATATTGAATGTCCCATGTATCGGGAACGCTACGCTCCCATGTTTCTCCGTCAGTTTGTGCCATTGCTTTAGCCAAAGACACGGAGCTACCCCTTTTTCCTCCATTACAATGTAAGCTGGTGTACCTTCGGGCGGCGTCTCCTCTCCTACGCTCGCTTTGATGTAAGACTCCCCCTTCATCGCGCTCCTAAATGCTTTAAGGAATTTCATTTTCTCGTCTTTTATTCCACAAAGTTTATAATCAATAGGTCACTTTTATTCCACAAAATTTGTAATCAATAGGTGACTTTAATTCCCGGAATACTCTTCGCTTGCCTTTCCCCTTCCAAACGAGCCCCACGGACTGCGTCCAATCCGTGCGCGACCCTTCTCTCCAACCAACCTATCCCAGCGCGGCTCCTAGTGACGTCGCACACACACACTGCGGCTGACAAAGCCTCGCGGCTAGTCTTCCTTCACTCAGCTCCTCTCGTAACAACTTCTTGCATGTATCGCGAGCTACCAAAAACTAAAACAGATCTGTCGGTTTACTACAGGAAGGGTAACACAATCGCTTCAGGACCTTAGGGACCTTTCACTAGCCTCGGCCGCTATTCCGTCTTTCTCGGTCCCCACGTTCGCAAGCAAATCTGACCTGCAGACCTACTCTCAACTTGTCAATGATCTGTTCTAGTGCACTTAGAATCTTGTCAAAGCCCGAAGTCGAAGTTTCTTTCACTCCCTAACACACGTACCGACTCGTTGACCACGCCCGATCAACCTACTAAACCGCCCAGACCACAACATGGATCAACATACTCCGGAGTCTCTTGACCTCGCAGGGCCCGTCTCAACAACAACAACCACGTGGACCTTTTTATGCACAAAGCGCCACACGCACATGAAGTTCGACGACTTCCCTACTCTCACACCCGGAGCCGCACCTCCGCTATTTCTATGAAGTTCGACGACTTCTCTACTTCTACACTCGGAGTCGCACCTCCGCTATCCTTTAAAGAAAAAAAATCCCTCGCACCCTTTTCACACACCCTGCGGCAATAAGCTGTGCAAGCGCAAAACCCTAACATCACTCATACCATATCTAGTACCGCCAACGCTGTTTCCACACCTCCGTTCTCTCCATTCGCAAGCTCCGAGATCCCGGGAAAGTCGCGGTGGACCTAGCCCATCATCATTCTGTCAATCAGTTTTATCCAAAAATCTAATTCAACTTCTCTTTGAGGCCTCAAAATGCGTAACCGTTAATTCAACACCATGTACTCTAATAGTACAGGGTCCCAAAAGACGTAACCGTCCTCTGCTACCATCAACTGATAGAGCGAACCGTAGTAACAATTTACCTGTGTTCGGACGCTCTTTAGGCCGATGAATCTTTTGACTAAGTGGGAACTCTCTGTACTCTTAATCGATCAATTTCCTGAAATCAATAATCAATAACGAACATAAGCAATACCTTGATCAACATAACACTTAACGATTAATCCAGAATACATTTCGGCGAACCCTGACCTTTCAGTCAGGAATAACCACACCAGTTTATTGCAAAGTTAGTGAATTTATTTCCCTATATTAACAAAGCTAGCACGATATAGATGTGTCTCAACACCAAATGATAAACATAAATGAACATTAATAGCTGTCCATAACGTCGAAACAAGTGTAATCTATGTAGCCTTTGAATCACAAGGCATTCTATAATAGCAATGCAAATCACTAATACGATAATCTGTAATGAGCTAATTGCATACATTTAGTCAGCATAACAAGATCTCAAATTGCATCGTGCGACATATGGAATCCTCATCTAACCTCAAATTAGCAACGCCATGTGGGTCTTCATGCAAAAACAATTTAGCAACATTAATTTAGGAAAAACTCCTAACTAGGGACCTTGTCAAAATCAGCAGTTGGTTACCTAAAAGAAACACAATGCAATTTTACAATTTCCTTTCATATTTACCAATTACGATCAGCATACAAGGAAGTCTTCGTCTCACAGGTACCGTTTCTCGATCAGCATGGGTACCGTTTCTCGGCATAGGACGGGGCAAAGGGGCAGGGGTGGACGGGGCAATTGCCTCACGGCGGCAAGGTAAGACTACTACTTCATGCAAAGGGACAAATCAAAGTTAAAGTCTCTAGGGCAAGAATCATTAAAGTCTCTTTCTCTCGATTAGAGAAAGCATCAAAGTCTCTCAAAATGGCGTCGCAGCAAAGTGGGCCATAATAGCTACGAAGTCTGCAAAATGGCGGGTATCGAGCTGGTAATGGCTACTTTCTTCTCGTGCACCTGGTTTTTATAGACAACAGTTTGAGTCCAGTAGGGTCTCCATTGGAGGGTTCATAGGTTAGCTTCAAATTGTCCAATCAAAAACGACAGTTCTCAAGCTTTTACTTAAGCATACATTATCCTTGGAGATGGGTACGCAAGTTGCAACATTGTCTACCAATTAGCTCACTTTCAGAGCCTCCATTGTCCGCACCTGCAAGTCGACCTTGAAGTAAAGAGAAAATATGCCATGCTGGCACGAAACTTTAAGATAAGCATGTGAACAGTTTCTGTGGAAAAGTACAGCTTCAAGCAGAAATACACGTTTAATAGCACATTGGAAAAATACGAGCATCTAAACCGTGAGACCAGGCCACTAGGCCAAAGCCTCCTCTAAAGTAATGCTAAGTTAACGCATTTCAAACAAGCAAATCGTAGCACACGTTTATGATTATGTCGGATTAGTGCAATTCTAATACACCACGTTACATAAAGCACGCGTATAAATGTTGGCAAACTACTCTGAGGGCACATTTTGTCCCCGTACAATCTTTATTAGTTCGGTTAATGTCACACATGATTATTTCACACTACGTTTATGCGTTAATAAATCAAAACCTTCATTTTCTGCTTCATCACTAGCGAGGCGCTTTAGGTATTAGAAAAGGGCTCGGAGCCCCGTCGACGTCACGTCAGTGTTTTTCATTGGCAAGTTGGCTTGCCTGTTAGAATCCGCTTCTTTTGATTAGTGGAAGGCACGCATACGTCATGCCTTTTCCGGTGGTTACCCCTCCTCGAGTACAACGACCAAGTACAGAAAACATGCAAGGCTCGCTGGGTTTATGGACTACTTTTTCTCTATTTTCGCAGCACGATCTCGCTGGGCAGAAGTCGAGCGTTTCGCATACCATCGACCTTGTTACACAGTTAATTTCACTTTTGCTGGTTACGTTCATAATTGCACTTTTGCCGATAGGTATTATTACGTGTGAACTGTAGCAGTGCGATCGCGCTGTATTTTTCTTTTAATGCAAGAAAAATCCAGTTGGGAGTTTACAACTGTGAACAGCTGTAACTCCGACAAATGCGAGACCCTTGTGCATTGCAAATGCTTGTTTTTATTGTGCCGCCTCTCTTGTCTACAGAATAGAACAAGTTGTGTGCCAAGTGTCTATTTCTAACTGAATATCTGCTACTCTATACATGACTTATCCCTGGTCCTCCCTCCTCCGCAAGCATTATCAGTGCCGCGTCAATGTGTCATGGACTCTAGTCAAGAAAGGAAATTGCCCCCCTGGCAGCTCTTTGAACTGTCAAATACAGCAATAATCAGGTTTTAGTGGGCCCTGCAGGCCTCTGGGCCTTGGTGTCACTGAACATGCTGCACTGAGCATTATAGAAAATAGGTACTGCTGAAAAACATTTAGAAGGTAGGCATGTAGGAAATCTTGCCACAGTTGCCATTGTTACTATACTGATAAAAGTCAGAACCCTCCCTAATCCTCAATGGGCGAGATAGACTTCCTTACATTGGTTCTTTGCTCACATTAATTCATGTTGGATTTTTCCGTTCCACCACCCTTAAAAAATGTCACTAGCAGCCACTGATATTGGGCAATTTTTTTTCACGCTCTGGTGACACTACTATCTTGTAGAAAATAACTCATGCCTTCAGGATATGCTCTTCAGACTCCTGTCCACAGTTCTGCATTGTAAGAGGTATCCTGCTTCTCCAATGTTTCACGTCCCTTGGCCTTACTTGTCTCTTCATTGTTCACTGCTCCCTTTGATACTTGCTGCACTGCTCTCTTTACTTCACTTGTCCCAATTTGGAGTGGAGCTCCCCTTTTGGGTTCCTCTTCAGGGCTTCTACCCACTGCCATCTTAGCTATTGCTCCTTGAAAATTTTGCTAGCACTGCCTAGCTATGTATTTTAATATTTTCCTTCAGATCAACTTTATTCTGAGTCTTACTCTTAAAACCTATGGATGGTCTAATTGTCATTTAAATTGACTGTTCCTTTTTCCACAAATTCTTTTAGATGTTACACTGTTTTACTTTTAATTGCTTTTCATTGTTCCTGGTTTCTTCCGCACAATACAGAAAAAAAGCATTCAAGAATTCCCACTCCTACATGGCACCACCACTACTTTATGAGAATGACTTTCACCACCCAGAGTCTAGTCTAAGGAATACACTTCTGAATAATCTTCAAACAGCTAACCACTGTTTAATGTTCTCAACTATTCAAATCACTTCCAGATTCTTAGAGTGAACCTTTTTGAAGAGGTACCTGCAGAACATGGAAGGATAGACGAGAGTATGGCACAGAGGTCTGATTGTTCAGATTTTCAGAGGTCATCTTCTGTACTGATGCTTGTACTTTGAAAGCCTAGAGTTGTGCTTTTGCCTGGAAGGTGTCCAAGCACAAGGCCTGACTGGTCTGTGGATTTATATGTCACAGACAGTCTGTTTTTGCAGAACTGTGCCTTGGGACAACAGAACATCAGAATGTAGGGTTTTCACCACTTCTACCAAATAAGTACAGTCATACCAAAATACCTGACTAGCTTACAGTGCCTTACTTGCCCTCCTAACCTTACAGAGTGACAAGTAGTTGTGCCAACCCAGAAGTCACGAAACGCTAGCCCCCTTTCACAAGGAACAGTGTAAAACAGGTCAGACTTTTTCATACATTATCTCATTCATACATATACATAGCAACAGAAAACAAGCATTTGCAATGCAATGGGTCTCGCATTTTCTCGAGTTAGAGCTATTAGCGTTGTATAAACTCCTAACTGGACTTTTCTTGCCACATAAACTGAAACTGAAAAGTAAAACAGTTTCACATAAGCGAGCCGACAGCTGCCATGAGCGTGAAGGAGGCAAACAAAAGGAAACAGAAGTTTGTTCACAATCAAACGTATAGGCAAAAGTGCAATTATCCATGTAACCGGTGTTAGCGCATCTGACCTTAATAAGTAAACTTACAAGGTGACGCGAATAAGTCAGTGAACCTTTTGACTCGCAATTAAGATGATCCCACCATAACTCCAGTACATGCAGATCAATAATCAATAACCAATACACAATATCAATAATCAAGAATAATCAATAACATTAATAATCAATAGAGTCAGTATTTATCAGACACCATGACCTTTCAACCATGAATAACCACACTTTTAGTAAAAGTTAGGATATTTATTTCTCGATATTAACAATGCTAAAGTCATGTAAATTAATTACAAAATCAAATGATATACACACAGAAACAACACTGGCTGTCCAAAGCGACAGAAAAAATGTAATCTAATCAAGGCTTGAACTATTACACATTCTAAGGTTACAGTGCATATTAATAACAAGAACAATTTCGTTACATATAAGTAGATTCTGCAAAGAAATTTATCAAGCATCATTCCTTATTAGCAGATTTTCATTAGTGAGAATCCTTAACTAACACCAGATTCACATTAGCATGTTGGGTTTCATGCAAAACAATTTAGTAACACGAATTTGAAAAAACATATAGCTATAGATCTCGCAAAACAGTGTGGTTGGTACCTAGAAAGAAAAAGCAAATATGCATAACAGACACATGGAAACAAATAATACCTCTCCTAAATTGGATCGGCAAGACAAGATAGGCTTCGTCATCAGGACATCATTCGATCAGCAAGGCATCAGGATTCAGCATCAAATGTCAAGAAGGACAAGAAATTATTAACCTTTCTGCCAGCAAGAAAATGGGCAATGGGCTATCTTCCCCCGGTGCAGTCTTGTGAAGTTAAATTCCCTAAAACTACTTCCCAAATCCCTACTGGTCAAGGGATCGCATGTTCACACTTTGTCCAATAAAACTAATACTCCAAATCTATGAATTGTACCACTACTCCATTCACATGACGCTGATTGGTTTTTCCTGCAATGTTCTCATCATCCGACTCATCAGGTAACAATATTGTTGAAGCTTCTACTCCAGTCAGTGTCTCCCTTGTTCTCCTCCTGAGAAAGTCAGTCTTACACACATTACACACATAATGTTACATTTAGCAAAAACAGCATCTTTTAGCAGTCGTTTCTCATGAGAAAAGATTCTCAGCTGCGAGCACACTTACACAATCCAAACGAAAATGACAGTTTAACTCTCTAGGACAGCCATTTATTAAACGTTAAGAAATACAGCTTGACATGAGGCCTGGCAAGTAAGCCAAGACCTTCGCTAAATTAAGGCCTACAATTAATAAAGCCAATACTTAATGCATAACCTATAATATGACATATTACTCCATTAGTCAAACATATGCTCCAGATTTACACTCCGTGAACAATGGCGGCCACTCATCGTAATAAAATTTTCAAATTTTTCTGTGTTATTATATTTTCTACACAAATCCATTAACCTGAATACATGAACACTCATTAATAAATTTTTATTGAAACACTTGCACTAGCACTGGCAAAAGTGCAATTATCCATGTAACAGGGTTGATGTTATGCAAAGGGCTTGACTATTGCCCAGTGAAAATGTGCTGCGTAGCAAATAAAAATAAACAGTAGTCCAGAAGCCATGCGGAAAACACTGAGCCTCGTATGTTTTCAGTAGTTAACCGGTGCTCTCGAGGAGGGCTAAACACCATAAAAGGCATGACACACGCATGCCTTTCACTAATGAAATCAAGCGAATTTTAAAGGGCAAGCCCACAAACCAATGAAAGTGATGGCTGTGACATGGGTGTGGTTAAAATACCACAGAGAGATTACAACAGGGGCCAGAGTGCTTGCGCGCTCGACCCCAAAACGACACAATGAAAGTACACAATATATTTATTGCAATTAACATAGTCTATTATGAAGTAAATTAGATGCAATTACAATACTGCCAATAATTATAAAAATCAGAATAGTAGTTAGAAAAACTCTATAACACAAATAGTGCCACCATAATGCAAATCTAGTGGCCTGAGCCTACCCTGTAATTGCATGCCCAGGAAAGCTATTATTATTTATGATCTATGGGAGTGGAGAACCCCATACCTCTGTTTGTGTAGTCAAGTGGTCCTCAGAGGGAAGTGTAAACCCAGTTTACACAGGCTGCATGCCCCAGAGCGCATCTGTTCGCCAGACATGTCAGCTCTGCTAGAATCCTCCTCTCTAAAAATAAATGCTATAGGTTCTAATTTATAACGGTACCTTGATACAGTGAAAAGCGAATCTGTTATATCTATAGAAGCCTGAGAACGATTGCTGGATGGACATGAAACAACACCTGGCACTTGTTGAGCCCACTGAGAAGTCAGAGAATGTACAACCACAATCTCAGGAAAGTGGCTGCAAAGCAAGTGAAATTACAGTGTCTTTCAAAACAATCGCACAAAAGGAAAAAAGTGCAATGTACAACAATGAAAGGCAAAGACATTGTGATTTGTAAGGCGCTATGAAATTAGGCATAACTATAGTGAGTCCATACGAAGGCCTCATGTCATATTTTGTGATGGATGGGTGAGTGTCAAAGAAGAGAGTACTATTTAGGGTCCTGAGATTATACCAAAGGGATGGTTTAAAATTATCTATGGAATCTCACAGCAAATGCTTTTTTGATGCAGCAGAAAGCTGCAAGGGTACAGCTTTGAACTTACATTTTCCTTCAATCTGTGTAATCATTGTGCTGTTGGAAAGAAATTTGAAGGTTGTTGACCACAGGAAGTTGGCCAGTTTCTAGGTCTTGAAAGTCTTAGTTAGGTACCCCGAAGTGCAACAATGCAAATTGGTGTGCACTAAGTTTGAAGTATTGAACTGTGTATCTCATTGGTAGTCATGCAGAGGAAGGTTTCCTTATAGACAAAATGCAGCAGCAGAGCGTGAGTATGAACTGGGCCATATGGTTTTGGGACTTTTTTGAGTTTCTTAGTTCGAGGCTTTGTTGCAGGAATCCAAGCTGGAAATTGCCTCTCCAAGTATCAGAGCAACTTTGTAGAATGGGAGGGCGTGTTTCAGTAGGGAAAATGGTAGATCCATTTTATTTATTTTGCTTTTAGTATTACGAGGTCGCAGGTAAACAGTACTCCCAAGTTGTAAATCTTTTGCATGGGTGTGATTGGTAACCAGTCCCAGTCGAAAGTAGTTTGAAGCAAGCTGGACCCATAAGCATGATTTCTGTTTTGCCTCATTATGGCAGAGGCACTTTTAGTCCTTTGTATTTGAACTACTTCATAAAGGTTGCCACTTGGCGTCTACCCATGAATACTCCACAGAAGATATCACCTACATACACATGGTACCCGATGCTTTAGTTTTAGACTTCAGTTACGTAGATCATTGCGGCCAATGACAACGGAAAATGTTTCTTTAAATTTCAAGTTAAATTTAATTGCAGTGTGTGTTTTTGAATTTTTAAAGAAGCTATAAATGTGCGAAAATGTGTATATCTCAGTCAGGAAAGCTTTTGATAGACTCATATTGCAAGGTACATAGATTAACCTGATAACTAATTCTGCTGTCTCCCTTCTGAGAAAATAATTATATGTAGTAATACCTAATAGGTATGTTTATGAAAGCAATGCAGCTGTTATTGCTACTAGTGGGTTAAGTGTACCCAATTAATTCCATTCAACATAAAATAATGTAAATATGAGTAGGCATGTTGAGATGGAACGATTAATGACTAAGTACACTGCTCGTTTTAAACGTGTTAAAAATGGCATAATGAACATTAGCGACTTCTATGTGTCATGTTCTTTCAAGTTATTCTTTTATTCTTCTATTTCAGGGTGAAAAGGGTGAAAAAGGAGGCACTGGAGCTCCGGGTTCGCCAGGGGAGAAAGTGAGATTTTTAGTTTATTTGACCAATCGCAGTTTGTTCTTTATTTCATTTTAATACATGTGAATCTTCCGTTACCAGCAAGATGGGCAACTCGTGTCTTCTTACAAACTTCATATTGCAATGACAAATATGCCTACTTCAGATGTTGATGATGTCATTTTGGACATAGCTTTGTTTATTGATAATGTGGTCTCGAACCTCTCAGTGCATTATTCCAGCAATGACAAACTGCTATTCTCTTGATATTGTGGGAAAATTGAATGACAGAGATATCTGTTTTTTCGGTGAACCTTGGTGATCGGTGTAATAGCAGTGGTGTATTTCTGCACCATATACTATGATCTTCATAATGAAAGGGATAAAATGTAGTGCAGAGCACTGGTGTACTGAACAGGTTACTTCAGATTGAACTAAATAGCATTTCAGTAGCACTGTGGCTGACAAATACCGTCAGCTCTGTAATACAGTTAAAAAGTCAATTATTTGCTTTTAAGGCCCATTATCCTTTAGTCTGACATTCAAGTGACACTCCCCCTTTAGTTTAATTTGAATGTGCATTACAACTCCCTAACAGCATCCTTACCCTATCCTACTAGAATTGCGTTTCTGACTGTTAGAAATTGGGTTAATGGTTTACTGTGGTGTGAACCCTGGTCAAGCAGCAACCACAATTTGAGTCAGGGTAAGGCACAGGCAACCCCCAAATTAACCTGTGCTCAACCCCCTGGTAGCTTGACACAGAGCAGTCAGGCTTAACCTTGAGAAAATGTGTAAAGTAATTGCACAACACTTCAAACAGTAAAAGTGTGAAAACACCACACAAAAAGGAGCCCATCCAAACTTAGAAAAATAGAACTAAATTTAGTAAATAAGACCCAAACGAAAAAAACAATTAGTAGAACAGGAGTTTTGAATTTTTAAAGAATAAATTATAATAAGCTCCTTGAAGCAAGAAGTGCCAACCGGGGAATCTGGTTGCACCAGACCGGAACAAAGTCAAGAGTTCAGGCAGACCACGATGTAGTGTAGGCCAGCTGCAGTGACCCTGTTAGGCCAGCTGAACCAAAGTACCTTAAATCCTAGTTGAGCGTTGCATGGATCCGATATCCAGATGCGTTGCTCAGTTGAGGCTGCAATGTGAAGCTGTAGCATCATTGGCAAAGCTGCCGTCAACAAGGGATGTGAGGAGCTTGTGCCGGGAAAAGCTTCACATAGTGACTGTTCTGAAGGTGATGCACCGGTCACAAGATGCAGTGATGGAAGTCTGTTGCATTGGTTCTGACCAATGCAGAAGCAGTGATGTGTGGTTCTGCTCCATGCAGCAGTGGCGATGCATCAGTTCTGTTCCCGCAGCAGAGGTTGCACCAGATCCACTGAAAGAATCAGCTTAGGCCCATTTCCAAGGGTCCAGGACTGGGTGGCACCGCCTGCCAGGGTAGACTCCCAGATGGCAGAGTCCAGGTGCAGGGTCAAGGTGGTTGGACGTCTTTTATATCCCTGAGGATATGTGGGTTCTGGGTTGGCGAGATCAGGTCCAGTCCTTCGTACTCCTAGGCAAAAGGGCAGGAGGCAGCAGGTCAGCAAAGCAGGAATCCCATAGAGTAGCAGTCCAGCAGAATGGCAGTCCTTCAGCAGCACAGCAGTCCTTCTTCGTGGCAGAGACTCCACAGGTACAGAAGTGATTTCTGTGGTCCAGTATTTATACTTTAGTGCCCTGGTTCTGAAAGATGTGAGAAGCATCTAAACAGTGGCTTTGAAGAGCAAGGAATTCCCTTCTTCCCCTAGCTATGTCCAGCTGAAGTAATGTGATCACAATTTATTTACAACATACATTACACTGCTTTTGATTTCTGTTTCACTGAACTGATCGTAAACAAAAATAAATAAATCACATTGACATTTCCTATTGTTGCTAGCCCAAAACACGTCAGACATGGCAAGACATTATGACATTAAATCACCATATTACAAAAAGTTTGAATTCTGCAAGTAACTGATGTGTATCAGTTTCTGAAATCATATATGCTCATTTGGGGCATGTCTCTATTAAGTTGGAAGCTCCTGGCAAATGGGTACGTGATGAGAGGGTGCCAAACTAAAGTGAGTTCAAAATAGGCAATGAAGAAGGATATTGCCTCTGTCATGCTCCATTCAAATATTCCTTGTCTGCCAGTAATGTCTTTTAACAGCACTCCCTGGTTTCCACCACTGTTGACGTGTTTCAAACCCACAGAGATTACAGGGTTCTCCTCAGGACCCAGAACTGCTGGACACATTCCTTCATTCCCCACAAACCAATTTGATCCATTTGCGCATCTGTGTTGGAGCTTTTTGATAGAGGAAACCTCACTGTAATTACACCTTATACGTGTAGCTTCAAAATGGGAAGAGATGACCCCTTCATGCTTGGTTCTCTGGAATAACAATTTAAAATCCTAACTTATGGTGAAGTCGGATTTTAAACTGCAATTCTGAAAATGACACTGTTAGTAGGCTCCAATGTTATCTTATGGGAGAGGCTGGCCTTGCAGTAGTGTAAAATGAATTTAAGATTTTTTCACCACCAGGACAACCTACCAGCACATGTTCTACTTTTTAGATACACAGCACCCTGGCCTTTGGGTGTCCAGGGCCTACCCTAGGGGTGACATGTGTATGAAAAGGGAAGGTTTATTTCGCCATTCTGAAATGGCAGAGTAAACTGCACACAGACTCTGCAATGGCAGACCTCAGATATGTTGAAAAGGGCTACTTGAATGGGTGGCACAATAAGTGCTGGACGCCCACTAGTAGCGTTTAATTTACAGGCCCTGGTTACATGTAGTACCACTTTACTAGGGACTTAAATGCAAATTAAATATACCAATTGTGTATAACCCAAACCTATCATGTTTTGAGGAGTAAGCACATGCACTTTAGCACTGGTTAGAAGTGGTAAAGCGTGCATAGTCCTGAGGCAAGCAAAAACAAGATCAGCAAAAATAAGAGGAGGAAGGCAAAATGTTTGGGGGAAGACCACCCCAAGATTGACAGGCCTGATAACCAATAATGTATTCTTGTACAGTAATGCATCTATAGTGATGCTGTTTTTTGCTCAAATGATCTGATAGAGACTTCAACCCACATATTTCTTACCTTTGAATTTCACAGACATTGGACTGGATCCAGAAGATTTTTTATGAGCAGTACCCCTGTGCGCCGGGTGGTGGCATTGATCAACTCTGCATGCATCATCGGTGTCATATGCACCAGAAATGGCATCGCAGTACTTATATAGGTGCCACTCAGGCATGCTGTGTCAGTTCCTTTCTTTCCAAGCCAGCCAGCTGTGATCTGAAGAAGAGCTACCCTGCAGTCATTTTCTTTGGACATTTTGTCAACAGTTTTTGAAGATTTCCTCCTGGAGTGGGTAGGATCTATCATCTAGGAAGACAGGATTCAAACCCTGCGGGGCCTGTCACTGCCCACTGTCATTGAGGGACCCGCATCTTCTCTGCCTGTTGTTCCTGAAGCGTGACCATGGGGTAACCGTGGGGTATGGTTGCTCAAGTGTTACCACAGGTCCCGGAGGCAGCTGGGCCATAGTCTCTCAGGCTGTTGCTGATGGGAGAGATACAGCAAAGCTCCCAATATGATGATGATGCAACACAAATGACTCACTGAGCTGAGCAGTTTCATCAACAGTGGTATTGAGGCACCAGGCCTGGTTGAGTTTGTCTGGTTTTTTGGGGGATGTCCAAGCTTCCCTTAGGGACATGCTTTTCGATGGCACCCATCTGTTTCGGGACAAGGCAGATTCGGTGCTGGAGCTCTTTAGGGACTCTCAGGCTATGACCAAGTCCTTGGGCCTCTCAGCAGCCCCCGTCATCCCCAATCTGCTTTTAGCTTCTTTCATGTCTTTGGAAGGGACTTCCAGCTGTGCCATGTTCCTCCCAGCCATGCATGCTCCCCAGCCTCTCGGTGGCTGAGGGCACAGTACCCACAGACTTCGGGGGTCAAGTAGCCAGTGGTCTGCTAAGTCCACCAACCCCCTCAGCTGTAGCCTCCAAACCTTCCTAATCTGTCCCTTTACCACCATGGCCACCCAGCTGCTGGCAGAATTTGCCATCACCTGCCCCAATGGCAGTCCATAACATCGGACAGCTGGGTGTTGCAGATTGTCTGAAATGGCTACTCCCTCACCTTTGAGATTCTTCTTCTTTCATGCCACTATCTCATGACTGGCTGTCAGAGGATCATCTGTCCCTTCTCTGCGAGGAAGGCATGGCTCTCTTGGCCACAAGAGCCATAGAGAGGGTTCCAGTGACTGAACAATGCTGTTGTTGCTATTCCCTCTACTTTGTTATTCCCAAGAAGGACAAAGGCCTTCATCCTATTCTAGACCTTTTAGCCCTCAACTTCTTCCTCAAGGAGGAGAAATTCAAAATGTTCACGGTCTTGTCTGCCCTGGACCCATGAGACCAGATGATAACATTGGACTTTACAGGACACCTAATTCCACATTCCTATCCTGCCTGCCCACCCATGCTATCTGAGGTTACTGTGGGCAACAAGCATTTTCAGTTTACGTGCTCCTTGTGTGTTCACCAAGGTGATGGCTATGGTTGCAGCTCATCTGCAGAGATTAGGGGTGCCAATCTTTCCTTATCTCGATGACTGGCTATTGAAGGCATGCTTGCCCCAGCCTGTTATCTCCCACCTTCAGACTAGGGCGGACCTTCTGCATTTGCTTGAAGTTACACAAACAGATGCTCTCTGTCATAGGAGCTGTTCAGGACTCTGATCTCCAGCGGAATCAGGCCTTCACATCAACATGCTGGAGCTCCGAGTGATATGACTGGCATTGAAAGCCTTTTTGCCCTCCATCAAGAGAAGGCTAGTGCAGGTGTTCATGGAAAATACCACTGCCATGTAGTACTGCAGCGAAAGGGTGGAATGGTGCTGTAGGACCCTCTATCAGGAGGCCCTGCATCTCTGGACTTGGCTGCAACAGCAGGTCATATCCCTGGTTGCTCAACACCTGGTGGGATCTCTGAACACCAGGGCAGACAAACTCAGCCATCAATGCCTGTTGGATCTTGAATGGCATCTCCATCCAGAGGTGGCGCAAGGTCTCTTTCAGCAGTGGGAAGAGCATTGGTTATATCTGTTTGCCTCCACTGAGAAGGTGCTATGTTAGCAGCTCTGTGCGCTGAAGTTTCCAAAGCAACTCTTGCTCCGAGACGCTGTTCGTCTCGAGTGGAGCTCAGGCCTCCTGTATGCCTTTCTAACAATACAACTCCTGCCCGGAGTTCTCAAAAAAATCTGAAATAATCGGCCCCAAGTTATTCTTGTAGTCCCTGACTGGGCACAGAGTGTCTGGTATCCCAAGATGAGCATGGCCATCTATCCTCCTATCAGGCCACCTTTTTGGGAGGAACTTCTGTTGCAGCAGCAGGGGAGGGTTCTTCACCCAAACTTGTCCACTCTAAGCTTTCTTGCATGGAGATTGAGTGGTAACAGTTGACAGCTTTTGACCTTCCTCTCGAAGTCTGTCAAGTTATTTTGGGAGCCAGGCATCCCTCCACTAAGATGGTGTATACCTGCCATTGGAAAAATGTTGTGGCTTGGTGTGTGGAGACACATTGATTTCTGCTCCTCTTTCTATAGTCTTTATTCTTTCCCTTGCCCAGTAGGGCTCTGCTCTGGGCACTCTTAAGGTCTATTTGTCGCTCTTTCTGCCTTCTTGCAACTGTCTTACTAACCCTCCTTGTTAAAGACCCCTATTGTACATAGGTTCCTAAAAGGTCTTGTTCATCTTTTCCCTCCTTCTCCAATTATCATGCCTCAGCAGTTATCCCAATCTGATTTTTACATTCTTAATGTGTTCCCCTTACGAGCCTCTCCACAATTGTCTCCTCAGGCTTCTGACACTGAAAACAGCCTTCCTTGGGGCAATTACATCTGCCCGCTGAGTATGTGAGCTGTAGGTCTTATCATCTAAGCCTCCTTACCTTTCTGTCTATCCTGACAAACTGGTACTTCACACGAAGCCTTCCTTTCTAACAAAAGTTGTCACCCCATTCCATGTAGGCGAAACAATTACACTGCCTACCTTTTTCGCTCCTCCTCTGCCCTCTAAAGAAGAGGCTCAACTCCACATTCTGTATCCAAAAAGAGTGTTGTCATTTTACCTTGATTACACAAAAGAGTTCCAGATGGACAACCAATTCTATTTATTTTTATTTAATGCGTTTTTATATAGCGCAGACTTTACCCGAAGGTGTCAGAGCGCTTCACAATAGGCAAAGTAAAGATACAAGAGGAGAAGAATTACAAGTGAGCCTGTTACAAAAATAAACGTTACATTACATGAGGCAATAGTGATAATTGTGCACTTATCAGGAGCAGAAAAATACACGAGGTAGCAAACGATACGTTACGAAAGGAAAAAGTGACGTGTGCAGGTTACAAGAGCAAATAAAGTACGAGTAGAGGTAAAAAAATTGCAATAAATGGTAGACACTCAAAACACTAAAACAATAGATACGTTACATGAGGCAGTGGTGGCCGATGTGCATGTATCAAAAGCAAACAAGATATAAGAGGTAGCAAATGATACGTTGTAAAAGGAAAGGTGCCGTGTGCATGTTACAAAAGAGTACAAAATACTGGTAGAGGTATAATACTGCACTAAATGGCAGACACTCAAAACACAAAAACACCCAGGGAAGGCACTTCTATAGGCATGGAGAACAGATTTTCCTATAATGGAAGGACTTCCTTCAGAAAACAGAGGGCTTGAATTAAATTTGGAAGTGTCTTTGAAGGAGGAGAGCTTTGAGGTCGGTTTTGAAGGCCTGGGAAGAGGTGGTGGTCCGAAGCTGAGGCGGAAGTAAGTTCCAGATTCTCACTGCGTTGCCTGAGAAGGATTGGGCCATCGATCTTTCCTTCTTGAAAATGGGAGGTTCAAGCAATAACTTTTCTGCATTACGTGATGGTCTGGAGCCCCCAGAGAGTTTCAGTTTATTCACCAGGTAGCGAGGGGAGGAGGAGTGCAAGGCTTTGTGGGTGATACATGCAGTTTTGTAGATAGATCTTGCCTCTATGGGAAGCCAACGGAGGGTGGATAAAATGGGTGTGATGTGGTCACTTCTTTTGGCCCCATATATGAAACGAGCTGCTGAATGGAGAATAGACTTCAGGGGGGAAAGGTGGGATTTGGGAAGGCCAGTAAGAAGAGAGTTGCAGTAGTCCAATCTGGAGAGAACCAGCGATTGGACCAGGGTTTTAAGGTCATGCTCCGGGAAGAAGCGACGAATTCCCAAAAGAAGGCGCAGTTGGTGTCGAGCAGACTTTGCAATGGAGTCGATGTGGGAGAGTAGATTGAGTTTTTTGTCGAGAATGACACCAAGGGATTTTGCGCTCTCGACAATGATGGGCTTATTGTTCATTAGATTGATCTGATCCATCCATGATTGCACTGGGGGATGAGAAAGTGAGGAGGAGAGGAGGAGGAATTCTGTTTTGGAGGGATTCAGGATCAGTTGATGAGTTAACATCCAGTTTTGGATGGAGTCGAGAGTGGAGCTAAGGAAGGAGAGATCGTGAGTGGAGGCCACCTTAAGGTAGATCTGAGTGTCATCCGCATATAGATGATAGTGGATCCCGGATTTACTCAGGAGATTTCCCAACGGTTCTAAATAGAGATTGAACAGTGTGGGTGCAAGTATGGAGCCTTGAGGAACACCTTGACTGACCGCTAAAGGAGCTGAAAGACTGTTCGCTATTTTGATCATTTGGGATCTATCAGAGAGGAAGGAGGCAAACCATTTGAGCACAGTGCCCTCCATGCCCATTCTCTGTTGAAGAGTGTTAAGGAGAGTGTTGTGATTGACAGTGTCAAAGGCCGCAGAATGGTCAAGAAGAATTAGAAGACAAGACTCCCCTGAATCGAGTATCCGCAGCGCGTCATCAATCACTAGCAGCAGGGCTGTTTCAGTGCTGCAGTTTTGAATGAAGCCGGACTGGAAATTGTCAAGAAGATCATTTTCCTTGATATGGCGAACGAGTTGTTTCGCTACACATTTTTCTGTGATTTTCGCAAGAAAGGGTAGGTTAGTGATGGGACGGTAGTTGTTGAGGTCGTTCGCATCAGCGGTGGGTTTTTTAAGCAGAGGGGTGACCTGCCCAGTTTTGAAGGAAACAGGAAGGGAGCCTTGACTGAGGGAGAGGTTGACCAGAGTGGTCCAATAGGAAAGAGAATTAGAATAGAAGTCAATGGCAATGGCACTCAGGATGGGGTCAAGTGAATGGTTAGAGGGCTTTGTATCGAGGATGCATTTAAGGAGAGCATCGTCAGAGATGGGGTCAAAGTTTTGCCAAATGGTTAAGGATTTGCGCTCCTCTGTAGGGGTAGGATGAATGACCTGATCTACAAGTGATTTTGCCTTTTCGTCAAAGAATACAGCGAATTCCGCTGCTTTCTTTATGGAATCTTCCAATTTGGAGGTTGGGGGAGAGCTGTTTGGGTTCTTGATGAGGTCGAATAGTTTTTTGGGTCTATTTTTGGCTGAGTCAAGGAGGGATTTGTAGTGCGACGCTTTTCCAAGGAAGATGAGCTTGTGGTACTTGGATCTTGCTGAACGAAGCGAGGCCAAATTTTCAGTGGAGGGCGCTTGTCTCCATTGTTTCTCAAGGGCTCTTATGAGCTTCCTTTCTTCATAGAGGGATTTGTTGAACCAAGGTGCTGAGGGAGTGGGCCTTTTCTTTTTGCTTTGGAGAGGAGCGACATTATTGATTTCGACTGCAAGGACTGTGAGGCATTGGGAGGTGAGTTCGTTAACATCTAGGTCCGGGTCTAGCCTTGGAAGTGATAGCAAAGCAGAATCACAGAGGGATTTGGGGTATGTGAGTGCGAAGAAAGGTTGAACCGTGCAGATGCGGCCCATCTCTAAGTGGGTCATGCTCTGCATTAAAATCTGCTATGCACTGGCCAAGAAGAAACCTTCTGAAAGCTTGCTAGGTCATTGCACCAGAGCTAAAGCTGTGACCACTCTGTTAGCATGTGGAGTTCCAGTCCTGGACATCTACCATTCAGCAAAGTGGACATCTATGCACAAGGAATCTGCAGCTAGAAGTCTCTATCAGGTGAACAAGTTATTTACCTTTGGTAATGCCTTATCTGGTAGAGACTACAACCCTCATTACAATTTTGGCGAGCAGTTGAGGCCACCTGCCAAACCCGTTCTGCCATCTGACCGCCTGTGCAGCCAGGACACCGCCAGCCCTAATACAAGTTTCCAGCAGGAAACAGGGCTTAACATTGATGCCGGCTCTTAATCAATCCGGCGGTAATGTGGCGGTGCGGCCGGTGCAGCAGCACCCATTGCGGGCAGTGGAAAGCGAGACAGGGCTGTCAATGGGGCCCCTGCACTGCGCATGCTAAGTGTGGAGTGCAGGAGCCCCCGGGGCTATCGATGCCCCCATTCCATCAGCCTTTGCATGGCGGTCCAACCACCATGAAAAAGCTGGTGGATTTGGGAGTCGTAATCCCCAGCGCCACCCTGGTGGATTACAAACCGCTGAGACAGCCGGGATGTCGGCTGGTGGCAACCTGGCAGTGTCAGCGGTCTGACTATGGTGGCTCCGCCACGGTCGTAATGTGGAGGCCGGACCACTGCTTTGACTGCGGTCCATTCTCCACTGCGGCCCTGCATCGTAATGATGCCCCATATCTAGTTATTGATTCCTTACAGACCCACCCATCCTCCAAGCTCTGTGAATGGATTTCAAGGGGAAGGGATGACCCATTTCAGGGCCTCAGTTGTTCATTCCAATGGTTAGAACACTTCATGGCTTCGCGCTTCTGGCGTGGAAAGTCGTGAAAATTAACTGACACCAGTGCACCTGGGTGGCACCTACATATGTACTACAACATAATTTCCACCATGGATGATGCCGGAGATGCACATGAAGATGGTACTGCTCACGAAAATTCTTCGGATCCAGTCTGACACCTGGGAAATTCAAAGGTAGGGAATCTGCTGCTAGATCTAGGACCAGATGTATGAAAAAGTCAGTTTGCCATTTCCTAATTGGGAATTTTTGCTATTCGTAATTAGGAAAGCACAAATGACCATGTACCAATGTGTCTTTGGCACATTTTGCGATTCCCCGTGGGTCTCAAATAGATCTACCTAATTAATATTCATGAGGCAGGTCTCGCTTTCCGACCCATTGAGAATCTCAAAGTGTCACAGGGATGGTGGCCTGCTGGGATCAGCAGACCTCCATGCCTGTGATTTCTTTTAAATAAAGTTTTTTTTTTAAAATGCAGCCTATTTTCCTTAAAGGAAAAAAGGTACGTGTTTCAAAATACAAATGAAAATGTATTTTTTGAGTTTCTAAGAGTAAACAGCTCTTGAAAAATATTTTTACATCCATTCACAATGGGTAAAGGGTCCTTTGCGGACCCCTTTCCATTTCTAAATAGGTTACCACTTACTTGAAGTAGGCAGTAATATGTGAATGTTTTAAGACTGCATTTCGGTCAGAAAAGATTCACACTTGCCAGTGTGATTGGTATTGGGAAGGGATGCCCTAAACACACCTCTTCCTAATACCGACTAGCAAACTCATTTTGCGATTCTGTAATAGGTTACTGAATTGCAATTTGGGCATTTGTACATGCCAAATAGCTTTGTAGTTGTCGCAAAGGGCACGATTCTGGGAATCAAACTGTTTGCAACCACTAAAAAGGTTCTTACATCTGACCCATAGTCCCTCCCAAATAGGGCATTACCGAAGCTGAAAAACCTTTTTTGTCGGTGCAAAAGTCCCCATGGTAGCCAATAGCTATCATTTGAAAACCCCATTGGTGTTAAGAAATCCTAGATATGTGAAATCAAAGCACAGCAAATCCCCAAGCCACTTTCATCTTCCTCAGCGTTTCCTTATTTCCCTAGTCAATCCGGCTCATTTTACCAGCGTTTTGTTAGTGGGGCAGTCTCCTGCTCAAATTACCCAATTCCATACGTGAGAAGCTAGTTCAGTCTTTGTTTTTGCTTTGCATGCTGTGCCACAGAGTCCTGTGTGTCCCAATATAAAATGAGGGACCCCAGTCCCAAAATACTGAGCAAAAACCTGGATTACATGAACTACTCACTCATGGACCTGGGGAACTTGGAGCTCCTTGTCTGGTTGCTTGAAACTATTATGCCTCACCTTTTCCTTTCCCAATTTCCATTAAGCACAGGCAGCTCCAATCTGATGTGTTCAGGTATCTCCCAATAAACGTCTGCCGATTTCCTTCCACTTTGTATCCGAAAATAGTCATACTGTTGTGAAGAAAAATGCGGGGTTCGTTGCCTGCAAATCGAATGTTTACTTCCTGCAGTCTGCTCTCAGCACTTCGTTCGCACGTTTCCGCGCGTAGATTAGCCTGCCACCATTTTAATTCCACCTATTATTATGATTGCCCTTTTCGCTCAATTTGGCTGACAGTTGTCTTTGTTGTCCTTGTGGTTTAAAGGAAAATAATCCTCCTCTAATCCCCCGATGATTCATTTAGATGCTTAGAATTTAGCATCCGCATTTCCTGCTGGTCACACTTTTTAATACCGCACCACGCTTGACAGGTTTTTAAATGCACTTCACTTAAATCGAGTGCCTTTAGATTGGAAGTCTAACATCCTTGCAGTGATCGCTTCCACAAACTTTTTAATGTAATGCCATTGCAGGCGTCCGAATTCTTTCAATAATTCCATAGTTTAATGCACCTCATGAAGGCAATAATAACACCTACCAAGAGCTTCTCTTTTAAAGGACATCGTGAATGTAGTACTTTCGCATTCGTGCTGTTCTGTATTAGTTCAGATTATAAGCATTACAAGTGCACTTGTGTCTTAATTCACACTATGGCACTTTATTCGCCTTTCTTTCGGGCTGATTTTTAATGTCTGATCCAGTGCTTCGCGGGACATTTTTAAATGTGCATTCTGTTTTTCGTGTGATTCAAAAAAGTTTCGGTGGGGCCAATAGTTCATGGATTTTCTGAAATGAAATAAGCATTCCAACTTTATCAGTGTGTTTCCTGTTCGCTGTGCCTGCTTTGCTATGCCAGAATAAATTTCCTTCCTTCCCTGCCGAGCCATCGGCAGGATTACATTAGGACTGTTACAATATGTTTTAATTTAGTACATATTTACTCATATTTATTTATTTAACCGCTTTATGTAGCCCATCACTACCAAGAGGCTTGGGATCAGTTTACACATCAACAGCAATATGACAGAACGGTCGTGCAAAGAACAACGTCGTGAGAATAGAGGGAGAGGTAAAAGTTTGGTGGGGATGTAAGCAGAGAGGAGGGAATGAGGCAAAGGAAACAGAGAAGGTTGCCCGTCAAATTAGGAACGACAACATGGGGAGAAGGAGGGACGAGAGGAATCTGGCGGGGAGGGAGGCGAGGGAACAGGTGGGAGTAGGGGCAGGCAGAGATGACAAGAAGTCCGAATGGGCTTCTCTTATGCCTAGAACATTGAAGAGAGCAAGTGGACGCAAGCAACCAAATACAGTGCCCCATTGATAAAAAAACAGTTGTAAGAAATTAGTCTTTAGCTGGCTGTGAAATGTCTGAAGGGTAGTTTGGTCCTGATTTGCGCAGTAATATAGTTCCAAATGAGACAGAAGATGATATAATTGAGGATTTCCAGGAAAAAGGATGTTTTTGCTCCTGAGATTTCTCATGTTGTTGACTAATTTGAGGATATTACAAGATAAGGAGAATAGTTTGAGTAGACAGCTTTGTAGTGCAGAAAGCCTAGTCAAATTTTATTCTGGCATCAATGGAAAGCCAGTGTAGCTCCAGCAGAAAGGGAGGGATACACCTGCTTTTCTTTGATGAAAAGAGAAGTCCGTCTGGGCTTGCAAAAAATGATTTGAGAGGCAGATTGGGAAATGCCTGCTTAAACAGCATTGATAAAGTGGGGATGTGAAAGAATTAGGACATGAGCCTTTGCTTTCAATTGAGCAGGTGGTAGAAGAAGCTTTATTTTTTCAGTGCGTGTAAGTGAAAGTTAGCCATTTTGGCAACTTTGTTTACATGAGGGATCATCGACGAGGAAGAGTCCAACATTATTCCAAGGAACGAGACAATGGCTAAAAGAGAGGGAAATAATTTTGAAATGTTTAGTTGTAGCAATGAATCAGGAATAAAGGTATTTTTGTATATAGAAAAGAAAATGACCAACTCATAGGTCACAATATACAAGAACAACAGCACAAAAAATATACTCTCAGATAATATTAACATAACATTTAAGAATAAACTAAAAATATTGATGAAACTACAATCCACATTCACAGAATCAGAATTCAGAAAAATGTTTTTGGAAAAATCGTTCGACTCAGTATTGATTTTTGGATTAATAGGCCATACTGTTAGGGATAACAATTCTACATGGCAAAAAGAAAATGAGCGTTTCATTTGAATTCTACAGTGTAAAGCTTGCACCTTGGTTTTATACTTGGAGAGCCTAACACAAACCACCTCTGCCTCCGCCAACTGACCGGGCCCATGGAAAAAATCATAAGTTGTGACACAACATCCTCCGTTTGGATCTGGAGAGCCATGCTACCTGCTCTATGTTTTTTTCGCTTTGTGAACTTGTCATTTCCCCCCCACCTATTGGGTTGAACAATAATGCAATCCCACTGAAGAATTTCCTTATTTACTGGTCTGGCTTCAGGTTCATCAAAAATGCACCCGTCTTTGAGCCAGTGGCTACCACCATCTATACCCAGTGTATAAGAGATTGTGATATCAGTATAATCATGTGAGAATACTAATCTTGTTTCCTGTGCTTTTGTGGAGGAATTGCCCTCCCATGTAAAGGCTCTGTTCAGTTTCCCCTAACGGGGTCCTTCCAACTCCATCACACTTGGGTCACAAACATGCATGCGTATGTTGTAACTGTATGTTGCTTGTGAGGTCACTGGTATAACTCGCTGTATGCATGGCAAGGTCCACTGGATTCTACGTATGTGCACTCTTCAAAATGGTGGTGGGCTTTGTCTTATTGCTGCTCAGGGTTCATAATTGATGGGGAAGCCTGCATGTTTGCATTCCTTTACTCTTGACCCAAGATCGCTGTTTCTGAGGGTGTGGAGATTGCCCCCTTAGTTGTTAAAGCTGCTTCTCAGCCTCTGTCATAGAGTTACCAGAGACAGTGCACCATGCCCACAGCATCCACTGATCACTACAAGTGTTAGTGTTTGTGTTTTTTATAATATCACATATAGCACAAATGTTTAGCTGAAAAAGATATGTGTTTAAAACGGAAGGAGCAAAAACAGTAAAACAGTTATGACCAGATAGTTTTTAAATAATGTTTTTCTAAAATAAGTAATAGATATAATACTATGGGACAGAAACTTCCAAGTTTTTCTATGGCCACAGAAAAAGGCCCTTGCCCCAAAAGATTTGTCTGAAATTTTAAGACAGAAAGAAGGAATTGATTGCTGGATCTCAGATTCCTTTTTACGATTTGTGGCATGGAAATTTATTGACCGGTTGAACTGGTGAGTGAGCATAAATAGCCTTATAAGGATTATATGACGGAACACCGAATTAAAAACAGCTACTAACCTTAACAACGAGGTCGGAACACCGACCTCGTCCTTACTACTAATGATTTTACCACGAATGCCTTAACAACGATATTTCGTTGTAAAGGCATTCCGGATAAAATCATTAGCAATAGGCACCATTCACCCTACATCCCTCACCCCACCCCCCCAACCCCACCCCAAAACCTACAACCCCCTGACCCCCCACCCACTCCCCAAAACCAAAAACGCCCCACCCCCCCAACCCCACCCCAAAACCTAAAACGCCCTGACCCCCCAGCCACTCCCCAAAACGCCCCACCCCCCCAACCCCACCCTAAAACCTAAAACCCCCTGACCCCCACCCACTCCCCAAAACCAAAAACGCCCCACCTCCCCAACCCCAACCCCACCCCAAAACCTAAAACCCCCTGACCCCCCACCCACTCCCCAAAACCAAAAACGCCCCACCCCCCCAACCCCACCCCAAAACCTAAAACCCCCTGACCCCCCACCCCCTCCCCAAAACCAAAAACGCCACACCCCAAAACCTAAAACCCCCTAACCCCCCACCCCCTCCCCAAAACCAAAAACGCCCCACCCCCCAACCCCATCCCAAAACCTAAAACCCCCTAACCCCCACCCCCTTCCCAAAACCAAAAACGCCCCACCCCCCAACCCCACCCCAAAACCTAAACCCACCACTTACCTTCGCCAACTCCCTTCTTTGTACCTTAACCACGCATGTTTGTTGTTCAGAACATACGTAGTTAAGGCACAAAAATACCAAGCCGTGGTTAAAAAAAGCGTTGTTACTCTTTCGTTAACCACGACTTTCGTAATAAAAAAGTCGTAAAAAAGGATGTTTACCCCTTATAAGCAATGGTCATAGCCTAAAAGATGATTCTGGTATGACGTGGAAGTCAGTGAAGTGATTTTCTTGCTTTGAAAGTCAAGTCAAATTTGTTAAGACCATACAT
The DNA here is from genome assembly GCF_031143425.1 of Pleurodeles waltl. Classification (NCBI taxonomy): domain Eukaryota; kingdom Metazoa; phylum Chordata; class Amphibia; order Caudata; family Salamandridae; genus Pleurodeles; species Pleurodeles waltl. The sequence continues at coordinate 1,430,745,293 of NC_090444.1, read as the reverse complement.
CAGGCATACTGCAGTGTTTTGCACTACTTGAAGCCTGGCCTGATGTTTCTTGGGAGCTGATTGAAAGGTGGACTTTCCATAATCCAATCTAGATTGAAATGAATAGCAGTTTGTAGCTCTGATTTCAAGAAAGATACATTTGACATAAAGTATTTTGCTAATAATGGCAAGATTTTGTGGCCTTTGCTACTTGGGGACAGAGACCAAGATCAGAGTATATACAGATTTCAAGATTTCTAACCGAAGGGGCCGGAAGTGGAGGAGGGTCCATTCACAATTGGCCTGCAGAGACCATAAAGAGTGTCCCCTTTCAGAGTGTAGCTGATGATGTAGTTCCTGGACCAAAGACTAGCAGCATATGTGTTCTAATATTGCCCCAGTTGTTAGTTTTTCCCTCTCGGGCTAAGGTATGAAGATTGGTGGATAGGGGTTGGAAGTGAGAGGTCACCTGACTTGTACTATTTTGAAATAGACGTGATGCATTGACTTAGCCTTTCCTACTTCTACTTCATTGTCCTTTGTGTATGAGTTCCATCTAATGGCGTTCTTTGTCATTGCCATAGTCCAAGGGAATGATCAAGTTTAATTTCTATACTCCTCCAACAGCCAACTCCACCCCCTCTCACTAGTTGGGAAGGAAGGATTGGTGGACTTGAGTTCAAGACAAGAGGCTACCTTATGGAGTGGTCCCCTTAATCTTGAGTGACGTAAGGTGTGTCTTGGCCAGACTTCCATCAAAGTGTGGCATTGAGGGGCATCCTACTGTTTGACTGTTACTGTACTATTTTGAAGCTGCAGGAACTGTTTGAAGTGAGAGGGATTGGCAGGAGAATTTGATTTGTGCATTGAAGGTGTGATTGTCAGTGTTCTGTAGAAGCAACAAAAAAGTATCTGGGTATATAAATGTGGCTATGGCAAACGATGAGGAGCGTGAATCTTGTATATGTCTGTTAAATGTTTGTTCTGCAGCTAGAAACCTCAGATAATTGTCTTGGTGTGTTCATTATTTCTGAGATATGATTCCCACAATATCCTGCAGTTCGTTTGAACCATATATTACCCAAAATATCTAGAGCCTTTTGTCCTAATTACAATAGTAAAAGGGATGGGGCATTGCCCTAGGCTATCCAAGTAATTTCACTTACGCTGGCATTTCTTTTAGGTGTACATCTGATGCAGATTTCTTTATCATAATGGCAGTCATCCATTGCCCACCCCAATAATACAAAAAAGTTTGAGAAAATGTATACACCCTGGATAAAAATCTTTGCTTTCATAATTTTAATATTAGGATGGATGAAGATTAAGCACTGGCCTCGATTTTCTAGCCCTTTTTGATGATATAGGTTTGACTCAGTGAACACATGGTACACTCTTAGTGCCAATCATTTGTAGGACCATACTTTTGATTTCAATTTATGTCTCTCTCTCCTCAAGATTATCCTCATACTGAGGACAGAAAAGTCATTCATTAAATGACATACTGCAGCACAGCTGGAGGATCATATTCTCACTTAATATGCCAGCGGTAGTTATGAAGGATCTCAAATCATAAAAGAGGATGTTGTGAACTTTCTTTGGTCTTTGCTCACTCAGATTCCAGATTGATTCAGATGTATTAATATAGTGCATAGTCAATTAAAACCATTACATATAAATATTCATAAAAAACTTTCAAATAAAAGGAGGAAAAAGACCCAATGAACAATAAATAAGTTAAAATAAACAACAATTATTATGGGAAATAGCCAATTACCAGCAGGCCAGTTAATTCATTTGGTATGTCATTGTAATTGTAATTGTATTTATATAGCACTTACTGCCCCTGACGAGGCGTCAAAGTGCTTTTCGGCTAGTAGCATGCTACTTCGGAACCCAAAAAGATTAGAGTATAAATGGGAAATATGAGTTCATTTGCGCAGCAGATATGTGAGGCTGTTAGTTGGATTGAATAGAGTAATGGAGGTGTGGAAGAGGGAAGAGTCTAGAAAGTGTTAATTGGGAGATCATAGTAGTAAGATGAGGGTTGGGATGAATAAAAGGAGTGATAGAGGAAGGAAGAGTCTGTAGAAAGGGTCGTTTGGGAGATCATGGTAGTAAAAGTAGGTTTTGGGTGAGCCAGGATGTATAGAAAGGGTTATTTGGAGATCATAGGAGTAGAAGGAGGTTTGGGATGAACAGAGAGTGGAGATAGAGGATAGATCGAGAGAGAGATACAGTGAGACAGAGTGGTGCATTGGAGAGAGTGAACTTTTTAAAAAAAGATTCTCTTCCGTATTTGAAGTTCCATCTAACTTTCACAAATGTGAGCACTTGTTTTTGCAACAAATAATTGTACGAATTTACTGGCCTTTATATTCATCCGTATATGTTGGGAGTTAAGGCCATTTATAAATACTTTTGTACAGGTTCTTATTCCAGCTTGAGCAAAAGGCCCTTTAACAGTCTCCTTTCTGAGAGTAACACCAGACAGACACACAGGATGTGGATCATCATCTCCTTTCCCATCCCACAAAGCCTGCACTCATCACTTCCGATGGTCTGGACCAAGATGGAATGCAGTCCCGGGTTGTATTAACCCTAAAACGAAGGTGCACAAAGGCTATCTTCAGTTTAAATAGATATCCATGATCGAAATATGGCTGGGGTTTTGAGAGTTTCTAGGACTTGATAACTTGCCACACATATGCCTTCTTTGGTTGGGCCGCTTTTAAGTGATCTTGCAATTCAGTTGACGTGTATTTTAAATTCTTTGCTTGAAATATACAAGTTTCACAGGTTTCCTATGTGAAGGTATTGAGTTCTATCTTTTAGGAGATCACTTAATTCTGCATTTGAATTGGGGGGGAGGGGTGGTCTATTTCCTGCTAGACCCGGGCAGAAAAGGTGCTAACTTTGGCTTGACGGAACACATGACACCTTTTCAGGGATGCATTTTGAATAGCCCAGCTTTGTTTCATAATGCCACATTTAATATGTACCTGGGCCTGCACAGTATAGGTTGAGAGTTTGAATGTAAGCCTGTATGTCTTGGCCACCAGTGAATCTAAACATTTTGCCATCTTCTCTTCCCCAATTTCTAAGCCATATGCCATGATGAGTAATAGCTTTGCTCCCATCACCTTTTGTAGTGGCTTAAGGATAGGATTGTGCCGGTATTTCACTAGACTCAGGAAGCCTGATGTTAAGGAAGCAACCTTCAACTTCATAGCCCCAAGTGCGGTGTAAAGGAACCTCTGAAATCAAACACCATTCTGAGATACTTGTACTGCGTAAGTCACAGAAGTTAAAGATCGCTAAAGGTCCAAGCACCAGGTGATCTGATTTTCGTAAATGTGACCACTTCAGTTTTAGAGAGGTTTACAATTAGTTTACTCTGCTTCGTGTAGATAAAGAGACTGTTAAAGAGGTGCTGCACCCTAACCAGTATCTGGCTCGGTAAAAGGAGATCATGGACGTAAAAGATGTGCCCACACCTTATGAAGTGTTGAAGAACCCTTCTGATAATAAAGACTTAATTCAAATAAATTGCAAATGTATGCTGAACAAGGTAGCTGCTATGAAGAGGAGAAACGTGGCTCACACTAGAACGTGGACCAATCCATTGTTCTCTACAGAGCTGAGCAGTTTAAAAAGGCATAGCCATCAAGTGGAGCATAAAAGGCACGCATGAAAATCAGAGCAAGATAAAATAATTGCAAATGTCTTTAATATATTAAAAGTTTTTTCAGCTAAAAGCATTTTTATAAAACTTGTTTTACCTCGGCTCGTCTCAAGAATTATTCAAGATGCACTCGGAATTATTTATGAAATCTGACACTAAGCCAGGAAATCAAAAGTCAAAAGAATTTTGGAATTTTACTGGGAGCCTTTTACACTCAAAGATTGCAACTATGAAAATAGAAAACGAGTTAGTTGGCTGCTGTAATGAAATTATATCTAGGTCCTCCACGTCAAAGTTACTTTTTCTGGATTTTTTTATTTAGTGGCTAATGTGGCAAATATAGTCATGGTTGTTCTGCCTCCTCAGTTTAAAAACAATATCATGCTTGTTGCGTTTTGTAAATAGTATAGTAGACTATCAGCTGAGAACATAACAGTACTGAATGCATCCTTATCTGGGGAAATATGTCCTGACCCTTTTATCCATGCATTAGTAAACTCACTCTAAAGAAGCTGGTTTGTGAACCTAACGTTCGGGTTCATTACAGACATATTTCTATGCTGCCAGCTCTGTTGAAAATAAGTGAATCAGTTATTATGACAAAAGTAAAGAATTATTTAGTGATTAATGGGATTATTTAGTGTTTTACGGCACAGGAGAACTGCAGTATTGTATCAGATTTATAGTGTGTTGTTGTAGTGTTTCTTTAAGATTGATTTTTTTCCCACAACATGGTGGTGTTCTAGAAGGTTGTGGTTGTTGTGGTGATGAGATCATTCCTGGGAGCTGATCACCCGACAAGCCTGACCTTCTGTGCGGCTCTGTGTAGTGGGCTTATTTATTAGAATAAACTTATTTGCTGAACATGTACTTTGTTTCCGTGGATGTCTGGATATACTCTCTTACAGTATCTCTTGAAAGTTGGCTGTCCTCGTACCCTCCCAAACTTGTGGTATTCCTGGTTCAGTCAGATGTGGAAGAACTGCTGATTGACTTCCGGTGGAGTAAGTGCTTGCAGTCCATTCACCACAGTGCTGCTACTTTCCATGCATGAGGAAGTCCTCCCGCATTACAGTGGGTTTCCCATGCATATTTTCCTAGCTTAGGTCTGCCATGTGAGTTACGGCATCACTGGGTAGGGAGGACACGCAATGTCTGCCCATATGCAGGATGAAAAATCCCTGCTGTGGACAAAACAAAATTAGTGATAACTTCCTACTCACTATTAGATGCATTCTCTCAAACGTTCTTTATTGAATGTTACTAAGGCACAAAGTAGGCACTGACAAAATCACCAGTATTTTGGACCACATAACAGCCGAGAATGCTAATGGCTGATTCAGATTCATAAGGGATGGGTCCCTCCACAATTTTCAATCAAGAAGTTATGGAAAAGACTGGCAATTGAACATATAGTTCATATCAAGTCATGTGCCCAGATTAACCCCCTCCTAAACCCAAAAAGAAGAAAAACAACTTAACATGCATGAGAAAGATTACCAAAGTTACTTAGTGACGTGCGAGGAGCCCTGAGCAGCAGATTTGGGAGGCTAATTCTAGTTGAGAGCATTACAACCACATGGGAGGCTTCTGTCTCATGGGGACTAAGAACTGGACAAGATGAAGCACCCTAGTATGTGAGGGGCAGGAGGAGAGCAGCAAGCCTTCAGAGAGGAATCCTACCAAGGGTCCCCATGTGAATTCAAAGCTTTTCTGAGTCTCTTGAAGGGCATCTGTCACCCTCTCCTTTGTTAGGCCCTGCTGTAGGCGCGCTTACCACTGCGACATTGATGGGGTATCAGGTTTTTTCCAGGCTGCTGCTAGGGTAATCTTGGCTGCCCCCACTATATATTTTTTAAGTCTCCTAGTAGACCGCAGGCCCTCCAGCAATGCTCAGAGGTGTTGGGATAGATCTTCTTGAGCATTGCTGGATAGAGGTACCATTCATACAGCACTTTCTAGTGAGCCTCTCTCAAGCCCAGTGAGTGATTAAATCTAGGGATATCCCTCAACAATTTGCGCTATTGTTCTATAGCAATTAGTATTCCCAGTGTCTGCTCCCAGAATACTAAATGGCAAGGTGTTGGTGGACTAGTAGTTGATATTAGGAGTGAGTACAGAAAGGAAATACAACCTTTCAAACCGCTTGTACTTTGTACAGTTTTCTCTATAAGGGAGAGTTCCCTGGGGCCTGCCTGTCTGATCTCTTGTTTGAGTACCCAATGCTTCAATTGCATGTAATGGTATCTCTCTGAGGTGGGTAGATTAAAGTCAGGTTGACTATTTTCAAACGTAAGAATGTCACACCCGTTTAATAGATCTCATACAGTGAGGCAAACCCTTTCCCACTATAAGTCAAAAGGACCGGGCTTGAGTTCCAGTGGAAAGGCTGCGTTAAAGTGTATAGGAGTGTAAGGAGAAGGGAATATTGTCCAACTGTTGGATCGATTCACCCCAGCCCCGACCCTAAGGGTTGTTTTTGTTGAGGTACTTAAATAAGAGTTAAGAGGCTTATTGTGCTTTGGTTTCAACAATACATCCCAGATGGATCTTCAAACTATCACCCTATCCATATAGAGCAAGTGTTTGTCTGATTCCCTTAGTGACCACTCAGAGATCAGCCTTAGTTAAGACGCTTTATAGTAAAGCTAGAAATCAGATAAGCCCAGTCCCCCTGCTTCTCTTGGGCAGGTCAAAACTTTGAAAGGGAGTGTCGCTCTGCGGCCTTGACAGATAAAGCGAATGATGATAGTGCTTAAAGAAGAAAATAACTCTCGGTCAATTTCAGTGGAAAGTCCTTGGTACAGGTATAGAAATCTCAGCAATACTGACATTTTCAGAGCATTATTTTGCCCTATCTAGGACAAATACACTGGGGCCTAAAGTTTTAGGTCAGCCTTCAGCTGATGCAGCAGAGGGGGTTAGTTTGCTCTATATAAACCAGATTTTGGGGATGATCTTTACTCCTAAATAAGTGATGTTTTTCTTGACCCATTGGAAGGGGGTGAGGTTCCATCTCCTGTGTTGGTAGGGTCAGATTGAGGAGAAAAGATTTATGAAGGTAAACACGAAAACCAGCAAGTTTTTCTTAGGCTTGGAATTCAGTTTGCAGTGTAGTAAGAGATGTTTGGGAGGAAGTCAGGGATAATAACACCATCTGTGAAATTGGAAATTTTGTGGTCAATGGAGCCAAAAGGTATACTGTAAATTGAGGGCACGGCATGCACTCTAGCTGCCAGGGGTCCAGTAATAAGGGAAAAGAGGACTGGGGAGAGAGGACAACCCCGTGGCATTCCACGTTCCAAATAGAAGTCTGAGAAAATGCCATTTACCAACACTCGAGACCATGAGTGGGAATAGTTGGCTTGTGTCACAGCTTTGAAAAGTTCCCCAAAAACAAAACGGCACAATGTATAAAACAGGAAGGACTAGTCCACCCAGTCGGAATACATCTGGGATGCATTTTTTAGTAGCCTCTTCGATCAGGTGAATCTCCCTCCTCGAATTATTGTGTCTGTCAGCCCTTAATGAAGCCAGCAGATACCTTTTCGTTAAAGATATCACACCTAGACTGGCAAAAAGTTTGCAATATGAGAGGCTAGTAGGCTACACCTCATAGCTTAAATGACCTCCTAACTTTTTTTAGATTTCCAGTCTGATTTTCGTCCTTCCCATTGTACGGAGCCTGCACTACTCACCTTAGAGAACAATTACTAGAGACCATGTACAGAGTCCATGCTGCTGCTCTGATGCTAGTAAATTTGTTAGCAGATTTTGACATCCTTGACCCTTAGCTTTTTCTTGCCAAGGTAGAACATGAATTTGGACTGAGTGGTAGGGCTTTAGAATAGAATCAGTTATTTCATAAAAACTCCTATCAGCAAATTCATTTACACCAGTTTATGTGTAGAGTCTGTTCCCTAGGACGTTGCCTGTCCCAAGGTTCACCCCTATCACCACTCATGTTCAAAAGCTACATGACTCCTCTGGCTGATGAAACACAAATGTTACTTGAATTTTGTGAAGGATATAACAATGCAAATAATCTTACAGAATGTCTAATATTCATAAAGAAAGGGTGTACAATGGTAGCAACAGATCCTAAATTATTCTAGCCATTAGTGCTGTGATCACTGTTTCATCCTTCTGTGGGCAATTTAGGGATCCATTTTTATAAAATATTTTATTTTTCAATCAAAATAGTCCATAAGCAGAACACAAAACAATTCATTAGCTATTCATGAACCATCCAGGCTCCTTATAAATAGCGCATTCCCCTGATTAGTGAGTTACAACTGTTGCCTGCCATTGCTAAGCCTGCTTAAAGTACTGACTTTTAGCATTTGGCCATCAATATTATTAAATTCATGTATTTTCATATGAATGCCCTTAACATCAATGTCATTTACTTGACAAATGCGAGGGAGATTATAAATTGATAGTTTAAAGATGCAAAGGTCTCTGGGGTGCTACCATTTTAATCAGCTTACCATTGCCATTCTAGACACAGGGGTCCCACTGTGAAGGATCTACTTTTCAATGTGCATAGCAATGAGGTTATATTTTTTAGGGGTCATTGTTTGCTACTTCACTGCACAGGAATTTACCTTTGCCAAGGTTTCTGTTATTTGTAACCTCTCATTGAATGACTTTGGACCAAGACATTGGGCCTCATAATGACTTCGGCGGTCTACAGCATAGACTGCCGAAGTCCCCCCAGCCACAAGACCGCCAGGGATGGCGGTCTTCACACTGCCATATTATGACTGCTGGCGGCTCTCTGCCAGAATTAGGGTGGAGAGCCACCAGCAGCCATACTGGCGGTCAGCGGTACATTGGAGGCTGCTGCACTTGCACCGCCACGTTATCACAACACCGCCACACCTATTACGAGTTGGTAATAGGCGTGATGGTGTTGTGGTGATGGGGCACTGGCGGCGGAGCAGGCCCCAAGGATCCCATCCCCTCTCAGACGACCACTGAGAAAAAGTAGGAGCCTGTCTGACAGGAGAGGGGGAGATGATGAGTGGTGTGTGCGTGCATGGGGATGTGCGTTTGTGTGATTGGAGGGGGGTGGTGTTTGTGTGTGCGTATGTGATTGTGAGTGTCTGTGTGAGTGCATGAATGGATGCCGGGGTTAGGGGTGTGTGCGAGGGTATGTGTGTGCCAGTATGAGTGCGTGAATGCGTGATTGCATGTGTGTGTGTGTGTATGTGTGGTGTGTGCATGCTTGGATGGGGTGAGGTGGGGGGTCTCTTTGGGGATCGGGGGTCCCTACGGGCTTAGGGGGGAGCATGGCTGTGTGTGGGGGTTGGGGGAGTTGCAAACTGGTGACAGGAATGTAAATTCCTATCTCCAGTATCCTTTCCGCCAGGGATTTCCTGGTGGGGTTGCCGCCAGGAAATCCCTGACGGAAAAGAGACTCCATATACCGTCAGTGGTCTATGGTGAACCGCCGGGGTGAAGGTGGTCCACCTTCGCCCTGGCGGTCCGACCCCCCTCGCGGTACAGACGGTGAACTGGCTGCATTGCTGCCAGTTTAGCGCCATGGTCATAATCTGGTGGTCCAGCACTGCCACTCCGTCGGTGGTGTTACCGCCACTGCCAGCGTGGGGGAGCTGGACTGCCAATGTCATAATGAGGGCCATTGTGTTCTCTAATTGTGTTGGTCTGATGTGCGCAGCACCTAGAAGCTAGATTTTGTCCTACAACTTGTTTGCACTCAAAAAATGAAAATAAATACAAATATGAATACCCTAGTAATCTTTTTCATATGACATCACAAGTGCATGATAAAAATGTGATCGGACAGCTGCAATGTCACCTGCCTACTCACAGCTCATTTAGAAGTTAGTTTAGCTCGGAAGATCCTTCTAAAATTTTAAAGTACCCTTGGTAGACCAAGCCTCTCTGGCCACTGCAATTTGTTCATTATTGCTTACTGGAATCTGGGACTTACTGTTACTCTTACTGTTACTCATCTGTAAAACCATAGAATACCTTAAAAACCCAAATATGTGACTACTGAACGTTAGCACTGAGGCTATGAAAAATATGTATTCAATGCTGAGAGCTGAGATCACTTAACAATGTGGATGCCACTGTGGCGTTTGCCGTTTTTATTCAACCAACACAGCTAGAAAATAGTATTTCACGCTACTTGAACTGGTTCAGCACCTAAAACTATTGCCACCCATAAACTCTAACAACTATATTGCATTTACACCTAAATGTATATTCATGGCTCAAATACTCACCAGTACACACTGGCACCTCCACAGAGCTATATAGGTGTGTCAGTGCATTGGCTCCAACAAGTTCCTATACTGCATGTACATCTGTACTGAATTGACACAGCCACTGCACCCACTTCCCCTCTCAGCATACTCAGTGGCTCCACCATCACCCAAAGGCACCTCCACCAGCAGATATTCTACACTAACGTTCTTAGTTACCTGCAGATATCTGATCTACACTGCTGTCAACAGCACAACACCCTAACCTACAATCCCATCCATTTCCAGCCAGTCACATCTGCAATGAACCTACATACAGTCACACTGGCAGGCACTGGCATCAATGTCACAGCTATACCCAATGCCATCTGCACACAGAGACATCTGTCCAGGCACATACTACAACATGCTCTTCACACAAACCCATCAACAAGAACACTAAACCCACACTCAGTGGCACCTGCACTGCATCCACACACCCTAAATCAGTGGATACACATATACTAGGACAGGGTATGGCTGGCACTGGAGTAGGGAAAATGGAATTGGGAATAAAAACAATGAACCAGATAAGATAACAAATCTACTGGGACAGGGAAACACAACACATCTAATCACAGACACTCAGAAAGGTAAATATAGACAATAACTCAGGGAAACACATACACTATGCCAGGAAAGTATTACACAGAAAAATTATGAAACACAAGCACTGTGATGGCAGCAAATAGTCATGTGATATAACGGCCACAAGAACAGGAAATATGGCAAATGGGTCACAATAAGCATGGATATGTGTATAAGACAAACACTAATGTTGTGGGAAAGTGAAAGTATGGCTGCTTGAATATGGGAAGCAAAGGCACTGGGGCAAGGAGCCATTGGCACCAGGGCAAGGGTAACCACTTGTTATGATTGGAAAATGCAGACAATTGGGCAGTGATGGGCAGACCATAAGAAGACAAAATCTTTATCAAGCATAAGGGCAATAAAACTTGGACATAGAAACAGAGAAACAAACATTGGGAAAATGTAACAATAACACTTGAATATAAAAAGTGGGCACTGGAACTGGGAGGCACTTTAAAAAACACACATCTGATCAGAGAAACACTGGGAACTGGAGACTGAGGGAAAGGGAGACTGAAGATCTGGAAGCAAAGGGACAGGGAGGCAATGGAATAGATGTATATACATGTATCAATAAAGGTGTCCAGCTAAATGTTACATCAGACTAAGTAGCTTATAAAACAAAAGATAGCAAAAAGTGGTTAAAAAAACCTCATGATTATACTTATATCCCCAGTAGATAATGGTATGTTAAACTTGGAAATTTCAAAAATACAAATAATAAAACTATTGGATTGACCCTTAAAGCAATAAATAATTCTTCAGTGTTGTCCGGGATCATGATAGTCAAACTGCCCCAGCATTCAATGAGCCCTTCTATAAAGAAACAGAATATTCATTTAACTTAGACTTCAATAGTTCATCGGCACATGAACACCACTGCAAATTAATTAGCATGGACTCACACTTTGGATCAAACTCCTTTTACTTTTTGAGTGAATAACCTACTACTCTTTAAACCATTTTAATCAAAAAACTGATAACTATCATAAACAGTTTTGTAAGTTGAAATATGTACTCTTAATTGACAAGAGACCTTGCTACCATCAGCTCAGGTGTTGTGAAAGCAGTAGTAGGAAAAAAAGAAACATGTCTCTAGGAGTCCTATTTGCTTACTTTTCTTTTCTCTACATCCAGAAATGGCTGAAAGGCTAAGCTTTGATCAAGGGGTAATGCTTTGAGTCATTAGGGCTTACAAAGTTCATGATCTCACTTCCACTAATCCTGGCATTTTGGTGACTCAACAGTGGTGTTGTGCAGAGGCTCATAAACATTCAAATCTGTCTGATGGGTGGTGTGTGTGAAGGGCCAAGATACCATACTATCATGAGAGTTAAAGTGGAGATCCAGAATATTGTAAATGAGACATTGACCTTCAAAATATCAAATAGTTTGGTTTCTAACCCTTAATGAATATTGACAATACATTAATACATTTGAACTTAATATAGTCATGAATTTGGAAATCAAATTGAAAAATAATGGATATTGTAATTCTAATTTTTCCATATTCTTACATATTTTTTGTTGGCATAGACTATAGTAATACAATCTGTAATCCATTAGTTGTGATGTAGATTACTTAATACATAAAGAAGAAATATAAACTCACATGGAGGGAAAATAGATTTGCAAATCCTGGATCGGTGAGGTTAGTGGTATCACATTACTATAGTGCTTACCTTGTGGTTAGTTATTTGGGAGCCTGCAATCCCTGTATTAAAATCTGTTTCTAATCTCTTTTTTCAGGCAACCTGTCAAGTATTTAGTCTCTTGTAGTAAATGAATGATGTAGCTGCTCAACTATAACAAGTTATTACAGTTGTGTTCTGATGTCTCAGTTCCTGATCCCAGAGCCAGCAGCCAAGAGGAAAGGAAGGACACTGAGCATAATTAAAGCTGTATTTTCAACAATGAAAATTAAATCTGGTTTTGTCTTTTTATGCTCCATTTTTCTACATGAAGAGTGATCAGTAGAAAGGAGCTAATTTGTGGCAACATTTTTATTTTTTCCACTCTTTAGATAATTTAATAAAAGAGAGATTAAGGATGTTTTTGCACATTGTGAACTACAGCGTTTTGTAAATCTAACTTACATTAAACTGATCTAATATCTTTTTCATTCAAATATTTAACCTTTTTCGTGTGCTTAATTTTGCACGACAGATTCAGAATGTTTGGAAACATCCTATTGCTTTCACATCAAAGAGCAATCCCTAAGGACTTACACAGTTTGTATGAAGGGTGATACATGGTGATGGTTTGACTATGTAGTATAAGGAACCAAGTACCCCGGCCATGCATAAAAAAGATATTGCAAGTGTTCTTAGAGTTCCATAACCCTATAAAGGAGCTCAGCTTTCTGTTTCATTCATCTGTATAGCCTCATAACTCTACAGTGACTAGCAATAGCCTTATCATGTACAGTAGAGGGCACTTTATCCCATATGTTGCAGGTCCTGTTTTTATTATGAGTAAAGACTGTGGCAATTAATTCAAAGTTCAAACTAGCTGTTATACATCAGCACAGTTTAATGCGCCAAAACGTTTTTGGTACCATCTGAAAAGAAGAATGCAGTGTTTTTGCTTAATTTAAGATGTTTTCCTAAGAAATGAGGTACTCTTTAATCCATTTGGGAGCCAGACTTCTCCTAGATGATACAAACTGTTGACTGGTAATGACATTTAACATAATTTTTGTAGCTGACTTATTTTTCATGTCAAATTGATCAGGTAGATGGTGTTAGAAGAAATATCCATCATGCTCTTCTTTTACTAAACACTCTTGCTGCAGAACTTGTTCTCATAAGAATTCTCCTATGATGCAGTCACATTAATTGCACTTTCTTATGGGTTGTTAACTACTCGAAGGACAACACTTCTTTAGGCAGAGGATGATAACCACCTCAGAAGAAAGTCTGAGCTTTCAAATGGTGTTAAAACTGCAAATAACCACAACTCATTTATACATTGTTTACTAATCTTTCACTTTTCTTGCAATCGGCTATTCAAGTAATGAAGAGGTGATTTACAAAACAATAGTAGTTACAACACTAGTTATAGTACCATTTTTGGGTGAATAAAACTGCTAAACTTAGAAGATTTTTTTCTTTCTTGGAATGAATAAATCCCACTTCAATTACACTTTTTTATAGAGTTAATAAGTAGAGGAATTATGGTACTTTATGTCCAACACAAAAGGGCTCCTTTGTCCTTTACATTTCAGAAAGCATGCAACACTGCTCAACAGTACTTCACATTCTCATAAATGCAATTTACAAAGGTACAGGTGTAGATTTAAGCCTATATCAGACCTATCTCTTAAGGACATAGTGCACCTCTAAGAGGTTATAGAACTCTCCACATGTAGTCCATGTTTTGAGGGTAAATGAGGGAGGGACCAGGTGCAGTGGCTGGAAATTGGGTATTATCTAATAGAAAGCGGAAGAAGAAATTGACAAATTAATTTGGAGCACAGGGTGGTGTTTGAAAATACAAAATCACACTTACAAATGGGTTGGTGAGTTGCATTTCAGTAAGGTTACACCCCCAATTACACAGGAAAAACTAGAGCCAAAAAGTCTCAAATCTACTCTAGCCAAGCCTTGAAGTAAATGACACACCACATCTGATCACACAGAGTTACTGCAAGGGAGGCACATAAAAGTCAATTGAGGCAGGGAATAATATTACCAACACAAAGCCCAACACCTTAAAGAAAACTAAAATACATTTTAATAAAAATATGGTCTTCTACGTTTACATGTTTCATGCACCCATACACATCACATGGTAACAATTTAGAAACAAATTAAAATTCAAAAATAAAATGAATGTAAAAAATGGGCACATCATTGTATACTTTGCAGACACCTAAACAATTATACATAGCAGGTGTACAGATGAATGATAAAAAACACAGCTGATCTTGCACCTAGCATCACTCTACATACACTAAAAGGCACATCATAATGCATTGCATGCCCCAAATATATATATACACACACACACACACACTATGACACACAACACAATTGCATGTGATATCTGGCTCTACAACATCACAGCACAAGGGAAACAGGCCATATCCCACTAAGTGGTCTCTATGTATGTGTTTCCGGGAACAATGCTTGTCAGGTGTGTATTATTTTCCTCAGATGATACCTGTTTCCTTATGTTTTTCAGTTTGTATTTCTAAATAACCTAGACAGAGATGTCTGCCTACACTATGTAGAACTGCACATGGCAGATTTATGGCTCACATACCTCTGTAAAGTTACTATTATTAACTCTACAGTTGTCTTTGGAGTCCGCCATACAACGGTCTTCTGCCAGAGGATAATCTGTGACTAGAATTGCTGTATTGCATTTAGCTGGCAATTTATGCAAATGTGTAAATCTGTGCATAGGCAAATTTCCGCCTGTAGATTTACCTTTCAAGTTGGGCCACGTGTGTCTCTTTAAACAGCATGAGGGAAAGGTTTACTCATCTGGCTTTTGTGAAAATAACATGATCAAGAAGGTGAAAATAGAATTAAGTAAGACTGAGCTGTTCACTTGCTTCTGTTTTTAGATGCCTTTAAAATATTTTTATTACCATATAGGAAGATATAAATAATGTTGAAACCTCATTTAAGCCATTTGCTTCATGTAAGTGGCCAGCTCAGCATGTAAAATGCACAAGGAAAAGGGTGGAGTCCATGAAGTAGGATCACAGACAACTTAATAAAGGGTACACTGACAAAATCCTTCAATAGCTGTTTGTTACTTATCATCATGGTGCCCAGTTCAGAGCGTGGGGGAAAACAACATTTTAAATTGATGGACATAACATAGTGTTATATCCGATTCGGAGTCTCGTGCCGAAGCTAACCTCGCGGCTACACAAGACTCCGAAGAGAATGTGTGGTGCGTGTGCCTGGTGGGATTCAACGGCAGTTGGAGCCGGTCTCCAGATCTGCCGGTCGCTGGGGGACACCTTATGTTACGACTACAGTTTATTGGCAAATAAAGAAGAAACTCAACTTACCGTGCGTGGCGTCTTTGTTCCTTTGAAGACGCAACAAAACTTGGCAACGAGCGGGAGAGGACTCACGTCTTCAGCGTGTCTTTCCAGTGGCCACTCTTCGACTTATTTCTGTCTGCGGAACCGGTGGGCGGAGTCGAAAGAGAGCAGAGCTTCATTTCTGGAGCCTTAAAGGGGCAGGCTCCTGGTTTTAAAGCTGCTGCCTTGCTGGAGCATTAAAGGGGCAGACTCATGGAGCTTCATTGCTGGAACCTTAAAGGGGTAGTGTAGGAAGTTGGCTCTGTATGCACTATTTCAATGTAAGAAATAGTATGCACAGAGTCCAAGGGTTCCCCTTAGAGGTAAGATAGTGGCAAAAAGAGATAATTCTAATGCTCTATTTTGTGGTAGTGTGGTCGAGCAGTAGGCTTATCAAAGGAGTAGTGTTAAGCATTTGTTGTACACCCACAGGCAATACATGAGGAACACACACTCAGAGACAATTCCAGGCCAATAGGTTTTTGTATAGAAAAATATATATTCTTAGTTTATTTTAAGAACCACAGATTCAAGATTTACATGTAATACTTCAAATGAAAGGTATTGCAGGTAGGTACTTCAGGAACTTTGAATTAGCAAAATAGCATATACAGTTTTCACATAAATGACATATAGCTATTTTAAAACTAGACACAGTGCAATTTTCAACAGTTCCTTGGGTAGGTAAGTGTTTGTTAGTTTTTGCAGGTAAGTAACCACCTACAGGGTTCAAGTTTGGGTCCAAGGTAGCCCACCGTTGGGGATTCAGAGCAACCCCAAAGTTACCACACCAGCCGCTCAGGGCCGGTCAGGTGCAGAGGTCAAAGTGGTGCCCAAAACGCATAGGCTTCAATGGAGAAGGGGGTGCCCCGGTTCCAGTCTGCCAGCAGGTAAGTACCCGCGTCTTCGGAGGGCAGACCAGGGGGGTTTTGTAGGGCACCGGGGGGGACACAAGTTAGCACAAAAAGTACACCCTCAGCGGCACGGGGGCGGCCGGGTGCAGTGCACAACCAGGCGTCGGGTTTGCAATAGAAATCAATGGGAGACCAAGGGGTCTCTTCAGCGATGCAGGCAGGCAAGGTGGGGGCTCCTCGGGTTAGCCACCACCTGGGCAAGGGAGAGGGCCACCTGGGGGTCGCTCCTGCACTGGAGGTCGGATCCTTCAGGTCCTGGGGGCTGCGGGTGCAGTGTCTTTACCAGGCGTCTGGTCTTTGAAGCAGGCAGTCGCGGTCAGGGGGAAGCCTCGGGATTCCCTCTGCAGGCGTCGCTGTGGGGGCTCAGGGGGGTCAACTCTGGCTACTCACAGTCTTGTAGTCGCCGGGGAGTCCTCCCTGTGGTGTTTGTTCTCCACAAGTCGAGCCGAGGGCGTCGGGTGCAGAGTGCAAAGTCTCACGCTTCCGCCAGGAAACGTGTGTTGTTTCAAAGTTGCTTCTTTGTTGCAAAGTTGCAGTCTTTGGGGAACAGAGCCGCTGTCCTCGGGAGTTCTTGGTCCTTCTAGATGCAGGGTATTCCTCTGAGGCTTCAGAGGTTGCTGGACCCTGGGAACGCGTCGCTGGAGAAGTGTCTTTAGAAGTGGGGAGACAGGCCGGTAGAGCTGGGGCCAAAGCAGTTGGTGTCTCCGTCTTCTCTGCAGGTTTTTTCAGTTCAGCAGTCCTCTTCTTCTTAGGTTGCTGGAATCTGAGTTCCTAGGTTCTGGGAAGCCCCTAAATACTGAATTTGGGGTGTGTTTAGGTCTGGGGTGTTGGTAGCCAATGGCTACTAGCCCTGAGGGTGGCTACACCCTCTTTGTGCCTCCTCCCTGAGGGGAGGGGGGCACATCCCTAATCCTATTAGGGGAATCCTCCATCTGCAAGATCGAGGATTTCTAAAAGTCAGAGTCACCTCAGCTCAGGACACCTTAGGGGTTGTCCTGACTGGCCAGTGACTCCTCCTTGTTTTTCTCATTATCTCTCCTGGACTTGCCGCCAAAAGTAGGAGCTGTGTCCAGGGGGCGGGCATCTCCACTAGCTGGAGTGCCCTGGGGCTTTGTAACACGAAGCCTGAGCCTTTGAGGCTCACTGCTAGGTGTTACAGTTCCTGCAGGGGGGAGGTATGAAGCACCTCCACCCAGAGCAGGCTTTGTTTCTGTCCTCAGAGAGCACAAAGGCTTTCACCACATGGGGTCAGAAACTCGTCTCTCAGCAGCAGGCTGGCACAGACCAGTCAGTCCTGCACTGAACAATTGGGTAACATACAGGGGGCATCTCTAAGATGCCTTCTGTGTGCATTTTTTAACAAATCCAACACTGGCATCAGTGTGGGTTTACTATTCTGAGAAGTTTGATACTAAACTTCCCAGTATTTAGTGTAGCCATTATGGAGCTGTGGAGTTAGTTTTTGACAGACTCCCAGACCATATACCCTTATGGCTACCCTGCACTTACAATGTCTAAGGTTTTGCTTAGACACTGTAGGGGCATAGTGCTCATGCACCTATGTCCTCACCTGTGGTATAGTACACCCTGCCTTAGGGCTGTAAGGCCTGCTAGAGGGGTGACTTACCTATGCCACAGGCAGTGTGAGGTTGGCATGGCACCCTGAGGGGAGTGCCATGTCGACTTAGTCATTTTCTCCCCACCAGCACACACAAGTTGGCAAGCAGTGTGTCTGTGCTGAGTGAGGGGTCCCTAGGGTGGCATAAGACATGCTGCAGCCATTAGAGACCTTCCCTGGCATCAGGGCCCTTGGTACCAGGGGTACCAGTTACAAGGGACTTACCTGGGTGCCAGGGTTGTGCCAATTGTGGAGACAATGGTACATTTTAGGTGAAAGAACACTGGTGCTGGGGCCTGGTTAGCAGGGTCCCAGCACACTTCTCAGTCAAGTCAGCATCAGTACCAGGCAAAAGGTGGGGGGTAATTGCAACAGGGAGCCATTTCCTTACACAAGCCCCCCCCAGCCCACAGGCCAGGAGACTCAGCCAAAGCTGAGAGAGTCTTCCTAGTCTGTCAGGCGAGGAAGAGTAGAGGAAATAGGCTGGTTTGTTGCAGGGCCTACTCTGCCTTACATCCTCCTGTTCAGGTCATTCCCTCTGGGGAACAGACCCACTTCCACAGTGATAGGACCTAGTCTGAATTGCCTCTTGTCTGTGCCTTTAATGTCTTCACCCATTCTCTCTATTTTGGGGTTAGAGGTATCCACCTCTGCTAATCTTATCTTAGCCAGGGTCACCCATAGCTTACCCAAAGAGGTTACCCAGAGCTGGAGTAACCCCACCATGACCAACATGGTCAGGGGGCCTAACTTGCTATTTGGCATGGGGTCAGACCACCATGCCAGGGATAGTGCAGCCATAAAGGCTAACACCCAGCAGAGGCCACTGACAGCTGTCAGTGCCCAGAACCACGCATTTAGCTCTTCACCTGCAAGGGAAGGAGCTAAGTTACAGGCTTCTTTGGGTTCAGGGTACCTGTCTGCTGTGTAAGAGTGGGGGGTTACTACATCTTGTAGTAAACACCCTCCTTCCACTCTTTCTTCTATTAACTGAGGAGCCACCCACTCAGGTTTAACAGTTGCCTGACTAGCCAGGACTTCTTATGGGTCAGGTTGTACTATACCAGTGCCATTTTTTGAGTTCTCCCCTACTGGAGCAGAATCTCCTTGGCTTGCTGGAACCTTGGCTAAAGGTTGTCCACCTTTCATACTCTGTCTTCCTTTCTTTTTCTTCTGGGGCCTACTTGCAGTTACTGCAGGGGTAGAACCTCCAGAGTCCATGGGAGAGGACTGGCACAGGACCAGTTCCTCTCTTGGGCTCTGACTAACCTCTGGGTAGTCATTTCCAAGGAGACAATCAAGGGGGAGGTCTGTACTGACTACCAAACTTCTCCAGCTAAATGTCCCACCCACTTCTATGGGCACAAAAGCCACAGGCGTATCAGTGACCCTGTCTGGGCTAACTCTTACTCTGGCAGTCTCACCTGGGATGTACTGGTTTGAGAACACCAGCCTGTCATGCACAATAGGCACAAGTGTCTCTCAGGGCAGTGGCTGGGATTCCATTCACCAGTAGGTGGTGGAAGTGTCTACTTCCCTCTGGAATCTCCAACTCACCTGTGGGGCCTTTTTTCCAGTTGAAGGCTATGAAGACCTCCTCATCTGAGGAGTCATCCACAATGGCTACACTGGTCACCCCTGGGATTTTGCTAGGGGGTTTGTTTTTGGGACAAGAAGTGTCCTTGGTGTGGTGCCCTGTCTGTCTACAGTTTTGGCGCCATGCCTTAGTGGCATCCCAGTTCTTACCCTGGTACCCACCTTTGTTTTGGGTTGTGTCTCGGGGCCCACCCACCTGGTCTGGTTTTTGGGGGCCTACAGATGACTCTTTTTCTTTATTTCTAGTGTCACCCACTTTCTCCTGGGGAGGCTTTGTAACCCCTTTCTTTTGGTCACCCCCAGTAGAAGTTTTGGTTACCCTAGTCTTGACCCAGTGGTCTGCCTTCTTTCCCAATTCTTGGGGAGAAATTGTACCTAGGTCTACCAGATACTGATGCAACTTTTCATTGAAGCAGTTACTTAAAATGTGTTCTTCCATAAACAAATTATAAAGCCCAACATAGTCATGCACTTCATTTCCAGTTACCCAACCATCCAGTGTTTTCACTGAGTAGTCTACAAAATCAACCCAGGTCTGGCTCGAGGATTTTTGAGCCCCCCTGAACCTAATCCTGTACTCCTCAGTGGAGAATCCAAAGCCCTCAATCAGGGTAGCCTTCATGAGGTCATAAGATTCTGCATCTTTACCTGAGAGTGTGAGGAGTCTATCCCTACACTTTCCAGTGAACATTTCCCAAAGGAGAGCACCCCAGTGAGATCTGTCTACTTTTCTGGTTGCACAAGCCTTCTCAAAAGCTGTGAACCATTTGGTGATGTCATCACCATCTTCATATTTAGTTACAATCCCTTTTGGGATTTTCAACATGTCAGGAGAATCTCTGACCCTATTTATGTTGCTGCCACCATTGATGGGACCAAAACCCATCTCTTGTCTTTCCCTTTCTATGGCTAGGAGCTGTCTCTCTAAAGCCAATCTTTTGACCATCCTGGCTAACAGTAGGTCATCTTCACTGAGGCTATCCTCAGTGATTCCAGAGGTGCTGGACCCTCCTGTGAGAGAAGCAGCATCTCTGACTATCACATTTGGAGTCAGGGTTTGAGGGACCCTGTTCTCCCTAACTAGGACTGGAGGGGGGAAATTCTCCTCCACATCACTAGCTTCCCCCTCTGTGAGGGCATCATCAGAGGGGTTGTTTTTAGCAAACTCTGCCAAGAGCTCCTGGAGCTGTTCTTTGGTAGGGTTTGATCCAGTTTTTATTTTGTTGATTCTGCAGAGAGTCCTTAACTCTGACATCCTAAGACGCAGGTAAGGTGTGAGGTTGAGCTCCACCACTGTCTCTTCTGCAGTAGACATTATGGGGGTGATTCTAACCCTGGCGGTTGGTGATAAAGCGGCGGCCAACCCGCCAACAGGCCGGCGGTCCAAAAAATGGAATTCTGACCCTGGCGGGAACCGCCAACACAGCCCGCCACATTAACACTCCGACCGCCACGGCGGGACCGACAAACAGCGCGGCGGTCACCGCCAACAGACAGACGGCAGACAATGTTCCGCCCACACTATTATGACCGGCCAATCCGCCACCTTTTCCGGGGCGGGAGCACCGCCGATAAAAACACGGCGGAAACAGACTACGAACGGGAAAACGCGCACCTCTACGCACTCCACGAGGAAGGAGGACAGCATGGAACCCGAATTAAACATCCTACCTGCTCTCGTCTACCTGCTCATCTACCAGGAGTACGAACGCCGGCGCAGACAACAACGGTGAGTACTGCACCTATGACACAGGGGAGGGGGGAGGACGAAAGGTTACGTGCACACACATACGCGATACACCCACCCCCCCAAACCATGTACACACCAATGCAGAGCAACAAGTCACAGTGACACCACCCAAACCCCCGTAAAAAAAGCAAGGACATAATTAAATTGTGACTCGAAATTTATGGGAAATAAAAACCACTGATAAGTCACGGGCAAATAGCAATAACAATTAAAAAAAAACAATTCAATATCCAGTGCATACGATAAACCGAAGCAATAAGTCCTGCACATCTAACGATATTCCAAGTGTCCGTGGGCCAAAGTGTATCAACACAAGGGCAAAGCCCACACAGGAGACCTGAGTCCTTTGGAGAGAACACTGCAGGGGCATCTGATGAAAAAACTACAGGCACCTCAGGGGGAAGGGAAGGGGGGGGGGGCACCACAGCCACATGAGTCCACGATGCCAGATCCACGAAGGGGCCACCATGCCCACTGTGCCATCCTGGGGAGTGCAAAGCCACAGCCTCTCAAGTCTCTACAGTGGGTGGCTTGCCCACTCGGCCATCCTGGGGAGTGCAAAGCCACAGTCTCTCAAGTCTCTACAGTGGGTGGCTTGCCCACTGTGCCATCCTGGGGAGTGCAAAGCCACAGTCTCTCAAGTCTCTACAGTGGGTGGCTTGCCCACTCTGCCATCCTGGGGAGTGCAAAGCCACAGTCCATCAGGTGGATAACAGTCTCCACCGGTCAAGGAGGAGGCATGGTGGGCACAGTGAACCGTGAACAGTAGCTCGAGACAGATCCGGCACTGTCATTGTGCCAGTGGTGCTTGAGACGGCGGGGCCCAGCGGAGCGGTGCTTGAGATGAAGGGCCCAGCGGAGCGGTGCTTGACAGGAAGGGCCCAGCGGAGCAGTGCTTGAGACGGCGGGGCCCAGCAGAGCGGTGCTTGAGACGGCAGGGCCCAGCGGAGCGGTGCTTGACAGGAAGGGCCCAGCGGAGCGGTGCTTGAGACGGCGGGGCCCAGCGGAGCGGTGCATGAGACGGCGGGGCCCAGCGGAGCGGTGCTTGAGACGGCGGGGCCCAGCGGAGCAGTGCATGAGACGGCGGGGCCCAGCGGAGCGGTGCTTGAGATGGCGGGGCCCAGCGGAGCGGGGCTTGAGACGGCGGGGCCCAGCGGAGCGGTGCTTGAGACGGCGGGGCCCAGCGGAGCGGTGCTTGAGACAGCGGGGCCCAGCGGGGCCCAGCGGGGCCCAGCGGAGCGGTGCTTGAGATGAAGGGCCCAGCGGAGCGGTGCTTGAGACGGCGGGGCCCAGCGGAGCGGTGCATGAGACGGCGGGGCCCAGCGGAGCGGTGCTCGACAGGAAGGGCCCAGCAGAGCGGTGCTTGAGACGGCGGGGCCCAGCGGAGCGGTGCTTGACAGGAAGGGCCCAGCGGAGCGGTGCTTGAGACGGCGGGCCCAGCGGAGCGGTGCATGAGACGGCGGGGCCCAGCGGAGCGGTGCTTGAGACGGGGAGGCCCAGCGGAGCGGTGCTTGAGACGGCGGGGCCCAGCGGAGCGGTGCTTGACAGGAAGGGCCCAGCGGAGCGGTGCATGAGACGGCGGGGCCCAGTGGAGCGGTGCTTGAGACGGCGGGGCCCAGCGGAGCAGTGCTTGACAGGAAGGGCCCAGCGGAGCGGTGCTTGAGACGGCGGGGCCCTGTTCAGCGGTGCTCTTCTCCACGGCGGGGCCCTGTTCAGCGGTGCTCTTCTGCACGGCGGGGCCCTGTTCAGCGGTGCTCTTCTGCACGGCGGGGCCCTGTTCAGCGGTGCTCTTCTGCATGGCGGGGCCCTGTTCAGCGGTGCTCTTCTGCATGGCGGGGCCCTGTTCAGCGGTGCTCTTCTGCACGGCGGGGCCCTGTTCAGCGGTGCTCTTCTGCACGGCGGGGCCCTGTTCAGCGGTGCTCTTCTCCATGGCGGGGCCCTGTTCAGCGGTGCTCTTCTGCACGGCGGGGCCCTGTTCAGCGGTGCTCTTCTGCACGGCGGGGCCCTGTTCAGCGGTGCTCTTCTGCACGGCGGGGCCCTGTTCAGCAGTGCTCTTCTCCACGGCGGGGCCCTGTTCAGCGGTGCTCTTCTGCACGGCGGGGCCCTGTTCAGCGGTGCTCTTCTCCACGGCGGGGCCCTGTTCAGCGGTGCTCTTCTGCACGGCGGGGCCCTGTTCAGCGTACTCTTCTCCACGGCGGGGCCCTGTTCAGCGGTGCTCTTCTCCACGGCGGGGCCCTGTTCAGCGGTGCTCTTCTGCACGGCGGGGCCCTGTTCAGCAGTGCTCTTCTCCACGGCGGGGCCCTGTTCAGCGGTGCTCGTCCAGTAGGTCAAGGGAGCCAGACCTGGCCTGGACTCCCTACTCAGTCGCCCTCCGACCGTGCTGTTGCTGGACCCTTCGGTGACGGAGTCCTGGGCCCTTTCGTGTTCTTCCTAACACCCGGGATGGGGCTTGTGGGCCCCTCCTGCTCCGCGCTCCTGCTGGCTGACTTTTCCGCCCTGCTGCCCTTTCGCTCCTTAGATGGGGCTCTCGGGCCCTTGCCTCCCCTAGATGTTGTGGCTGGAGAAGTGGGCGAACTTTGCTCCATGGGGGCAGCCGTGTCAGTCCTCTCACGGCGGCCCTTTAGCTTCCTGGTCTTCTTGCCTGGTGGGGGGCTGGCTGTCCCCTTGCTGCTGATTGAAGTGTCACTGCTGGCAAAGGGTGGGCTCCAGAACCCATGCACCACAGTGACACTCGAAGCTGGGCTGGTGGTGGCTGAGGTGCTCTTGGGACTCTTTGCAGATGGAGGGGGTGGGTCAGTGGAGGGAAAGAGGTCAAGATTAGCAAGGAAAACTTTCTTAGGACCAAGGTAAAAGGTAGGAGAAGTGGTGATGGAAGTGGAGGAAGAGGATCTGGTTGTAGGAGAGTCAGGTGTGCTGTCTTTGGGTGCAGGTGCTTGTGCTGGAGGCTGTCGTGAGGTGGATGGCTGTTGGGTGGGTGTCTGCCTGCGTTTGTGTGTCTTGGAAGAGGGGGTGACAGACACAGTGGGAGAGTACACAGGGGACGTGTAAATGGTAGTGGGGGTGGTGACTGCACGTGTGCGGACTGGACTGGAGGGTGTCCTGGTGATGGAAGCACTGGCTGATGGTGGTGTGCATGCAGGTGTGTGTGTAGACGTCACAGGGAGGGAGGAGGGAGACGAGGAGGAGGGGGACACAGAGGTGGTAGTGACTGTTGGAATGTCTGCATCTGGGTGTTGCTTGCGTGAATGCTTGTGGGTTCTGTGGTGCTTGTGTCTGGATGAGCTGCCCTTGGGTGTTGAGGTGTGTGCAGGCTGGTCTGATGGTGTGGATGGGATAGGCTGAGGAACAGGAGACAGAGACAGGGTGGAGGCAGTCAGAAGAGGGAGGCTGGAAACAGGGACAATGGCTGCCGTCAGTGCTGAGGCCAGAGCATTGAACGATCGTTGATGGGCAGCCTGACCCGAATGAATGCCCTCCAGGTAGGCATTGCTCCGATGCACCTCCCTTTCTACCCCCTGGATGGCATTCAAAAGGGTAGTCTGCCCAACAATGATGGTCCGCAGGAGGTCAATGACCTCCTCACTGAGGGCAGCAGGGGTAACAGGGGCAGGGGCTGAGGTGCCTGGGGCGAAGGAGACGCACGCCTTCCTGGGCGAGCGGGCACGGAGCGTAGGCTGAGGGGCTGCTGGGAGGGCGGGGCTGGTGCGCTGGGTGGCGGCTGTACCTGTAGAGGCGGGGGGCCCGGATGTTGCCGCCACCGCTAGGGAGCTCCCATCCGAGGACGTGTCGCTGTCGCTGGTGTCACCACCGGTCCCCGTTGTGGTGCTCCCCTCACCCTCCGGATCACTGGTGCCCTCGGTGTCTGTTCCTGGGCCCACCGGGGCCTTGTGACTTGCAGCTCCCTCATGCTCCGATGCCAATTCTCCTCCGCCTGATGATGCTAATGCACACATGCACAAGAAGATGAAGAAGAAGGGTGGGGGGAGAAAAACGAAGACCAGGTTGAGTGCATGCAATGTCAACACCGTTGGCGGAGAGGACAGACACAGGAGCCTCATGCACTAAGCCGCGCATTTGGGGTACACTACTCAGTACTTCTGACTAGGACAACAGGTCTAGAGACGACAAAGGCGCACATGTGTGATGCTGGACCATCGATAGCTGTACTTGTAACCCTACAGAGGTGGGGGCCGGGAGCACAGGGCCATGCCTAAAGGAGAGGACTACGCTACAGAAAGCGCCCTGGCCTAATGTCACCCACAACCCTCCTCCCCCACCCAGACGCCTCCACTGCGCAGAGAGATAGCAGAATGTGCTGATACTCACCCCCTTGTGTCTGCTGTGATGTCCTCAAGCACCCATCCAAATCAGGGTAGGCCCCCGCCAGGATCCGGGACATCAGGGGGGTCAGGGTACGACTGGCACCCCTCCTAGGTTGGGAGGCCATCCCCAGCAGTGACTCGGCGGTCTTCCTGGTCCCGCGGCGGATGTCCTCCCACCTTTTGCGGCAGTGGGTGCCCCGTCTGACGTGGACCCCCAGGGCCCGGACTTCCTTGGCGATGGCACGCCAAATGTCCACTTTCTGATGGGCGCTGACCTATTTGACATGTACAGGGTGGGAAGGAAAAATCATCATTTTTCTGCATGTTAGATGCGATTGGCCCCCCCTCCCCAACCTTGCCATATGGCACATGCTCTCATCTGTCGTGCGTTGCACTCCTCATTCGCACCCCACCCCACCAACTTACATCCACCCCACTCCACACAGGCATAGCCCATTCAATGTGCACCCAGTGTACTTACCTGTTGGTCTGGAGGACCGTAGAGTAACGCATACTGGGGGAGGACCCCATCCACAAGTTTCTCCAACTCCTCAGACGTGAAGGCAGGGGCCCTTTCCCCAGTCGCAGCAGCCATTGTCACTTCCAGACCGAGGTCACAGCAGCACTTGCAGTATAGGTCCTCTCCTGTGGATGATCAGGTCTCGAGTGATTAAGCAGATAGAAAATGGCGGTCACGCCCGCGGCGGTGCGTACCGCGACCGCCGGCGCACCTCGTCATTGGCTCCTGAAACCCATAGGCCTCAATGTTAGCCAATGCGGCTTCGTATAGCGGTCTTCGACCGCCTACCGCCACGGTGTGCCACGCCAGCGCATTGACCTCACATCCCATTGTCCCACTTCACAGGTCAGGCAGCTGCCATTTCAAGGGCCCACATGGCATAATTTGTACTGCGTCACACAGGCCTAGGCCTTGCATTGCCACACATACACGCCTTTCAATACATAGATAATCGTGTGCTATGCATGCAGTGGTGAACGTACCTGTGATTTGCTTGACTCTGTGCGCCATGTTGTCCTTCCTATGCACCGTCCGCTGGGACTTGCGAGGAGAAGGATGAATCCTCGCGTGTACCGAGCGCTGGTGGACCTGTCGACAATGGAAGAACGCCACATCATACTACGATACAGACTTGACCGAGCCACTATACATGAACTGTGTGCCCAGCTGGAGCCAGCCCTGATGTCCCCCATCCGCCAACCCACAGGAATTCCCCCTCTAGTGCAGGTTCTGTCAGTCCTCCATTTTTTGGCAAGTGGCTCATTCCAGACAACAGTGGCCATGTCATCTGGAATGTTTCAGCCTATGTTTTCAAAAATCTTGTCTAGAGTGTTGTCTGCCCTGACGAAACACATGCGGCGCTACATTGTATTCCCTGAAGAGGTTGATTTGGCCACTGTGAAGGGTGATTTTTATGCCCTTGGACATATCCCCAACATAATAGGTGCCATTGATGGGACCCATGTGGCTTTAGTACCCCCAAAAGACGATGAGCAGGTGTACAGAATCAGGAAAAGTTACCATTCGATGAACGTCCAGGTGGTCTGTTTGGCTGACCAGTACATCTCCCATGTGAATGCCATGTTCCCTGGGTCAGTGCATGACGCGTATGTGATGCGAAATAGCAGCATCCCTTATGTGATGGAACAGCTACAGAGACAACGTGTGTGGCTAATTGGTGACTCTGGTTACCCCAACCTGCCTTGGCTATTGACCCCAGTGAGGAATCCCCGGACCAGGGCAGAGGAACGGTACAATGAGGCCCATGGGCGAACTAGGAGGATCATTGAAAGAACCTTTGGCCTCCTGAAGGCCAGGTTTAGGTGCCTGCATATGACAGGGGGATCCCTGATGTACTCACCAAAGAAGGTGTGCCAGATCATCGTGGCCTGCTGTATGCTTCACAATCTGGCATTGCGACGTCAGGTGCCCTTCCTGCAGGAGGATGGTCCAGATGGTGGTGTTGAAGCAGCTGTGGAGCCTGCGGAGAGTGAAGAGGAGGAAGACGAAGAGGACGACCCAGACAACAGGGACAGAGTTATCCAACAGTATTTTCAGTAGCACACAGGTAGGAATCACCCACGCCATTTAACATTTACTGAAAGCCCCCTGCATCTTTACTTTGTGTATTTCCCCCCAGTTCTTTTAAACTGATGTTTGATTTTCCCTTCCCTTTTCAGTGCTGTATGACCCACTGCGTGACTTCTGCTTGGTTAGCCCATGGACTAATGCTTATTGACATCGGTATGTTGTCATCACATAAATAACAGAACATTATTGATAAGTAATGTGTTATACATTTGTAAATAATACAGGCTGACTCCAGAATGATTTCAGTGCAATGAGTGATTTATTTTTAGTGCTATATATTGGTACATGATATTAAAACGGTGATGGGTGAGGGTGGAGTTATGTCCATGGCAGAGTCCAGTTCTCGGTCGCACAGGTGCATTGTCCATATGCCTGTGGAAGGATGGAGCAGGGGCAGTTCAAGGTTGGACAGGGTGACACTGTGGGACAGTGGAATGACATCCGGGGGGATATTAGGCTGGCGGGGGGCTTGGCATCCTACTCTGTCTTCCTTTGAGATCTCAGGTTCCTCTTGCGGGGTGGTTGTTCTTCAGCAGGAGGTGGGGTTCTGGTGGCCCGTCGTTCTGTGGGGGCCTCCTGACCACTAGCGCCGGCGGAGGTGGTAGGCTGTTCCTGGCTAGTGACAGGGGCCCTTTGCGGTGCCACATGGTCACGCAATGTGGTTTCTATCCGGTTGAGGGCCTGGACTATGGTCCCCATAGCGGTAGCGATGTTCCTGAGTTCATTGCTGAACCCCATGTACCGTTCCTCCTGCTGTGCCTGGATCTCGGTGAACCTGGCCAGTACCGTCGCCATCGTCTCCTGGGAGTGATGATATGCTCCCATGATGGTGGTGAGGGCCTCTTGGAGATTCGGTTCCCTGGGCCTGTCCTCCCCCCCCTGTCGCACAGCAGCCCTCCCAGTTGCCATGTTTCCCCGGGCCTCTGTCCCCTGGACGGTGTGCCCACTACCACTGCCCCCAGGTCCCTGTTGTTGTTGGGGTGTTGGGTCAGCCTGGGTGCCCTGTAGTGGCGGACACACCGCTGATTGACGCGTCCGCGAGACAGAGGCATGGGCCCGCTGGGTGGGAGCTGTGCTGGTGTTCCCAGAGGGGTTTGGGTCTGCTGTGGCCTGTGTCTGTGTGTGGGGAACCGACTGTCCAGAGGTCCCCGATGGTCCGGGCTGGTCGTCAGGTTCTAGGTCGACAGAGCTGCTGTCCTCGCTGGGGGCCTGTTCTGGGGGTGGGATGGACAAATCTGGACCCTCCGTGGCGGTGTGTTGGCGTTCGGGCCCTGCAGGGGTAAAGGAGTATGGTTATTGTTTCTGTGTGTGCCATGGCGTGCATTTTGAGTGCCCTTGTCCCCCAGTGCTGGCATTCCCTTGTGGGAGGTGTTGTGAGGGTTTGGGGGGGGGGTGTATGGGTATGTGCAATGGTCATGCTTTGGTGGTGGCTGTCTATGGTTTGTGTTGGCATTCAGGGGTTGGTGTTGTTTAGGGTGGGTTGTGCTGGTGAGACATTGGCAGGGAGGTTGTGTGCTGGGGGGTTGAGATTGGGGGTGAGGGGGGGGTTGGCATGCTGGTGGTTGGGGGGGGTGAAGTAGTTGAGATTCGACTTACCAGAGTCCATTCCTCCGTGTACTCCAGCGAGGCCATCAGGATGCAGGATGTTTACCACCTCTTGCTCCCATGCTGTGAATTGGGGTGGAGTGGGTGGGGGTCCGCCGCCAGTCTTCTGCACAGCGATGTTGTGCCTGGAGATCATCGAGCGCACCTTCCCCCGTAGGTTGTTCCATCGCTTTCTGATATCTTCCCGATTTCTGGGATGCTGTCCCACAGCGTTGACCCTGTCTACGATCCTTTGCCATAGCTCAGCCTTCCTTGCTATGGTGGTGTGCTGCACCTGTGTGCCGAAGAGCTGGGGCTCAACCCTCATGATTTCCTCCACCATGACCCGGAGTTCTTGGTCCGAAAACCTTGGGTGTCTTTGGGGTGCCATGGGGTGGTGTGGATGAGGTGTGGGGTGGTGTTTGTGGTGATGTGCGTGGTGATATGTGGTGATGTGTGCGTAGATGTGGTGTGGGTGATGAAGTTGGGTTCCTGTGTGTGTTGGGGTTTTCTATTGCTGTGCTCGCTCTCTCTATCTCTATCTCTCTCGCTCTCGCCTTCGCTCCGATTTCCAACTAGTGGGGGTTTGTGGGTGATGTGGGTGTGTGTTTTATAGTTGATTGGATGTGTGGGAGTGTTGTTTGTATGTGTCTCAGGTGTGTGTATTACAAATTGTCCAATGTGGCTGTGTTTTGGAGCTGTGTGTGTATTTTGAGCGCAGCGGTGTGTGGATTCATGGGTCAGAATGGCATGGGCGTGTTTGTGTTGGCGTGACGGTGGAGGTTTGGTCATCTCCAGTTTTCCGGGGCCCGCGGATGAGGCGGCCTTCCTTGGATGTCGGATTTTTGGCGGTTTCACAGTTGGTGGTCAGAATGACCGTGGCGGTTTACCGCGGCCGCGGCGGTAGAATGGCGGACTTCTGACTGGCGGTAAGGGCCTTTTACCGCCGAGGTCAGAATGACCCCCTATGTTTCTAAAAGTTGGAATACTTTTTAAGAATCTAAAACTATCTCTAGAACTTAATTCAAACTTTTACAAAACTTTTAAACTCTAAAAGAAATGCTAACAGGGACTAACACAAGGCTCTAGCAAGTCTTTTAAAAATTTAGAAAAATAGCTCAAATTTCAAAAATCAGTTTCTAATGACAATTTTTGGAATTTAGTCGTGTGATCAGGTATTGGCTGAGTAGTCCAGCAAATGCAAAGTCTTGTACCCCAACACTGATCAACCAATGTAAGAAGTTGGCTCTGTATGCACTATTTCAAAGTAAGGAATAGTATGCACAGAGTCCAAGGGTTCCCCTTAGAGGTAAGATAGTCGCAAAAAGAGATAATTCTAATGCTCTATTTTGTGGTAGTGTGGTCGAGCAGTAGGCTTATCAAAGGAGTAGTGTTAAGCATTTGTTGTACACCCACAGGCAATAAATGAAGAACACACACTCAGAGACAATTCCAGGCCAATAGGTTTTTGTATAGAAAAATATATCTTCTTAGTTTATTTTAAGAACCACAGATTCAAGATTTACATGTAATACTTCAAATGAAAGGTATTGCAGGTAGGTACTTTAGGAACTTTGAATTAGCAAAATAGCATATACAGTTTTCACATAAATGACATATAGCTAGTTTAAAACTTGACACAGTGCATTTTTCAACAGTTCCTGGGGGAGGTAAGTGTTTGTTAGTTTTTGCAGGTAAGTAAACCACCTACGGGGTTCAAGTTTGGGTCCAAGGTAGCCCACTGTTGGGGATTCAGAGCAACCCCAAAGTTACCACACCAGCAGCTCAGGGCCGGTCAGGTGCAGAGGTCAAAGTGGTGCCCAAAACGCCTAGGCTTCAATGGAGAAGGGGGTGCCCCGGTTCCAGTCTGCCAGCAGGTAAGTACCCGTGTCTTCGGAGGGCAGACCAGGGGGGTTTTGTAGGGCACCGGGGGGGACACAAGTTAGCACAAAAAGTACACCCTCAGCGGCACGGGGCGGCCGGGTGCAGTGCACAACCAGGCGTCGGGTTCGCAATAGAAATCAATGGGAGACCAAGGGGTCTCTTCAGCGATGCAGGCAGGCAAGGGGGGGCTCCTCGGGGTAGCCACCACCTGGGCAAGGGAGAGGGCCACCTGGGGGTCGCTCCTGCACTGGAGGTCGGATCCTTCAGGTCCTGGGGGCTGCGGGTGCAGTGTCTTTACCAGGCGTCAGGTCTTTGAAGCAGGCAGTCGCAGTCAGGGGGAAGCCTCGGGATTCCCTCTGCAGGCGTCGCTGTGGGGGACCAGAGGGGTCAACTCTGGCTACTCACGGTCTCGTAGTCGCCGGGGAGTCCTCCCTGTGGTGTTTGTTCTCCACAAGTCGAGCCGGGGGCGTTGGGTGCAGAGTGCAAAGTCTCACGCTTCCGGCGGGAAACGTGTGTTGTTTCAAAGTTGCTTCTTTGTTGCAAAGTTGCAGTCTTTGGGGAACAGAGCCGCTGTCCTCAGGAGTTCTTGGTCCTTCTAGATGCAGGGTATTCCTCTGAGGCTTCAGAGGTTGCTGGACCCTGGGAACGCGTCGCTGGAGCAGTGTCTTTAGAAGTGGGGAGACAGGCCGGGAGAGCTGGGGCCAAAGCAGTTGGTGTCTCCGTCTTCTCTGCAGGTTTTTTCAGTTCAGCAGTCCTCTTCTTCTTAGGTTGCAGGAATCTGAGTTCCTAGGTTCTGGGGAGCCCTTAAATACTGTATTTAGGGGTGTGTTTAGGTCTGGGGCGTTAGTAGCCAATGGCTACTAGCCCTGAGGGTGGCTACACCCTCTTTGTGCCTCCTCCCTGAGGGGAGGGGGGCACATCCCTAATCCTATTGGGGGAATCCTCCATCTGCAAGAAGGAGGATTTCTAAAAGTCAGAGTCACCTCAGCTCAGGACACCTTAGGGGTTGTCCTGACTGGCCAGTGACTCCTCCTTGTTTTTCTCATTATCTCTCCTGGACTTGCCGCCAAAAGTGGGGGCTGTGTATTGGGGGCGGGCATCTCCACTAGCTGGAGTGCCCTGGGGCTTTGTAACACGAAGCCTGAGCCTTTGAGGCTCACTGCTAGGTGTTACAGTTCCTGCAGGGGGGAGGTGTGAAACACCTCCACCCAGAGCAGGCTTGGTTTCTGTCCTCAGAGAGCACAAAGGCTCTCACCACATGGGGTCAGAAACTCATCTCTCAGCAACAGGCTGGCACAGACCAGTCAGTCCTGCACTGAACAATTGGGTAAAATACAGGGGGCATCTCTAAGATGCCCTCTGTGTGCATTTTTTAATAAATCCAACACTGGCATCAGTGTGGGTTTACTATTCTGAGAAGTTTGATACTAAACTTCCCAGTATTCAGTGTAGCCATTATGGAGCTGTGGAGTTCGTTTTTGACAGACTCCCAGACCATATACGCTTATGGCTACCCTGCACTTACAATGTCTAAGGTTTTGCTTAGACACTGTAGGGGCATAGTGCTCATGCACCTATGCCCTCACCTGTGGTATAGTGCACCCTGCCTTAGGGCTGTAAGGCCTGCAAGAGGGGTGACTTACCTATGCCATAGGCAGTGTGAGGTTGGCATGGCACCCTGAGGGGAGTGCCATGTCGACTTAGTCATTTTCTCCCCACCAGCACACACAAGCTGGCAAGCAGTGTGTCTGTGCTGAGTGAGGGGTCCCTAGGGTGGCATAAGACATGCTGCAGCCCTTAGAGACCTTCCCTGGCATCAAGGCCCTTGGTACCAGGGGTACCAGTTACAAGGGACTTACCTGGGTGCCAGGGTTGTGCCAATTGTGGAGACAATGGTACATTTTAGGTGAAAGAACACTGGTGCTGGGGCCTGGTTAGCAGGGTCCCAGCATACTTCTCAGTCAAGTCAGCATCAGTATCAGGCAAAAAGTTGGGGGTAATTGCAACAGGGAGCCATTTCCTTAAAGGTAGGCTCCTGGTTTTAAAAGTGCTGCCTTGCTGGAGCCTTAAAGGGGCAGGCTCCAGGGTTTTAAGCTGCTCCCTGCCTGTTTTGCATTGTAAACTATTACTGGCAGAGTGACAAGGAAGTTTAACCTCATTACTGGAACCTCAAAGGGACAGGTTCTTGATGTAAAGCTTCTCCCTGCCTGCGTGGTGCTTTGTGGAGGAGTATTCCTCGTGTGAGGGTGTTCCCCGCCTGCAACTTTATTGGAGCTCTCTAAGATACTGCTTATACAGGAGCATTTTGCTGAAGACGTCGTGGGAGCCTGGAAGAGGAAGATTCACTGTTTCTTACATATCGTCGGCTAGCCTCTTTGCTACTTGGTCGGAAGCCGCGTAACTGTGTACATTGGAACTTGAAACTGCGGTTGATGCTCAGGATTTTCATGAGACATTACAGGAAACTGGGATGTTGGATGCTTGTTGAACAATAGTAACAGTGACACGCACACTTCTGTTGTACTTTGTTATTTCACTATATGTGCCTAATGTATTATATTACATTGTTCAACATTTTTAGAGGTTGCCTAAGTCACCAGTTGGTTGGGCGCAATTAGAGGGAGATAAGGTTTTAGCATTTCAAATTTAAGTGAGAATGGCAAATTTTACAAATGGCTAATTTACCCTCTGTGTTTTTGGATGGGCCAGGGCTACCAAGAGTCAGATGGAGTCAATGGTTCAGATCGTTCAAAAGTTACTTTATTGATGGGGAAGGATTTCTGGTAGCTAGGAAGAAAGCTTTGTTATATAATTGTTTGGGTAGAGAGGGTCGAAGGATTTTTGATCATTTACTCGAGGCGTGCTCATCTTTTGAAGGAGATGTAGACGAGTACACTGAGGGCCTCATTACGACCCTGGCGGGCGGCGGAGGCCGCCCGCCAGGATGCCGCCCTCCAAAATACCGCGCCGCGGTCAAAAGACCGCGGCGGGTATTACAAGTTTTCCCCTGGGCTGGCGGGCGGTTGCTGAAAAACCGCCCGCCAGCCCAGGGGAAAACGACCTTCCCACGAGGATGCCGGCTCGTAATCGAGCCGGCGGAGTGGGAAGGTGCGACGGGTGCAGTGGCACCCATCGCGTATTTCAGTGTCTGCAAGGCAGACACTGAAATACTTTGCGGGGCCCTCTTACGGGGGCCCCTGGCGTGCCCATGCCATTGGCATGGGCACGGCAGGGGCCCCCAGGGGCCCCGCGACCCCCCCTACCGCCATCCTGTTCATGGCGGCTTTCCCGCCATGAACAGGATGGCGGTAGGGGAGGTCGGAATCCTCATGGCTGCGGAGCGCGCTCCGCAGCCATGGAGGATTCACACGAGCAGCGGAAAGTCAGCGGGAGACCGCTGACTTTCCGCTTCTGACCGCGGCTGAACCGCCGCAGTCAGAATGCTCGTTGGAGCACCGCCAGCCTGTTGGCGGTGCTCCCGTGGTCGGTGGCCCTGGCGGCCACCGGCCGCCAGGGTCAGAATGACCCTCTGAGTCTATTAGGAGATTAGAGAAGCATTTTGAAAAGGAACCCAGCACAATTGTCGCGAGACATAAGTTTTTCACACGTAGGCAGTAAGAACACGAGACTATTGATTACTTTATTGCTGAGTTGAGAATATTAGCATCCTCCTGTGAATTTGTTGGACCCATTGAACAGTATCTGAGAGATCAGCTAGTGGTGAACTGTTTCAATCCTAAGGCTCAGGAAAGGCTTTTGTGCAGTAGGAACCTGACTTTGTCGGAAACGCTTGAGATTGCAAGAGGAATTGAAAGATCACAGATGGCCTCAAAAGTGTTAAACAAAAGTAAGACTTTGTGTGAGAGTGTCAATGTGGTTGCCTGCAAGATGAAGTCTATTTTGTCGTGCAAGGGAGAAGGGAATAAGGAAGTGAAGAGTGGGGTCTGTTTCAGATGTGGGCCTAAAAATCATTTGGTGAATGATTCTTGTTGCCCTGCTATAGGTAAATCTTACTCGAAATGCAAAAAGGTTGGGCATTTTGCACGTGTGTGCAGGAATTCCTCTAGGGTAATGTTGCTTGATGACCTCTCACAGCAAGATGTGAAAGTAGGAATGCGGGAGGATGAACATAGTGAAAGGATAGTTCTCTCAATAAACATGCTTGACACTGGTATGGAAGAGGTTTGTGTGTAACTATGGGAACCAATTGTGTGAAAGTCACAGTTGATTCTGGGTCACCTCTCACTATAATTTCAGACAAGTTGTTTGATAAGTGTTGGCAAGGGGTAGCTTTGCATGCCCCCTATATTCATACCATAGCTTTTGGGGGTCAAGAGATTGAATTATGTGGCTATTTTATGGAACGATTGCAGTACAAGGATAGGTCCATTCATACCAAGGTATATGTTGCTAAACGAGGGTATAACATTCTAGGATGGAAGGACCAGGGTAAGTTTAGGATGATCCTTAAACCTGGAACTGCTCATCCAGTCTCTTTGGTGGGCAGTGTGGAAGGGGTAGTTGGTACACTGGAGGAAGTGTTGTCTAAACATACTGCTGTGTTTGCAGACAAATTGGGGATGGTGAAAGATTTTGAGCACAAGAGCATCATTAAGCCTAATGCTGTTCCAGTCACACATAAAGTTCATAAAGTTCCGTTATGTATTAGGCAGAAACTTAAAGATCATCTGACTCAGCTGTGCAAGGATGGGGTGATAGAACCAATAGAGTCCTAGCAATGGATTTCTCCCATTGAAGTAGCCATTAAAAAATCCGGGGACCTGAGGCTTTGTGTGGACCTCAGATCTTTGAATAAGGACATTCAGGTTGATTGTTTCCCTTTTCCCAGGATACAGGACATGTTGGCCCAGTTGGGTGGAGCTAAGATTTTCTCGATTCTTAATCTGAGAGCGGCATATCATCAGGTGGAACTCAGTCAGCAGTCTAGAGATTTTACTGCTTTCAACACGCCGTTTGGGCCTTTCGGGTTTCTGATGATGCCGTTTGGGTTGGCTTCGGCAGCTTCCGTTTTCCAAAAACGGATGTATCATCTATTTGGCGAAGAGAAGGGAGTTTTGATGTATCAGGATGATATTTTGATTAGTTCAGATTCTGTGCAGCCTCATTTGGCCAAGTTAGACAAAATTCTCAATATTCTTGAGCTTCAAGGGATGACAGGGTCTAAACAAAAATGCACATTTATGCTGAAGGAAGTAAAGTATTTGGGTCACAAGATTTCTTAACTTGGCACTAAACCTAAAGATGAACTCTTATTAGCTATAGACAAGTGTGCACCACCGAAGGATAAAGACCAATTGAGACCCTTTTTGGGTCTGTGTGAATATTATGCAAGGTTTGTGCAGAATTTTGCCTTGCAATGCGAGCCCTTACGGAAATTGTTGCGTAAAAATGTAAAGTGTGTTTGGGGAGAAGAACAAGCTGAGGATTTCAAAATTCTAAAGAAGGTCATTATGGAGGCACCTGCGATTCAACCATTCAATGGAATAGGGTTGTCGGTAGTGACGGTGGATGCAAGTAATACTGGGATTGGTGCAGTATTGACACAATTTGTGGATGGTTGCGAGCACAGTTTGGCGTTTGCCTCGTGCAGACGGACGCCATCTGATAACAACTACAGCACTATCGAAAAAGAAGCATTAGCTTGTGTGTGGGCTGTACATCATTTTGCTACATATTTGTGGGGATGGGAGTTTCTGTTGGTCACAGACCATAAGCCATTGATGTATTTATGGAATGAGAAAGAGATGGGAAATGCAAGTCCTCAATTAGTTTGGTTGTTGTCCAAAATGCATGCTTTTAACTTCACAATGAAACATATCCAAGGAGGACGGAATTACAGGGCTGACTTTTTATTGAGGTGTCCTGTTACCGATAAATGTAATGTCACAGAGAGGAGTGAGGATGATAATGAAGTGGTAATTGGTTTGGTGGATGGGGTGGTGATGACTGAAGGTGTGATTTTGAAGGAGAGTTGGGAAAAGCAAGTGGCGAAAGGTTGTTTGTTAAAGATTGTAAAGGAACATATCATAAAGGGGTGGCCAAGAGAGGGTCAGGTAACAGAAGAGGTGAGACTGTTCTTTAAGGTTAAAGAGGAGCTGAGTGTGGAAGGTAATTTAGTCATGAGGGGTACAAAGTTGATTCCACCATTGGCATTGAGAAAAAAAACAGTTAAGTTGGCTCTCCAGGGCCATGTGGGGGTTACAAGTACTAAGAAGAAACTTCGTCTGTACTATTGTTGGCCTGGCATGGATGTGTGTGTGGAGGTTGTGGTTGGCAATTGTAGTAAGTGTACGCAGTCGGAGAAGTCGGTGTGTGTGCGGAACACTCCATTGTGTCCAGTCAATTTCCCTGCGTCGCCATGGGAAAAGATTGGTGTGGATTTCCTTGGTCATATAGGAGGCAGGAATGAAGGGAAGCGTTTCATTTTGATGGTAGTGGATTACCATTCTAAGTGGGTTTCAGATAAGTTTCTGAGAGAACCTAAATACTACAGAGGTTATAAAATTTTTGAGGAAGCTTTTTTGTTTGGAGGGTGTTCCAGGCATTTATGGTGATGGATAATGGTGTGCAATTTGTTTCTCATTTCCTGAGAAACGGTTTAGACGACATGGGGGTAAAATATCTGACAACAGCATTGTATAGTCCACAAGGTAATGGAATGGTGGAAATGGTTAATCGTGTGTTCAAAGAGACTAAGGGCCTGATTATGACCCTGGCGGACGGCGGAGGCCGTCCGCCAAGGTACCGCCGCTGAATGACCGCACCGCGGTCAAAAGACCGCGGCGGCCATTTAGACATTTCCTCTGGGCCGGCGGGCGCTCTCCAAAAGAGCGCCCGCCGGCCCAGAGGAAATGCCCCTGCAACGAGGACGCCTGCTCAGAATTGAGCCGGCGGAGTTGCAGGGGTGCGACGGGTGCAGTTGCACCCATCGCGTATTTCAGTGTCTGCTTAGCAGACACTGAAATACTTTGCGGGGCCCTCTTTTGGGGGCCCCTGCCGTGCCCATGCCATTGGCATGGGCACGGCAGGGGCCCCCAGGGGCCCTGCGGCACCCCCTACCGCCATCCTGTTCCTGGCGGGCGAACCACCAGGAACAGGATGGCGGTAGGGGGTGTCAGAATCCCCCATGGCGGCGCAGCAAGCTGCGCCGCCATGGGGGATTCTAAGGGCAGCGGTAAACCGGCGGGAGACCGCCGGTTTGCCTCTTCTGACCGCGGCCGAACCGCCGCGGTCAGAATGCCCTGCGGGGCACCGCCGGCCTGTCGGCGGTGCTCCCGCCGACCCTGGCCACGGCGGTCTTGTACCGCCGGGGTCAGAATCACCCCCTAAGTAACAAAGAGAGGGACCGGGAGGTTAATGGTCCAGTATACAGTCTTCCAATACAAATTCCAAAGAAAATAAAGGTACACTGTTCCAATCGATAAGAAAAAGAGAGAAGAGAGACCTAATTCAACAGGAGCGAGAACCCTCAAGCATCACACTGGACGACTGGCTTCATCTTTGGGAGAGCTCCTCGTTAGGCCGGTGCTGCAATGCCTAATCGGCTCCCCGAGGGGGGCTCTTAACCGTATTCCTCTAATAGTAGCAGGTGGAATCAGATCATACAGAAGGAGTACCAAAATTCAAGTATCCGAGCAATAAAGGAGAGAGTGAAATATTAAAATTGGTTATCCATCAAATAATATTAATCATAAGTTTTAATCAGTACTAATAAGATGGAGACCAAGATTAAAAACGGAGAGGGAGTCAAGAAGTGAGTGATAATGCTCACGGGCTCCCAACAATTACACAAGAGGATTAAACCAGTTATGGTGCCTCTAGTCATCAGGTCTCCATGTTTCGCGTCTGGTGGTCCAGCCGGATCCAATGACGCTTCATCAGGACCAAAAAGAATTTTTAACTTCTCCCAAAAATATATAAATTGCTATGAGCCCTACTAGGGAAAGGAGTAGAAAATCAGTCACTTACTTTTATGTGTTTACTATGTCAAAAAAGGTCGCCCTAAAAAATGAAATCAAAGGACACATATAGAAAGTGTAGTCCAAAGTAAAACATAGTGAATATAGTAATTCAGTGCATAGTTCATAGGCTTGCCATCCCCGGTATCAGGATAAGGCTCCTAGGAATCGCATGTCAGGAACTGGAACTGACATTCTATGTTTATGGTAGACGTAAAAATTTATGTTAACAGTAGTTTAGTTTCAAAGTTAACGAAAATTGGAATACCTATAGTCGACTATCAGCTATAATCATCTTATGCGTCTCCGCCATCTACAATCCGTTGTAATGACAATTCTATCACCATGTAATGAAACATCAGTCATAATAAACTAATATTTGTTATCACAAACTATTATACTTATCAGTGTGACAATGTGCATGGTGAGAATGGAAAGTACCTCTTAAAAAGGCCAAAGTCAGTGCCCAATCCGGAGGTATGCTCACCAACGTGCTTAGAGAGTGTTGAAACCTAGTTGCCAACCCAATCAGTGAAAAAGGACCTGAAAATATGGCATGCGGTCGACTAAATTCGGATCCAATAGATCCATCTACTTCGCGGGGCGCCAGACTAAAGTAGATAGTGGTTTTGGTCACCCGGCGATCCGCGTGAGTTTGCGGTAAAAAAGGAGAGTTTACACTTACATTAATCAGTCGTTCGTAGGCTATTGCACCTACCCGCCTGACAGCATCCCCATAAACGAGTGGCTGGGCGCTCGGCGAGTTTTTTATGTGAAGACGCGAGAACCCTTCTACTATCACTACTTCTTCTAATATCAAAGACATAGTGGTTCACACTCGTCCACAAGTCCCATATGACATTCCCACTCAAAGATCATTGTGGGATCTTCCCTCAGTCGTAGGCCACTATCCCTGTGGTAATTGCAATGTGTGTAGACTGACTAGACAAACAACATCACTAGACCTTGATCCCATAGGGAAGTGGCACCTAAGAAAACACACGAACTGTAACTCTAAGAACTGCATCTACATGATTACGTGTCCGTGTGGACTACGCTATATAGGAATGACGACACGTCCCGTTAAGATACGTATCAATGAACATAGG
The DNA here is from genome assembly GCF_031143425.1 of Pleurodeles waltl. NCBI lineage: Eukaryota > Metazoa > Chordata > Amphibia > Caudata > Salamandridae > Pleurodeles > Pleurodeles waltl. The sequence goes on along the minus strand of NC_090444.1, from coordinate 1,430,704,853 downwards.
AGCAATATTAGATGCCACAGGGTGACTACTAAACTCTGTGCGCACTTCTTAGCCGCTCCCCATACCCCAGATGATCTTTGGTGGGTGATCTTGGAAGCCCCCAGAGTCCGATTGAATGTTCCTGATCTCCTTTTCAGAATTGAACAACGCTGGATTTTTAAATTAGGGATCTCTATTCGGGTTCTGAATGATGATATTCCGTGGACTACACTTTCATCTTGACTCTCTCAGCTTATGGAATTGCCTTTAGGTTATTGGTATTCCGAAAAGACCCCTTTATAATCAATATGAAATCATTTACATTAGAATTTTTTTTATGTCACTACTATCTGCATTATGATTATATATACATGTCTCATGCGTTATATATCAGTATAATCCTCCCTTCTGAACATATTTGTTAGCTCAATTTGCTTTTTTTTTATCAACCAGACTGTTATCTCACGTTTGACACATCCAAATAATACGAGGTATTGGTTCCTTGATTCAGATCAAGTCCGTTTTCTATTTTTAGTACTCTCTGATATAGTCCGTCTTCTATCTTTAGTATCCTTCATGCGCGCGAGCCGGTAATCCTTTCCGGGTTCTCGCGTCTTCACATAAAAAACTCGCCGAGCGCCCAGCCACTCGTTTATGGGGACGCTGTCAGGCGGGTAGGTGCAATAGCCTACGAACGACTGATTAATGTAAGTGTAAACTCTCCTTTTTTACCGCAAACTCACGCGGATCGCCGGGTGACCAAAACCACTATTTACTTTAGTCTGGCGCACCGCGAAGTAGATGGGTCTATTGGATCCGAATTTAGTCGACCGCATGCCATATTTTCAGGTCCTTTTTCACTGATTGGGTTGGCAACTAGGTTTCAACACTCTCTAAGCACGTTGGTGAGCATACCTCCCGATTGGGCACTGACTTTGGCCTTTTTAAGAGGTACTTTCCATTCTCACCATGCACTTTGTCACACTGCTACGTATAATAGATTGTGATAACAAATATTAGTTTATTATGACTGATGTTTCATTACATGGTGATAGAATTGTCATTACAACGGATTGTAGATGGTGGAGACGCATAAGATCATTATAGCTGATACTCGACTATAGGTATTCCAATTTTCGTTAACTTTGTAACTAAACTACTGTTAACATTAATTTTTACGTCTACCATAAACATAGAATGTCAGTTCCAGTTCCTGACATGCGATTCCTAGGAGCCTTATCCTGATACCGGAGATGGTAAGCCTATGAACTATGCACTGAATTACTATATTCACTATGTTTTACTTTGGACTACACTTTCTATATGTGTCCTTTGATTTCATTTTTTAGGGCGACCTTTTTTGACATAGCAAACACATAAAAGTAAGTGACTGTTTTTGTACTCCTTTCCCTAGTAGGGCTCATAGCAATTTATATATTTTTTGGAGAAGTTAAAAATTATTTTTGGTCCTGATGAAGCGTCATTAGATCCGGCTGGACCACCAAACGCGAAACATGTAGACCTGATGACTAGAGGCACCATAACTGGTTTAATCCTCTTGTGTAATTGTTGGGAGCACGTGAGCATTATCACTCACTTCTTGACTCCCTCTCCGTTTTTAATCTTGGTCTCCATCTTATTAGTACTGATTAAAACTTATGATTAATATTATTTGATGGATAACCAATTTTAATATTTCACTCTCTCCTTTATTGCTCGGATAATTGAATTTTGGTACTCCTTCTGTATGATCTGATTCCACCTGCTACTATTAGAGCAATATGGTTAAGAGCCCCCCTCTGGGAGCCCGTTAGGCATTGCAGCAGCGGCCTAACGAGGAGCTCTCCTAATGATGAAGCCAGTCATCCAGTGTGATGCTTGAGGGTTCTCGCTCCTGTTGAATTAGGTCTCTCTCCTCTCTTTTTCTTATCGATTGGAACAGTGTACCTTTATTTTCTTTGGTTCAAAGAGACTATACAGATGGCAATAATGGTAGGAGAATCTATTCAGGAAGCTGTTGCTGAGAGAATATGGTGTTATTTAAACACCCCGAACTCCACGACGGGGGTTACTCCTTTTGCTTTGTTGAGGGGTAGACACTCGTATAATGGGTTTTCCCTGATATGGGTGATTGACAAATCAATGCCGGACAGCCACATGCCCCGCATTCAAGATGTTAGAGATAAGGTGCAAGCTTCACAGGAAAAGGCTAAGTCCAGATATGATGATCTTAAAAAAGTGAAAGAGGTTGATTTTGCAATAGGTGATTGGGTAAGGATAAGAAGACCTTACAGGGTTAAAGGTAGTAAGTATTTTCCGGCAACCAAGGTGGTCCGAGTTTCCAAGCACTCTGTTATGGTTGAAAGGAGGAAGTGGTGGAGCAAGAGGAAAGTAGTCAAAGTAGATGTGAAAGAGAATGCTTGTGATAATAGTAAGGAGGATGTGATTGCTGATGGTGTTGCTGGAGGAGGGTTTGTGGAAATGGATGGTTTGGGTATGGATCGCTTATGTGATGAGGAAGACTTTATGTCTGGTGCGTGTGGGGGTGTGTGTGGAGATAGTTATTAGTGATGATGAGGGTGTTGGAGAGGGTACGCAGGGAGATGGTCAGAAGTCCAAACGAGTTGTGAGGAAACCCAAATATCTGGAAGAGTATGTGTTGAATTAATTTTTACTGTTTTGGGATTTTTGTGTTCTTGTTAAGAGGGAAGATGTGTTATATCCGATTCAGAGTCTTGTGCCGCAGCTAAACTCGCGGCTACATGAGACTCCGAAGGGAATGTGTGGTGCGTGTGCCCGGTGGGGTTTGATGGCAGTTGGAGCCGATCTCCAGATCTGCTGGTCGCTGGGGGACACGCTATGTTACGACTACAGTTTATTGTCAAATAAAGAAGAAACTCAAATTACCGTGCGTGGCGTCTTTGTTCCTTTGAAGACGCAACACACAGAAGATATTTTGGATCTGAAATGGCTTTTTTAAACTTGCAACTACAGCCTTTTTGAGCCTGCTTACTAGTGTCTCAGATGGGAATTTTGTATCTGTTGTATATGATAAAAACCTATAATGTGGGGTTTGGAATTTTTAAGTGCGATAAACAGGACCTGCTACATTTTTCACTTTAAGAATTGGGTATAATATGCAAATTCTGGAGCTTTCTGCAGGCAAATCTGGGCAGTTTTAAAGGCACGTTTCAGCAAATGCCTCTGGCCAAACTTTACCAAGGACTGTTGACTTTATCACACCTGGTAATTTTGAATTTGTATAACTCATAATTTGGACCACTGCACAAACCCCTGTTTGTGCATAGATTGTGATTTTCTGCCCCACTATTAATCAGGGACATAGGGTTCATTTTTTTAGGAGCCTTCTCAAATTATGTGTTCTTTGTACTATTTTCTCTCTTCCCTTCTGCTGATCAACTTTTCTTTCACCTCTTCTAGTTGTACTTCAAACACTTCCTGTGACATATCTACTTTCCCAATTACCTGAATGTTAGAAATGGGGTCTTTGGTTGACAGTCAGGTTACCCCCTGTTCAAGCAAGGAACCTCACTTTAGTCAGGGTAAAAGAGAATGGCCCTCAGCTAACCCCTGCTTACCCCCTTGGTAGCTTTGCAGAGCACTAGGCTTAACTTCAGAGTGCTAGGTGTAAAGTATTTGTAACAACACACACAGTAACTTAATGAAAACACTACAAAATGACACAACACCAGTTTAGAAAAATAGGAAATATTTATCTAAACGAAACAAGACAAAAATGACAAAAATCCACAATAAACAATACACTTAGAGGGTCATTCTGACCCTGGCGGCCGGTGGCCGCCAGGGCCACCGACCACGGGAGCACCGCCAACAGGCTGGCGGTGCTCCAACGAGCATTCTGACCGCGGCGGTTCAGCCGCGGTGAGAAGCGGAAAGTCAGCGGTCTCCCGCTGACTTTCCGCTGCTCGTGTGAATCCTCCATGGCTGCGGAGCGCGCTCCGCAGCCATGAGGATTCCGACCCCCCCTACCGCCATCCTGTTCATGGCGGGAAAGCCGCCATGAACAGGATGGCGGTAGGGGGGGTCGCGGGGCCCCTGGGGGCCCCTGCCGTGCCCATGCCAATGGCATGGGCACGGCAGGGGCCCCCGTAAGAGGGCCCCGCAAAATATTTCAGTGTCTGCCTTGCAGACACTGAAATACGCGACGGGTGCCACTGCACCCGTCGCACCTTCCCACTCCGCCGGCTCGATTACGAGCCGGCATCCTCGTGGGAAGGTCGTTTTCCCCTGGGCTGGCGGGCGGTTTTTCAGCAACCGCCCGCCAGCCCAGGGGAAAACTTGTAATTCGCGCCGCGGTCTTTTGACCGCGGCGCGGTATTTTGGAGGGCGGCATCCTGGCATGCGGCCTCCGCCGCCCGCCAGGGTCGTAATGAGGCCCTTAGTGTCTTTAAGTAGTTTTAAACACACACTAATGCTGTTAGCGTGAAAAAGTACCTTGTGTGCATCAAAAATAACCCTACACGGGCGAGTGCGTGTCAAAAAGGGCTTGCGATGCGTTGATTCCACTCACGAGTGGGACCTTGCATTGTTTCTCCTTTTGCCGGGTTGGGGTGCGTCATTTCTTCTCTCCTCAGGAGAGCGATGCATCGATCCAGTCAGCACTCTCCGGTCCAGGCACGCCTTGCGTTGTCTTTACACGCCCAGCGGTACTTGAGTCGGAAATCCAGCCGCACGATGATCTGAAAACCACGCAGTGCGGGTTGCAATCTCCCAGCATCCGTCTACGAAGCTGCGCATTGTTTCTCCTGCTCTGTGCATCAATTCTTCAGTTGTGTTTCCGGCGAGTGTTGATTTTCAGCTGCGGAGCCGGTGGTGCGTCGTTTCTTCAGCCGCAGATTGGAGTCGCGTTGATCTTTTCCCCGCACGGCGCTCTGTGCGTGGATTTCCTTTTCTTTAGGCTGCTAGCTTCTCCTTTCAGGGTCCCAGGAACTGGATGGGCACCACAGGGCAGAATAGGAGTCTCTCCAGAGACTCCAGGTGCTGGCAGAGAGAAGCCTTTCCTGTCCCTGAGACTTCAAAGAACAGGAGGCAAGCTCTAAATCAAGCCCTTGGAGAGTTCTTCTCAAGATGGAAGGCACACAAATTCCAGTCTTTGCCCTCTTACTCTGGCAGAAGCAGCAACTGCAGGTTTGCTCCACAAAGCACAGTCACAGGCAGGGAAGCTCTTCTTCCTCAGCTCTTCAGCTCTTCTCCAGGCAGAGGTTCCTCTTGTTTCCAGAAGTGTTTCTAAAGTCTGCGGTTTTGGGTGCCCTTCTTATACCAATTTCTCCTTTGAAGTAGGCCTACTTCAAAGTAAAGTGTCTTTTGAATGTGAAATCCTGCCTTGCCCAGGCCAGGCCCCAGACACTCACCAGGGGGTTGGAGACTGCATTGTGTGAGGGCAGGCACAGCCCTTTCAGGTGTGAGTGGAAACTCCTCCTCTCCCTCCTAGCACAGATGGCCCATCAGGAAATGCAGACTACACCCCAGCTCCCTTTGTGTCACTGTCTAGTGTGAGGTGCAACCAGCCCAACTGTCAAACTGACCCAAACAGGGAATCGACAAACAGGCAGAGTCACAGAAATGGTATAAGCAAGAAAATGCCCACTTTCTAAAAGTGGCATTTTCAAACACACAATCTTAAAATCAACTTTACTAAAAGATGTATTTCTAAATTGAGAGCTCAGAGACCCCAAGCTCCACATGTCCATCTGCTCCCAAAGGGAATCAGATTTGGGGGGCGTGGCTTGACCACCGGGCAAGATGGCCGCCACACTGTGAGGCTCTGCCGGGGCCGGGCAATTTATCCGATATAACTTATCCTGCAGGCGGCGGTGAAGGGAGCGGACCCTTGAGACTCCCCCCTGGGGACCCCAACGACGCTACGCGAGCCGGGTTTGGCTGCTGTGGGCGCCCGGGAGCTGGATTTGTGTTGAGGGGCCTGGCGCCGGCGGTCGCCCGTGCGCGCTGACTCCTGCAGTGTGTGCGGAGAGGAGAGACGCTGCAGCTGCTCCCGACCGAGGGGAGAGGAGACGGGAGTGCGGGGAAGCCCGGGGAGCCTGATCGGCGGCTGCTTTGGGCCGCGCCCCCCCCCTTTCTTTCGCTGTTTGCTTCTGGTGTGCGCGGCGGCTGGGGACCCCGGCCCCCTGGGCCTCTTCCGACCCTCAACTAGGGAGTTCTTCCGAGCTTTCTGATTCCCGGTCCCCCGGCAGGTGTGTGCTGGGCCCGGTCGATAATAAGTGCTCTCGGAGCGCGCTGAGACTGGAGGAGGCGAGGGCCTGAATTCGGGGCCCTGGTGGAGAGACGACCTGGCGGGACCTCGGTTTGGCCCCCGGTTGCCTCCATACAAACATTGCTGGTGCCCTGCGGACTGCATCGGGAGCCCTGCACTGCCTTGGCAGCACGAATCCAGGTGAGGGGCGATGCGAGGGGTGAGGCTGGGGGCGGAGGCCCTGGCTGGTACGGCAGCGTGCTCCTGAGTTCTCCCCTGGCTCGTGGGGCTTAAACATCCTGGTTTTGGAATCTGGTGCCCAGCTGGCCCCCCTCCCCTTTTCCTCCTGTGCTGTGTGGAACTCCCTGCTGCTGGAGGGGTTTGTGGAACCCCTATATTGGAAACGGATTTGACCCGGGTGGCGGAGAGACTGTAAAGTGCGCCTGAGGGCTGCCTGGTGGCCTGGTGAGGAGAACGAAGTTGCCGGCCGGGTGAATTTTCGGAGACAGAGACCCGCAGTCTTGGTTAGGTCCACTTGGACTGGCGCTAGTTGCATTATCCGTGAAGTATTGCAAGATGGGCTAGGCAGATAAGCGTCAGGCTAAAATCTCCTTCTCTGGAGGAGAAAAACGCGGTGCCCCTCCCGCCTCCCAGCCTGGAGACTCAGACGCCGAAGGGGAGTCTCCAGAGATGTCTGTGAGATCCATGTTCATGGAACTTAAGACCAGCTTGGCAGGTATAGACGCTAAGCTGGACCATGTATCGGAGTGGCTTGACCGCATCAGAGCCCGGGTGGATGACCACGATGCCAGGTTTGAGACTCTGGAGACTCGCACATCTGAGGTAGAGGATGCGCGCAGTGGTGATAGAGAACAGATTGCGCAGATGGAGCGTTTCCTGGAGGTGATACGAAACAAAAATGAGGACCTGGAGGCCCGGTCCCGACGCAACAACATCCGTATCGTGGGGCTGCCGGAGGCAACCGGCATGGGCCGCATGGAGGACTTCGTCGAGAATATGTTACAAGAGCTGTTTGCTGGCGAGCTCTCTCGGCTGTTGGTGATTGAGAGGGCACATCGCTCCTTGGGCCCTCGCTCCCCTCCTGGCACTCCTCCACGCCCAATTATTGCACGACTATTGAATTATAGGGACCGAGATACTGTGCTCCGGTTAGCTAGGGAGAAAAGACCTCTAGTATATAAGAACTCCGAAATTAACTTTTTTCCCGATTATACCCCAGGTGTATAGGCCCAGAGCCGGGCTTTCCTACCGACAAAGCGCCTGCTCAGCCAGGCTGGAGTTGGGTTTGCCCTGTTATACCCAGCTAAACTAAGGGTGAGACATGAAGGCAAAGTGCTGTACTTCTCGGATCCAAAGCAGGCGACTAAGTTCGCTAGACGATTACCCAAGCAGTCGGGGGCAGGGGGGTCAGGGGGAGTGGGCGCTGAGGACGCCTCTCTCAGTGACAATGATTAAGTGTCATGTGCGAGACACCATTACGTCTGAAGCTGTGGGGGTGTGTGGGTCCGCCCCGCGATCTGGCCCCTGATGTGTAGCTGTTGCTTGGCCCGTGGCCCCTCTCCCCTAGAACACCTGGGTGGAGAGTCGATTGGCAGGCTTCTTCCCCCACGGATGAGTCCGGTTGTTACCTGTTCTATGTTTGCAGTGTGGGCTTTGGGGTTGGTTGGGTGGGTCACTACGAGGGTCCGATTGGGGGGCCTGGGTGGGTGGTGGGAGGATGGGGCTAATTGGGGAATGTATCAGGTTCCCTATTTGTCAAGTTCTTGGCAGGTGGAGAGCTGTGTTCATGCGCAGTGTTGTATGACTGCGGTTCTGGATGGGGGATGATGTTACCTCTGCTGTGAGATGCTTGACATGGAATGTGCGGGGACTTAATGATAACCGAAAGGCCCGGCTGGTGATGGCTTATGTTAAGCGTCATGGTATTGACATCTGTATGATACAAGAAACGCATTTAATGGCATCGACGGTTGGCAGGCTGAAAGCTGGCTGGGTCGGGGAGGCTCACTATTCTACATACTCTAGCTACGCTCGTGGGGTTGCAATCATTATCCGTAAGGGGTTGCAGTGGCGTACGCGCAAAATTATTTCTGACCCCAATGGCAGATACGTAATACTGAGTGGAGTGTTGTTGGACAGGGCTTGCCGGCTAGTGGCTGTGTACGGGCCGAATGTAGATGACCCGGAGTTTTTCCTGGAGATATGGCGCCTAGTGGAGTCGCTGGGAGCTGGAGCTGTGATCTGGGGCGGTGACTTTAATGCAGTCCTAGATGCTTGGCTGGACCGAGAGAGTGCGGCTAGGATGCAACATGTTTCTTCAGCGAGATCTCTGACAGCAGTAATGGATAGCGGTGCGCTGGTGGATCTGTGGAGACATATAGGAGTGCGCGAGGGCACCTGCTTGAATTACTTCCATAGCAGTTGGTCTCGTATTGATTGATGGCTGGGCACTAGAGATGTGGAGGCTTGGACTAGAGCAATAGACCATCTTCCCCGCACGCTGTCAGACCACTCACCGGTGTTATTAGACCTGGCGATACCTAGTGACTTACAACCGATAGTGATGTGGCGGCTGCCCAGCGGTGCTCTCCGGGACGATATCTTCCGAGAGGAAGTACGGGAGGCTGCTCGGTTATTTTTTGAGGAGAATCGAGGTTCGGTGGACTCCCCCGGCACTGTATGGGAGGCATTTAAAGTGGTTATCCGAGGGGTGTGTCTTGCAAAGCAGCATGGGATAGTGAAAGCTTTAAGGCGGGAGATGGCTGATATCGAAAGGAGGCTTGGCGATCTGGAACGGCGCTTAGAGGTGACATGGTCAAGCGAGGTACTTGCCGAAATCAGGCGTGAGGTGTCCCTATATGAGGAGGCCTCTCTAAGAGAGGTATGTTTCCTTGGGAGACGCGTACAGGCTCGCAGATATGGTGAGGGTGAGAGAGGCGGGAGGACACTAGCGGGATTATTGCGTGGCCCCTGGGCCAGTAATTACGTTACTGAGGCGATGGATACTGAGGGCGGCAGGGTGACCGGATCGGGAGGCGTGATGCAGGTATTTACAGAATATTTCTCACAGCTATACGCGCCACCAGTGGGTCTTAGGGAGGCAGATATGAAGGAGTATTTTGAGAACATTGCGCTAGTATGGTTTGAGGAGGCACACAGGATGTATCTGGATATGCCGTTCACAGTAGAGGAAGTGGCGGCGGCGATTCGAAGCCTACCCGGAGATAAATCTCCGGGCACTGATGGTTTAACCCCTGCTTTTTATAAAGAATATGTGGACATCCTTGCTCCCTATTTGTTGGAGGTGTATGAGGAGTCTCTGGCGACTGGGTCACTCCCGACCTCCCTCCGGGAGGCTTTAATAATAACTGTTTTGAAGCCTGGGAAGGACCCGACACGATGCGATTCGTATCGCCCACTTTCCATGATAAACATTGATAACAAGATTCTTGCAAAAATGATAGCGACTCGACTACAGCCACTACTCTCTAGAATGGTGCTTCCGGATCAATCAGGCTTTATCCCTGGGAGATCCACGAGCCATAATCTGCGTACTTTTTTTGCGGTGCTGGGATCATTAGAGACAGACGATGATGTAGCTGCAGTGTTTCTTGATGCCCTTAAGGCCTTTGATTCCCTGGCTTGGGAATATATGTTTGCGCTTCTGAACCGGGTGGGTCTCAGCGCGCGTTTTGTGAACTGGATCAGGTTGCTGTATACCCTGCCCACTGCCAGGTTGCGCCCTAACGGAGGTGTATCGGCCCCATTCCTGATCTCGCGGGGTACGCGACAGGGCTGCCCGCTGTCTCCGCTTCTTTTCGCGGCTGCGATGGAGCCTCTGGTGGCGGGACTGCGACAGAAATATAGCAATAGCGGCTTACAGTTCCGGCAACGCCCTGTCTTGATATCTTTATATGCAGATGATATCGCGATATACGTGCGAAACCCCGGGCAGAAATTAGACATCTTATTAGATGAAATTGTTCGCTTCGGGAATTTTTCTGGGGTCACTATTAATTGGTCGAAATCAATGATCCTGCCACTAACTCCTAGCATGGAGAGATTTGACTCGCGATACCCGTTGGTTTGGGCAGATGGACCGGTGCGTTATCTGGGCATACACCTGTGCTGCGACGCGGAATCGCTTCGGCTTGCTAATTATGGGACAGCGCTGACATGGCTAGAGGAAAAGGTGGAGGTCTGGAAAGCTTTGCCACTTTCGCTGACTGGTCGCATTGCTATTGCCAAGATGGTGGTACTCCCTAAATTTTTGTATTTATTCGTGAATCTTCCCCTTCCACTTACTAAGGCCTATTTCCGGCGCCTGAGATCTGCGCTTGTTCGGCTGGCGTGGGCGGGGCGACAGTCCCGTATCGCTTGGGAGAAACTGACGCTGCCATTTGAGCGGGGCGGATTGGCAGCCCCAGACCTGGAGTTATATTATCACTGTGCACAGGCGCATTTTGCGTACTATTGGCTGAATCCGACCCGTTATATGCCACACCTTGCACCGGAGAGTGATTCTGTCTGGCCTGACGGCTTGGTATGCACGCTCGGCGGTCAGGTTCCCCCCCGTTCTGGAGGAGTTGACACAGTCTCCTGCACTGCGGGAGCATGGAGAGCGTTAATGCAGCGGGCTGGGATATCTGCACCCTTTGCTCCTTCGCTGCCCGTTATGGCAGTGGCTGATGCCCAGATGTTTCGTGATGGAGGGGTGCGCGCGTTTCTACGAGACGCTGGCTTGACGGTGCTGGGAGACTGGGTAGTGGACGGTCGGCTGTTGGATATTCCCGATGCACTCTCGGAATGCGATGGCACCCGTTTTTGTGCTCTCCGGGTCCGCGCTTTGCTGCGAGATCGATTTTTTTAAGTGCCGGATGCTCCCTTGGAGTTTCGTGCTCTGGAGGCACTTTGTAGCGCGAGATCCCCCTCCAAGCTGATAACTAAGCTGTATAGTGCTTTGCAGGAGCAGGGGAGTGGCCTTGTGGTGTCCTCTAGGACTGCATGGGAGAGAGATGTGGGGGAGCCTATCCCGGAGGCAATGTGGCGTAGTTGTTGTGCTCATATGAGGACACTGTCCCCGAATTATAGACTGCGCCTGCTGCATTTTAAGTTTCTGCACCGACTATATTATACGCCCAAGAAACTACATTCCATGGGGCTGCTAGCGGATACATGCTGCGCTCGTTGCGGGGCTCGGGACGCGGGCTTCTTTCACCTGGCATGGGAGTGCGCGAAAGTGTATAAGTTTTGGGAGGAGATAAGACGGTCGATTGTTGAAATGATAGAGGTGGAGGTCTCCCTCTCCCCTAAGATAGCGCTGTTGGGATATATGGACGAGGTTCAGGGCCCGCATAGACGCTTGGTGGGCCTTCTCATGCTGCTGGCTAAGCGTAGAGTCGCGATGTGCTGGGGCCGGGGGAGAGCCCCCCGTAGGTCTGATTGGCTACGAGATGCTGCTTTTTGTCATGCTCAGCTGTTAGTATTCTGGAAACTTATGCCAGAGGGATCCCGCCCCAAAGATATCTGGGCCCCTCTAAATGAATATCTGGCGACGCAGACTGAGGGTGCTGTGTGACTGATGTCTCCCATTTGCGCGTTTCATTCCCCCTCGGATCATGCGAGTTACCTTGTTGTATGATAATCCTGCGCGATGTGAATGTGTGCTCCACCTGCCTGTTTTTAGAGGTTTTTGCAACTGTTATTTTTTGCAGTTCTTCCTGATCGACGATGTCAGATTAATACCATTGGGTGTGTCTGTCCTTGTCCTACTCTGGGGCGGCGGACTTTTGCGCTCCTCCGGTGTGGAGGCTCTTTTTTAGAACGGATCCCTTGATATCAGCATATAGAGAGAGATACTGGCAGAGACCCGCCTGCGATTTGGGATTCCACAGTAGTTATACGATTTGTAATGGTTCTCATATATCCTTATCCTCTCGTCGAGAGATCTGCTGTATTAATGTATGTTTATTTGGTTTGTGTTTAAATGAATAAAATAATAATAAATAAAAAAATAAAATAAAAAAAAAGGGAATCAGATTTAAAGGTAGCTCCCATATTAACCTATGAGAGGGACAGGCCTTGCAACAGTGAAAAACGAATTTAGCAATATTTCACTGTCAGGACATATAAAACACATTACTATATGTCCTACCGTAACCATACACTGCACCCGGCCCTTGGGGCTACTTAGGGCCTACCTTAGGGGTGTCTTACATGTAAGAAAAGGGAAGGTGTAGGCCTGGAAAGTAGGTACACTTGCCAAGTCGAATTTACAGTACAAACTGCACACACAGACACTGTAATGGCAGGCCTGAGACATGACTACAGAGCTACTTTTGTCGGTGGCACAAACCAGTGCTGCAGGCCCACTAGTAGCATTTGATTTACAGGCCCTGGTACCTCTAGTGCACTTTATTAGTGACTTACTAGTAAATCAAATATGCCAATCATGGATAAACCAATCAACCATACAATTTACACAGAGGGCATATGCACTTTAGCACTGGTTAGCAGTGGTAAAGTGCTCAGAGTTCAAAAGCTAACAGCAACAGCTCAGAACAAAATAGGAGGCAGGAGGCAAAAAGATTGGGGATGACCCTGCATAAGCAAAAAAGTCCAACACTGAAAATTGTTTTTATTTTTATAAATGCGTTGTGAAACTTTCGTTACTAAACCCTCCATCAAATCCCATTTGGTTTCTTGGTTTTTCATAGTTCTGAAGATTAAAATGTCCAAAATTAATGATATTCATTTATCTTTCTGTTTCCACGGTCTCTGATCTTGAGAGATAAGAATGTCTTTTAATTTCAGATTGTTGCGATAATCGAGGGCATTCCATCATCTAGCTTATTTTGTCTCACTTAATGATAACTTATTTTAGGTTGTTATAGACTGGTTCTATTGGACTGAACTCTTTCTTGGCTGGACTGTTCCCAGGAGGAGCAGGGTCAAGGCTGATATGCATATGGTTGTGTCCAAACTGAGGTGGCTTGGTTGACGATAAATTATGTATTGGGATGCTGCCTGAGTGATTGCCAGTGGCTGAGATTAATTAAAGGATTCCATTCCTCACATTGTTTTTTGGATGCCTTTTTCTATTTATGGTCACATGTATTTCTCCGATGATCATAAATTTCTCATAATGCAACTGTTAACGCGTCCCTTTCTGACACATTTATACACTCAGGGACTCGTTTTAGGCCAATGAATCTTTTGACCCTGATTGAAGACACCTTAGGACGAGATAGCTAATCAACATGTCAATCAATATGTGAATAATGTCATCAATATTTATTATAACAAGGCAATTCACCACACCAGTTCAGTACGTTTTGTAATATTTATTCCCTATTGATTACAATTCTACTAGCAAGTTTATTAATCTCAAGACCAAGAAACATAATAGCATAGTCACAATATGGCAACTCTGATAAGACTTCATCAAAGCAAGTATCACGAATATTAGAACATAACACAACATCAGCATAGATCAACCTAAGCAGAATAACGTTAGCGCATTGTTCAACAAAGTACATATTCAGTCATTTGTCTATTTGCGTCTGTTTAGTGAACCCCTTAACTAACCACAAATTAGCATTGGCATGTTGGACTTCATGCAAAACAATTTAGTAACATCAAAAAGTAGCAGTTGGTACCTAGAAAGGAAAAGCAAACAGACAATCACAATATCATTGTCATATGGTTACCCTCCATATTGAGTCAGCATTCAGATTCTGTCTTCGTCCTCAGGACATCAGTTGATTCGCCATCTGTCAGGAACTCAGCTCAGCCAGGAAAGGCAAAGGGGTACTTCCCTCATAAGGAGGTAAAGTATAAATGGACAATCTAAGGGCAAGGATGGTTCTAAGTAAAATTAGCAAGTCACTAAGCAAAGTGACAAAGTGTCTGGATCATAGCAAATCGCATCAGCATCTCCCTAACTCTCCGAGTCTCTTATTCTCTCCTGTTCTACTACTTCCTTTTGTCAAGAGGTTTTATCCCTTTTTCGTGGTACATTCCCCTAAAAGTTCATTGGTTAATGGATTGCACCCCACTATCTCCCCCAAATAGAGTTTTGATTACTTCATCAAATTTGTCACCCCATAACTGTTCTCACATAGTTTATTGGTCCTTATGATTGACGTCTTCAGGGGGTAGAATGTCCGGTATGATTTCATCCTCTCGTGGTCTTTTGCACATCTTCAGTCAGTGGCTCCATTGTCTGAACCAGTTCAGGCGACCTTGTAGCAGGTATAAGCTACACTGTTGCATTTGGCTAAAATGTTCTATAAGCAAGTCGAATTTCATGACAACGGATCTACTAGAGTTACATTCAGCTTCTAGTTTTGGAATAAAAACAAGAGTTCATGTCCTTCAGCAAGTCAGTAATTGCCAATTCTCGTAGACTTGCATCTCCTGAAATTCTGGTCGTAGGTTTGTAGTAAAAAGGCAACAGAACAGGATGGGAAACATTCCAGCAGGTTTCGACTACTAATTTGCTGACTATACTGCTATATTAAAAATGATTGGCTTCATTGTGGTGAATCATAGGCAAGGTCCCTGGTCACACCAGACTGACACATTGTCAATTTGCAGAAACTTCCCCATACAGAGTTGACAAGCGGGCAAAATTGCTAAATTAATAAAATTTACAGATTTAACCAAGCATTGTACTGAAGTACTGAAGCCATCATCAATTTGCAGATCGACCTGCTAACACAACCGACAAAATAAAGACAACTTTTCGATGTGCGTAAAGTGAAAGGAATAGGAAAGTCACCTAAAATAAAAATGAAAAAATAAAGGGTCACTCACAAATCCATAAAAGTGTGGGAGAAAACAAAACTCTACTGTTGTCCAATTCTGTTTTCTAGCTCGCCAGCAGTAGTCATTTCACTATTTCGACTTCTATTCTCAGTCTTTTATATATTCAGTGCATCAACCGGCACTGCCCTCTGCTCCTTGAGAAATCTTTGAGGGAGCGGAAAAACATGATTAAAGGTCCCTCCATTGGGAGTCCTTCGTCAACGGCATATTTTATCTACCTTGCTTTCATTTTGAAATACCCTCCAGAAAATATACAAATTAATAGTGAAGGTACATCATCAGTTATTCTGCTATTGTGTTCCGAGGCAGATCATCATTGCAATAGTTATTAACGACTAATTTTAAATTATGCCGTGGCTCAGATAGTTGAAAGTATTGTAGCTGTGCTGTTTGCTGAACTACTTCAGTCAATCTGGATTAAACAAACAAGCCCTGTTGTCCTGAAATTAAGGCTGTATTGTGTTTCAATAACAGCTGAAAAGGCTTCTTTGTCTGTACTATTACCCTGTTTATTGGAGTGACATATTGTCTGTCTGTTGTTGGTTCTGGGAATTGTAAAACTTGTTTCTGAATAGATGCACCAAGATGCACACTTGCCCTCGAAACCAACATATGACTAAGAGAAGAGACTTTAAACTGATGTATCAAAAGAAATTAACCATCCACGCAGAAGTTAAGGAAAGAAGGAAAGTAGTTTTGTTCACCTGAGAGGTTTGAACGGATGTAAAGGAATTAAGCAAAGAAAATCTTCTCTGCTTTTATAGGACAATAGGGATGGCCCTGGGGATTCTCCTGCCTTGAATGAGCTTATTTCAACCAGAGGCAGAGAGAAACGGGCTTTGGTCCTGAAAACCAAGGTTTGAATCCCGGCCTCAGCACTTCACTTTATGTTGTTTGATTCTAGTCAAACCACTTACTCTCATTGTACCAAAAAAATCGGAATGTATTTATGTGATCCCCACTTGATGATCCTGTGAATATCTCTCAATCCTCCTGGAATGTACAGCACTCCATTGCCTTCAAGCTAAGTTTGGGCTGTATTGAAAATATCCAAGTGAACAATGTTCCTAAATAGTTAGTAGAATTCTCTCTCCATATCTATGGGTGTTTCACCCCAGGTTTTTTGGTCCATGACATCAGGTGGAAAATTTAGAATGTATTCAAATGTATACACTGGCCTGACATTCATCCCAATGTGATGATCTCTCTGTTTATTGGGGTCGGGTTTATATCGGGGTGTCGTGATATTTAAATATCATCCACATTCACCAGACACAAGAACGTAAACCGTCCCATGTATATGTCCTTTCTGGTAATATTCTCATATGACATTTGCAAGTCTCTATTGAGATAGCAGATAGGAAAGGCCATAATGGCCTCCGGCAATATGTACTGTCAGTGTAGCCAATTGATTTTTATCCTAGCTACCGGGTTGGGATATAAAAGTCTAATTCATTTGGCAAAGTTAACAAACAACACCAGGCGTTCTAACACTGTCATCATGTAGTTCTATCATAGTGAATCAAAATCCTTCTTGGTGTCCAAAAAGGCCACTGCATGGAAGGATCACTGTTAGTTATGCCAAAGAGCATCTGGATATTTTGGCATGCCGACTTCCCTGGGATAAAGCCAGTCTGCTCCATGTGGACCAGGCCTGGCTTGTATGAAAAGTATAAGTATTGCTGTTATTTCCAACAACATATTTGCATTAACATTGATCAGGGAAAGAGTCCAATATAAGGAGCACTGGGAGGGTGCCTGTCACCTCTGACCCACTCAAAGATTCCTGAATGTTTCCAGGTAGGGCACTGTAGACTACTCCTGACATTCCTTCATTTGTGCAAACGTTCCTGCCCGTATGCCATTGCCTAATGAAACTCCCTTGGACCTCTTAGACCTTTTAGTGCTTTCAGAATAGGGGTTACAACCTCAGGCTGCAGTCACCCTCCTCCCACTCTCAATTTCACTATGTAACAGTGAACAATCTGAGACTGGGTTTTCAGCTCAGGGTCTGTCCACTGACACTGAACACTCACCTGGCAGTCCAGAACGTTTAGAGTGTGCAAACAGTCCATATCAGAGGTGACACACTCTGTCTGTGTGATGCAGGGATCTTCTTGATCCAGGGCTCCTGTCACTCGTCTCTGCCACAGCACATATAGCACCTCCATGACACAGGTGGCCTCACTAGTGGCAGTCTTTGGTCCCTCTGTTGTGAGAACAGGTAACCCCTGGCCAACTGGGCCTCCGACTGCGGACAACATTTACCTGCTAGCATTCATGGCCCTATTTTGTCCCTGTACCCTAATCTTTGGGCCAATACACACAGAGACTTACGGGGGGATAAACTTACCCTCAGCTCTCTTCCCACAACTGGTAGCTCACTACCAAGGGTGCAAACTGTAGGTGAGTGGGCACACACAGTTACCTTTCTATAGGCAAGTAGGCCCCTCTGCCTTAAGGAGACCACAGCCACGGGGAATTCACTTCCCCCCCCACTGACATTCCTTACTCAGTACATACTTTTCTGAGAGACCAGCCTTTCCACCACCAGTGTCCAGCTTGCCTGGGTATTTGGCAGAAAACTGTCAAGGGAGCCTATTCTCTCTGAAGATGCTTCCTAAAATTCTCCGGGATCACCTCTTATCGTCTGGGTCTTCTTCACAACTAAGGGCACTGGAGACTAATTTACCTCCTTCTTCTGGAAATTACCTGCCCTAGCACTACAAAAGACACCCCTGCAGAGTGCCCACTCATGAGTGCCTTCCTTGGGCAGAAGGAATCATCCTTTTTATGTATTGTCTGATGACAGTCAGAGCACTGTCCTTTGTTCCCTGAGGTATATTATGACTTTTCACCTTGTCAGGGGTTTGTTGTCCTAAAGGATTCTCATTTTTAACCTTTTGTCTGGGAGCCTTACACTCTCTACTTGTGGAGAGCCCTAGGTATCCTTTTGGACAATCTGGTGCTGAGCCAAAGTTCAGCTGTGTTCCCAAGCTTCCTGAGTTCAGAGAGCTTAGAAACAAAGAGTCAAGTGTTGGTGCATCTCTGCAAAACAATGACTCATCTTGTGTTCTCCCATAACCAACTTATACAGTCCATCATAGTCAGTCGCTTTGCTGCCCTTCACCCAACCTTCCAATGCTTTAATAGAAACATTCACAAAGTCTTCCAAAGAATACTGTGACTGCTTTGCCGGGTCCATACATTTCATGTGAGACCAAACTTGTGAATAAGGAGGCCTTCAGGGTTTAGTATGGAACCTGTTCTCATTCCTCCAATGTTAATGTGTGCCTTCCCTGAGTAGGCATATGCTTCCATAGGATATTCCCCAAATCTCCTAATCTACTTGGGATATGTGGAGGGCAAATTTATAAGTAACAGACCACTTATCTATGTCTTCCTCAACCACCTACTAAGTACATGATATTTATGAATGATGGCTTTGGGATTACCCCTCCTGGCTACCTCAGTATCTTTGCCCCTATCCTCACAGTACTCCCTTGCCCTCATGAACCTCAAGTCCATCATGCATTGGCTCCGCTCATGGGCCAGCGTGGCTTTCTGCTACTTCAAAGTTAACGTATTATGTCCAGTGCAAGTGCTGCCTTTTTCTCCTCAGGTGCCAGACCATTCTTTTTTTGCCAGGCCCAGTTTTAATTTCCAGACACTCTAAACCTTTCTGTCCACCAGCTCCAGGTTGCAAACTCCAGCTCTGATGGAGTTGACCTACAAGAAGAGATTCTCTTACAGCCCTGGATAACACAGGCCATGATGCCCTTCGGCAAATCGTCCTGTCATACTGGAGTCTCCTCAACTATATCCCTGCTGGATATTTGTGCTTAGTGGGTCTCTTCCAAGGCCTTGAGAGCTTTTTCTGGGTCCTCTTGACTGGCATTTTGGCCCACTTTCAGCTTCCTTGCTTTGAAAATTATTTTTATTTCTACCATAGTAAGGCCACCCAGTGCAGACAGACCAGCCTCCACATTTTAGGGTGCAAACATTTGATCAAAATGAAAAAAATATTACTAAATGGGACGTAATCAAAGTGAGTAAAAAATTCTTCTTACCGAATAAAGATCAAAACTAAATTTGTGCCTTTAAAACTGGAATGGGATTTTTGAGTTTCAACATTTGAAACTAGCAACTGCTGAACAAAGTCCTATCCCAACTACTAAGCACCAGTTTCAGGAATTAGGGGCCAGATGTAGCAAAGAAACATTTTGCGAGCTGCAAATAGTGAGTCATAGCGACTCGCTATTTGCAACTCGCAAAATGTTATGCAGAACGGTGTCTCAGACACCGTCTGCGAGTCGGTATGGGTTTGCAATGACCCACCTCATTAATATTAATGAGGTGGGTCGCAAATTGCGGCCCCATACCGACTATGGGCACTCACTGACATGGAGGCCTGCTGTAGTCAGCAGACCTCCATGTTCGTGACTGCTTTTAAATAAAGCAGTTTTTTTTTCTTTTAAGTGTTGCCCGTTTTCCTTAAAGGAAAACGAGCTGCACTTAAAAAAAAATCCAAAACCTTTAGTTTTGGTATTTTTTCAGGGTAGGTAGTGGTCCCTTGGACCACTACCTGCCCTGAAAAAATAATTTGGGGTCCATTCACAAAGAGGAAGGGATCCCATGGGGACCCCTTCCAATTTGCGAGTGGGTTACCATCCACTTGAAGTGGATGGTAACTGCGACTCCATTTGCGACCGCGTACGCGGTCGCAAATGGAATTGCATCCCACTGCGAGTCGCAAATAGGAAGGGAACACCCCTTCCTATTTGCGAGTCGGAAATGCATTTTGCGAGTCGGAGCCGACTCGCAAAATGCATTTCTGAATGGCAAAGTGGCTTTTGCGCCTCGCAAACGGCGATTTTCGCCGTTTGCGAGGCGCAAACACTTTGCTACATCTGGCCCTAGGTTATTAATTTGGGAGGGAAGATCCCCCTAACAACTTTATAAATAAACTATGGTTAGATCAAAACAAAGTTAGTTCTGAGAGAAACTCAGCTCAACATCTGGTATCTATAGCACAGGCAGCAGTCAATCCCCACAGAATTGCGTGTTAACGTCAATATGCATCACCATTTTTAAAGTAAAGATCAAAGCACAATAATATTTGCAAACCAATTTAGAATAATGGAGAACAATAATGAACAAAAAGACACCAAGATCATTAAAATATGTTAAGAGCAAACAGGCATATTATTATTTAGCATATTGGGAAAAGAGTGTCAACAAAGGAAAAATGCCATTTAAAAGTTGGTTCAATGTGATTTTAGATCTACTGCAATGGATAGGAAGTCAGGTACACCCAGATTCTTCCACTCTAACTTTTTACCTTGGGAACATTTGAAATGGAAATCAAAATCTTCCTGTGGTGCATGGTCCAAGATGATGGCTCCTCATAGTAAGATTTGATGTTGTAATGCTCCACCAGTTGATTTTGGTGCCAAGCGTTCTGAGCGGGACAAACCTAGATTTTGTATCCGCTGAGGTCATTTTCTGGGTCAGAGAGAAGTGCTACCTCATCCTGGTCCAAGGAGTAACTTCAGACTTAGGCCCAGATTTAAGAGGCCCTAGCACCATATTTACAAAGTGGCACAATGCATGCGCCAGTTTGTAACCTCTTTTACTACATTATGCCTGCACCAGGCATAATGTATGCAAAGGCAATATTCCCCCGGTACGGGGTGAGAGGAGGAATGGCACAAAGAAATCTGTTAGATTTCTTTGAGTCATTTGTTTGGCACTTTTAACGCCTGCTCTGAGCAGGCATTAAAAGGAGGCTTGCATGGGTTGCAATGGGCATCTGGGTGCTTTGTAGGATTAGCAGCAACATTTTTGATGCTAATCCTGCAAAGTGCTGAACTAGCTTAAAAAATTCTGATGCTAGTTCCCTAACTACCGCCTTGGTGCACCATATGTTAAATATGGCGCACACATGGTGGTGTTAGGGGGGCGCTAAGAGACACGAGAAAAGTGGCACTGCACTGCGTGCAGTGCCACTTTTCATAAATATGTCCCTGGGCCTCTTTCTTAGGCAGCCACAATGATCCAATGGGCTAAGGCTGGATGTCCTAGCCAGGCAAAAATCCACAAAGCTGAAAATTCTCATCACAAGGACCACCTGAATCAGTTTACAGCACAGCAAAAAGCTCCAAGCGGGAAGAACCTGATGTTCTTGCCTACTTCGGGTGTGGCCTCACTGGGCAAGCCTCATCACCTTCTACTAATCTTTCAGAGGGGGTAAAAAAATGAAGTCACACGTTTTTCCAAGTGTAAGAATTGTTGCTCTGGGCAGTCCTGTAGCCAGGAAATGTTTCTAAGTACTAGGTCTCTCTCCAGAGTGGTGTTCTGCAGGGTCCAGTCCTCAGTGGTCAGTTGAGCCTTCTTGGAATCAGGAGTCCTTCTTCTTTATGTGTTCTTGAAGTAGGCAAACAAGAGGCCACTTACTTGACCCTTGGTCACCAGTTCCAATCCCTAGGCACCAGCAGGAGTTAGAAGCTCTTGAGTCCTCAAATCGTTCTGAGAGTTCTCTTCTTCCAAAAGGAGTCAGGAGGTTTCTTCCAGCAGGGCCTTCTTCAGGTGGAGGCTTCAGAGGCCCAGTATTGTTTTGAGGCTGTGGTACCAGATTTGCTCTTTGCTCTAGTTACTGACTAGAGAAATTATGTCATCCATTCCTGTTTTCTCCCAGCCCCCACTCCTTTTGTAGCACTTCCACTTTGCCCTTTTTTAAATAACCTAAGTGACCCTGTTTCAAGAAGCCAGACCAAGCTGCCTCTTTGGGAGGCCTGTCTTCAATACCCACTCCCCTGTTTAGATGACCTCTTCTTCCATCAAACAGGGCCAGAACTTATTCTCTCACATGCTGTAATTGGAGCTTAGCTGTCTGAGATCATTTTCAGAATGAATAGGAGAAACTTTCCTTGGCATTTCCAAGTTAAAACAAGGTACTGCTAAACCTACCTTTTTTCTGCCAACTGTTCGTGCGTGCTTCCATTTAGCTAATCCCATTGATGTGGTCAGCAGTTAAGACTCATTTGCTCTTCCTGGGCTCAGAGGCAGGCTATTGTCTGAGCCAAAATCTTTAATCCTCCAAGCCAATGATGTGTAATTCATGACTGAGGAAAGTTTTTTTCTAGTGCTTCAAGTGAAGATAGGAAATAAGGATTTGTTTCATAAAAAACACTGAAATATCTTTTTGGTTTAGCTCAATGTGAAAGTACACTAACCTCAATATGTAGTCTACCCTATTTTTTTATATTAGCACCCTGTTCTATGCTCTTACAAGGCACAGTTTAGTGGTGACTTTTTGAATACATAAATAAACTTTTCCTACAATACAAAGGAACTATTCTCTGCAAAGTGTCAATGCAATGCATTTAAACTCCAGCTTAGCCAGAGCACAGTGGGGCTCCTAGCAGACATGTGTCTTTGTCATAAATATGGGTAGTGTAAATCCACAGTGCAAGACACATATGACGTTTTAATTCCATCTTGTATGTGCATTTTCTTATCAATGACAATGTTCTCAAAGTACACTCAAAAAGCCCAATTAAGTAAAACTATTTACCTCTACCATTTTATGGCCAGAACTCACATATTGTGGCACTGGTTAACAGTGTTACAGGGAACAGAGTTATGATACCAGCAAACATCAGGCCCCGAAAAAGACAAAAAAATCTGGTGTACCGATGCAGAAAAATCTAATTTGCTAGTATATGGTACTGAGGTACCCAGGGTATTGGAGTTCCAGGAGATCCTTATGGGCTGCAGCATTTCTTTTGCCACCCACAGGGAGCTCTGAAAATTCTTACACAGGCCTGCCAGTGCAGCCTGAGTGAAGTAACGTCCACGTTATTTCACAGCCATTTACCACTGCACTTAAGTAACTTATAAGTCACCTATATGTCTAACTTTCACCTGGTGAAGGTAGGGTGCAAAGTTACTTAGTGTGTGGGCACCCTGGCACTAGCCAAGGTGCCCCCACATTGTTCAGGGCAAATTCCCCGGACTTTGTGAGTGCGGGGATACCATTACATGCGTGCACTGTACATAGGTCACTACCTATGTACAGCGTCACAATGGTAACTCCGAACATGGCCATGTAACATGTCTAAGATCATGGAATTGTCCCCCCAATGCCATTCTGGCATTGGGGGGACAATTCCATGATCCCCCGGGTCTCTAGCACAGAACCCGGGTACTGCCAAACTGCCTTTCCGGTGTCTCCACTGCAGCTGCTGCCAACCCCTCAGACAGGTTTCTGCCCTCCTGGGGTCCAGGCAGCCCTGGCCCAGGAAGGCAGAACAAAGGACTTCCTCTGAGAGAGGGTGTAACACCCTCTCCCTCTGGAAATGCTTTGATGGGCACAGATGGTGCCCATCTCTGCATAAGCCAGTCTACACCGGTTCAGGGATCCCCCAGCCCTGCTCTGGCGCGAAACTGGACAAAGGAAAGGGGAGTGACCACTCCCCTGACCTGCACCTCCCAGGGGAGGTGCCCAGAGCTCCTCCAGTGTGTCCCAGACCTCTGCCATCTTGGAAACAGAGGTGTCTGTGGCACACTGGACTGCTCTGAGTGGCCAGTGCCAGCAGGTGACGTCAGAGGCTCCTTCTGATAGGCTCTTACCTTAGGTAGCCAAACCTCCTTTTCTGGCTATTTAGGGTCTCTGCTTTGGGGAATTCTTCAGATAACGAATGCAAGAGCTCATCAGAGTTCCTCTGCATCTCCCTCTTCACCTTCTGCCAAAGGATCGACTGCTGACTGCTCAGGACGCCTGCAAAACCACAACAAAGTAGCAAGACAACTACTAGCAACCTTGTATCGCTTCATCCTGCCGGCTTTCTCGACTGTTTCCAGGTGGTGCATGCTCTGGTGGAAGCCTGCCTCCTCTCTGCACCAGGATCTCTGAAGAAATCTCCCGTGGGTCGACGGAATCTTCCCCCTGCAACCGCAGGCAACAAAAGACTGCATCACTGGTCCTCTGGGTCCCCTCTCAGCACGACGAGCGTGCTCCCTGGAAATCAGCAACTCTGTCCAAGTGACTCCCACAGTCCAGTAACTCTTCAGTCCAAGTTTGGTGGAGGTAAGTCCTTGCCTCCCCACGCTAAACTGCATTGCTGGGTACTGCGTGATTTGCAGCTGCTCCGGCTCCTGTGCACTCTTCCATGATTTCCTTCGTGCACAGCCAAGCCTGGGTCCCTGACACTCTAACCTGCAGTGCACAACCTTCTGAGTTGTCCTCCGGCGTCGTGGGACTCCCTTTTGTGACTTCGTGTGGACTCCGGTTCACTCTTCTTCCAAGTGCCTGTTCAGGTACTTCTGCGGGTGCTGCCTGCTTTTGTGAGGGCTCCCTGACTTCCTGGGCGCCCCCTCTGTCTCCTCATCCAAGTGGTGACATCCTGGTCCCTCCTGGGCCACAGCAGCATCCAAAAACCCTAACCACGACCCTTGCAGCTAGCAAGGCTTGTTTGCGGTCTTTCTGCGTGGGAATACCTCTGCAAGCTTCATAGTGAGGTGGGACATCCATCCTCCAAAGGGGAAGTTCCTAGACCTCTTCTTTCTTGCAGAACTCCAAGCCTCTTCCAACAGGTGGCAGCTTTCTTGCACCCTCAGCTGGCATTTCCTGGGCTCCTGCCCACTCTCGACAATGTCGCAACTATTGGACTTGGTCCCCTTGTCTTACAGGAACTCAGGTCCGGAAATCCACTGTTGTTGCATTGCTGGTGTTTGTTCTTCCTGCAGAATCCCCCTATCACGACTTCTGTGCTCTCTGGGGGTAGTAGGTGCACTTTACACCTACCTTTCAGGGTCTTGGGGTGGGCTATTTTCCTAACCCTCACTGTTTTCTTACAGTCCCAGCGACCCTCTACAAGCTCACATAGGTTTGGGGTCCATTCGTGGTTCGCATTCCACTTTTGGAGTATATGGTTTGTGTTGCCCCTATACCTATGTGCTCCTATTGCAATCTACTGTAACTTTACACTGCTTGCATTACTTTTCTTGCTATTACTTGCATAATTTTGGTTTGTGTACATATAGCGTGTGTATATATCTTATCCTCATACTGAGGGTACTCACTGAGATACTTTTGGCATATTGTCATAAAAATAAAGTACCTTTATTTTTAGTACTTCTGTGTATTGTGTTTTCTTATGATATTGTGCATATGACACCAGTTGTATAGTAGGAGCTTTACATGTCTCCTAGTTCAGCCTAAGCTGCTTTGCCAATCCTACCTTCTATCAGCCTAAGCTGCTAGAAACACCTCTTCTACACTAATAAGGGATAACTGGACCTGGCACAAGCTGTAAGTACCTCTGGTACCCACTACAAGCCAGGCCATCCTCCTACATTGGCAGCAGCGATGGGATAAGTACTTGTAACTACTTACCACTTTGTCATTGTGTACTTTTCATAAGAGAATAATATACAAAACAAGTTCAGTGTATGTACACCTAACCAAAAAGTTTTGCTTTTCTTCTCTCAAACTTTTTACAAAGTTCTGAAAAGTTTCTCTAAACTTCTAAAAGTTTCTAAAAGTTAGAAAAACATTTCTTTTTCTCTGTTCTTTAAAAAGTTCTGAAACCTTTTCTTTCTTCTCACTGTCTCTAAACCTTCTTCTATCATGTCTGATGTAGAGTCTGCTCTTAAAATGGTCAATACTACCTATGACAATTTGAATTACAAGAGCCTAAGGAGTCTCTGCTTAGATAGAGGTTTAGTGATAGGAAATAACCCCACAAAAGAGTTTCTATATAACATGCTTATTGTGAATGATGAGTCTCTGGGAGGCACTTCAAATGAGAAGTTAATAGATGGCTCCCATTCTGACTCAGGGGATCTCCTTGGGAGGTGGGGAGGGTTCTGTTCCAAATCTGCCCCCTAGCAGGCCACCTAGTAATGCTGGTAGTAATGGAGGTTCCCATTATAGTAGGGGTGTATTTATTCCTGGAGGCCAGGTTATTAGGGTTCAGTCAGTTAGGGACAGATCTCCCTCAGTTGTTTCCAATTTATCTTCTGTGTCCAAGCATTCCCAACCCACCCACCCTGAAGACAACATGTTAGAAAGGGAACTCAAAAAGTTGAGAGTGGAAGAGACCAGACTGAAGCTTAAACAGCAACAGCTGGCCTTAGATAGGGAATCCCTAGACCTGGAGAAGGAGAGACAGAGATTGGGGTTTGGACCCCATGGTGGCAGCAGCAGTATTCCTGATAGTAATCCTGTTAGAGAGCATGATTCCAGGAATCTGCACAAGATAGTCCCCCTTTACAAGGAGGGGGACGACATCAACAAGTGGTTTGCTGCTTTTGAGAGGGCCTGTATGGTACAGGGGGTCCCTCAAAGGCAGTGGGCTGCTATATTGTGGCTATCTTTCAATGGAAAGGGTAGGGATAGGCTCCTTACTGTTAGAGAAAGTGATGCTAACAATTTTGCAGTTTTGAAGGATGCACTCTTGGATGGATTTGGCTTAACCACTGAACAATACAGGATTAAGTTCAGAGACACCAGAAAAGAGTACTCACAAGACTGGATAGACATTGTTGACTGTTCAGTGAAGGCTTTGGAAGGGTGGTTACATGGCAGTAGAGTTTCTGACTATGAAAGCCTGTATAATCTTATTCTGAGAGAGCATATTCTGAATAACTGTGTGTCTGACTTGTTACACCAATATCTAGCGGACTCAGATCTGACCTCTCCCCAAGAATTTGGAAAGAAGGCAGACAAATGGGTCAGAACAAGAGTGAACAGAAAAGTTCATACAGGGGGTGACAAGGATGGCAAGAAGAAGGATGGTAAGTATTCTGACAAGGGTGGGGACAAAAGTAAAACTGAGTCTTTATCAGGCCCACAAAAATCCTCTGGTGGGGGTGGTGGGTCCAAATCCTCTTCCAATAATCAAGTAAAAAAGCCTTGGTGTTATTTGTGTAAAGTCAAAGGCCATTGGACAACTGATGCCAGCTGTCCAAAGAAAAACAGCAAACCTCCCACTACCACAACCCCTACTGCAAATTCTAGTGCCCCTAGTAATTTCAGTGGTAGTGGGAGCAAACCTACTAATAGCCAATCCAAGGGAGTAGGTGGGCTCACTTTTGGTAATTTAGTTGGGGTTGGTCTTGTTAGGGAGACCACAGAGGCTGTGTTAGTCTCTGAAGGTGCCATTGATTTGGCCACCTTGGTTGCTTGTCCCCTTAATATGGATAAGTACAAGCAACTTCCCCTAATAAATGGTGTTGAGGTTCAGGCCTACAGGGACACAGGTGCCAGTGTTACCATGGTGATAGAGAAACTGGTGCACCCTGAACAACACTTACTTGGTCAGCAGTACCAAGTGACAGACGCTCATAACAACACTCTTAGCCACCCCATGGCTGTTGTGAATATCAACTGGGGGGGTGGTTACTGGTTCAAAGAAAGTTGTGGTTGCCTCAGATTTACCTGTAGACTGTCTACTAGGAAATGATTTAGAGACATCAGCTTGGGCGGAAGTGGAGTTGGAGGCTCATGCAGCAATGCTGGGCATTTCTGGGCATATTTTTTCTTTGACAAGGGCTCAGGCCAAAAAGCAAAAAGGACAGGGTAACTTGGATCCTGGAACAATGGACCAAGTGCTCCCTAAAGCTAGGGGTAGCAAGGGTAAATCCCTACCCACTATCCCTCCCTCTACAGATGATTCTCCTTCTGAGGAAGAAGAATTTCCTCCCTGTGCAGAACCTTCACCAGATGAGCTGGCAGCAGACACTGCTGAGCTTTTGGGTGGAGGGGTGCCTGCCAGGGAAGAGCTGAGTGTGGCACAGCAATCCTGTCCCACATTAGAGGGTCTCAGACAGCAAGCTGTCAAGCAGCAGAATGGGGATGTCAGTGACTCACGTAGAGTTCACGGGGAGGACAACCTCTTGTACACAGAGGCAAGGGACCCAAAACCTGGAGCAGCCAGGAGATTGGTCATTCCCCTGCAGTACAGAGAGTTCCTCCTAATTCTGGCACATGATATTCCTTTGGCTGGGCATTTGGGCCAGATCAAAATATGGGAATGTCTTGTCCCCCTGTTTCACTGGCCTAGGATGTCAGAGGACACAAAAGATTTTTGCAAGTCTTGTGTGACCTGCCACGCCAGTGGCAAGACTGGTGGCACACCAAAGGCTCCCCTTATTCCACTACCTGTGGTTGGGGTCCCCTTTGAAAGGGTAGGGGTTGACATAGTTGGCCCCCTTGACCCTCCTACTGCTTCAAGCAATAGGTTTATCTTGGTGGTTGTGGACCATGCCATAAGATATCCTGAAGCAATTCCTCTTAGGACCACTACAGGTCCTGCGGTGGCAAAGGCCCTCCTGGGAATCTTTTCCAGGGTGGGTTTCCCAAAAGAGGTTGTATCAGACAGGGGTAGCAACTTTATGTCTGCATACTTAAAAGGTATGTGGAAGGAATGTGGTGTAACCTACAAATTCACCACACCTTATCATCCACAGACTAATGGACTGGTAGAGAGGTTTAAAAAAACTCTCAACGGTATGATAATGGGACTCCCTGAAAAACTCAGGAGGAGATGGGATGTCCTGTTACCTTGCCTCCTTTTTGCTTACAGGGAGGTACCCCAGAAAGGAGTGGGCTTCAGCCCCTTTGAACTCCTCTTTGGGCACCCTGTAAGAGGTCCACTAACACTTGTGAAGGAAAGTTGGGAACAACCTTTTAAAGCTCCCAAACAGGACATAGTGGACTATGTACTTGGCCTAAGATCCAGAATGGCTGAGTACATGAAAAAGGCCAGTAAAAACCTTCAGGCCAGCCAAGAGCTACAGAAGCAATGGCATGACCAGAAGGCTGTTCTGATTCAGTACCAACCAGGACAGAAGGTGTGGGTATGGGAGCCTGTAGGCCCCAAGAGCACTTCAGGACAAATGGAGTGGACCCCATCTAATTGTTGAGAAAAAGGGTGAGGTTACCTATCTGGTAGATCTGGGCACTGCCAGGAGTCCCCTTAGGGTGATTCATGTCAACCGCCTAAAACCCTACTATGACAGGGCTAATCTCACCCTGCTCATGGCAACAGATGAAGGACAGGAAGAAGAGAGTGACCCTCTCCCTGATCTCTTCTCCTCCACTGAAGAGGATGCTTTAGTAGAGGGAGTAGTTTTGGCAGATTGTCTGACTGCAGAATAGAAAGACAACTGCATAAATCTCCTGGGACAATTTTCTGAACTCTTTTCAACTGTGCTAGGCACCACATCTTGCTGTGAACACACAATTGATACTGGAGACAGCTTGCCTGTCAAAAGTAAAATCTATAGGCAGCCTGCCATGTCAGGGACTGCATAAAACAAGAGGTTCAGAAAATGCTTGATCTAGAAGTGGTTGAACCTTCTGAAAGCCCATGGGCGGGTCCTGTGGTGCTTGTACCAAAGCCTCACTCAAAAGATGGAAAAAGGGAGATGAGGTTTTGTGTTGATTGCAGAGGTCTCAATCAGGTAACAAAAACTGATGCTCACCCTATACCCATGGTAGATGAGCTCATAGATACACTGGCATCTGCCAAGTATTTAAGCACCTTTGATTTGACTGCAGGGTATTAGCAGATCAAATTGGCTGAGGATGCTAAACCTAAAACTGCATTTTCAACTATAGGAGGGCACTACCAATTTACAGTGATGCCCTTTGGTTTGAAAAATGCACCTGCCACTTTTCAGAGGTTGGTGAACACAGTCCTGCAAGGGTTGGAGTCTTTTAGTGCAGCATATCTTGATGATATTGCTGTCTTTAGCTCCACCTGGGATGAGCACCTGGTCCACCTTTGGAAAGTTTTGGAAGCCCTGCAAAAGGCAGGCCTCACTATCAAGGCCTCAAAGTGCCAGATAGGGCAGGGAAAGGTGGTTTATCTGGGACACCTGGTAGGTGGAGAACAGATTGCACCACTTCAGGGGAAAATCCAGACAATCATGGATTGGGTTCCCCCTACAACTCAGACCCAGGTGAGAGCCTTCCTAGGCCTCACTGGGTATTACAGGAGATTCATTAAAAACTATGGCTCCATAGCAGCCCCACGTAATGATCTCACCAGTAAAAAGATGCCTAAAAAGGTATTGTGGACAGCTAGCTGTCAGAAAGCTTTTGAGGAGCTCAAACAGGCCATGTGCACTGCACTTGTCCTAAAAAGCCCATGTTACTCCAAGACATTCATTGTTCAAACTGATGCATCCGAATTAGGGGAAGGGGCAGTCTTATCACAACTAAATTCTGAGGGCCAGGATCAACCAGTTGCTTTTATCAGCAGAAGGTTGACCCCTAGAGAAAAGCATTGGTCTGCCATAGAGAGGGAGGCCTTTGCTGTGGTCTGGGCACTGAAGAAGTTGAGGCCATACCTGTTTGGCACTCACTTCATTGTTCAGACAGACCACAAACCTCTACTTTGGCTAAAACAAATGAAAGGTGAAAACCCTAAATTGTTGAGGTGGTCCATATCTCTACAGGGAATGGACTATACAGTGGAACATAGACCTGGGAGTACCCACTCCAATACAGATGGACTCTCCAGATATTTCCACTTAGACAATGAAGACTCATCAGATCATGGCTAGTCTTATTGTCCTTCGTTTGGGGGGGGTTGTGTAGGAAAGTACCTTCTTGCCTGGCATGTTACCCCCATATTTCACTGTATATATGTTGTTTTAGTATATGTGTCACTGGGACCCTGCCAGGCAGAGCCCCAGTGCTCATAAGTATGTGCCCTGTATGTGTTCCCTGTGTGATGCCTAACTGTCTCACTGAGGCTCTGCTAACCAGAACCTCAGTGGTTATGCTCTCTCTGCTTTCACAATTTGTCACTAACAGGCTAGTGACTAATTTTACCAATTCACATTGGCATACTGGTACACCCATAGAATTCCCTAGTATATGGTACTGAGGTACCCAGGGTATTGGGGTTCCAGGAGATCCTTATGGGCTGCAGCATTTCTTTTGCCACCCACAGGGAGCTCTGACAATTCTTACACAGGCCTGCCAGTGCAGCCATTTACCACTGCACTTAAGTAACTTATAAGTCACCTATATGTCCAACCTTCACCTGGTGAAGGTTGGGTGCAAAGTTACTTAGTGTGTGGTCACCCTGGCACTAGCCAAGGTGCCCCCACATTGTTCAAGGCAAATTCCCCGGACTTTGTGAGTGCGGGGACACCATTACATGCGTGCACTGTACATAGGTCACTACCTATGTACAGCGTCACAATGCAACATGTCTAAGATCATGGAATTGTCACCCCAATTATCCCCCGGGTCTCTAGCACAGAACCCGGGTACTGCCAAACTGCCTTTCCGGGGCCTCCACTGCAACTGCTGCTGCTGCCAACCCCTCAGACAGGTTTCAGCCCTCCTGGGGTCCAGGCAGCCCTGGCCCAGGAAGGCAGAACAAAGGACTTCCTCTGAGAGAGGGTGTAACACCCTCTCCCTTTGGAAATAGGTGTGAAGGCTGGGGAGGAGTAGCCTCCCCCAGCCTCTAGTAATGCTTTGATGGGCACAGATGGTGCCCATGTCTGCATAAGCCAGTCTACACCGGTTCAGGGATCCCCCAGCCCTGCTCTGGCGTGAAACTGGACAAAGGAAAGGGGAGTGACCACTCCCCTGACCTGCACCTCCCAGGGGAGGTGCCCAGAGCTCCTCCAGTGTGTCCCAGACCTCTGCCATCTTGGAAACAGAGGTGTCTGTGGCACACTGGACTGCTCTGAGTGGCCAGTGCCAGCAGGTGACGTCAGAGGCTCCTTCTGATAAGCTCTTACCTCTCTTGGTAGCCAATTCTCCTTCTTAGGTAGCCAAACCTCCTTTTCTGGCAATTTAGGGTCTCTGCTTTGGGGAATTCTTCAGATAACGAATGCAAGAGCTCATCAGAGTTCCTCTGCATCTCCCTCTTCACCTTCTGCCAAAGGATCGACCGCTGACTGCTCAGGATGCCTGCAAAACCACAACAAAGTAGGAAGACGACTACTAGCAACCTTGTATCGCTACATCCTGCCGGCTTTCTCGACTGTTTCCAAGTGGTGCATGCTCTGGGGGTAGCCTGCCTCCTCTCTGCACCAGGAGCTCTGAAGAAATCTCCTGTGGGTCGACGGAATCTTCCCCCTGCAACCGCAGGCAACAAAATACTGCATCACCGGTCCTCTGGGTCCCCTCTCAGCACGGCGAGCGTGGTCCCTGGAACTCAGCAACTCTGTCCAAGTGACTCCCACAGTACAATGACTCTTCAGTCCAAGTTTGGTGGAGGTAAGTCCTTGCCTCCCCATGCTAGACTGCATTGCTGGGTACCACGTGATTTTCAGCTGCTCCGGCTCCTGTGCACTCTTCCAGGATTTCCTTTGTGCACAGCCAAGCCTGGGTCCCCGACACTCTAACCTGCAGTGCACAACCTTCTGAGTTGTCCCCTCCGGCGTCGTGTGACTCCCTTTTGTGACTTCGCGTGGACTCCGGTTCACTCTTCTTCCAAGTGCCTGCTTAGGTACTCCTGCGGGTGCTGCCTGCTTCTGAGAGGGCTCCCTGACTTGCTGGGTGCCCCCTCTGTCTCCTCATCCAAGTGGCGACATCCTGGTCCCTCCTGGGCCACAGCAGCATCCAAAAACCCTAACCGCAACCCTTGCAGCTAGCAAGGCTTGTTTGCGGTCTTTCTGCGTGGGAACACCTCTGCAAGCTTCATCGCGACGTGGGACATCCATCCTCCAAAGGGGAAGTTCCTAGTCCTCTTCTTTCTTGCAGAACTCCAAGCTTCTTCCAACAGGTGGTAGCTTCCTTGCACCCTCAGCTGGCATTTCCTGGGCTCCTGCCCACTCTCGACACTGTTGCGACTATTGGACTTGGTCCCCTTGTCTTACAGGTACTCAGGTCCGGAACTCCACTGTTATTGCATTGCTGGTGTTTGTTCTTCCTGCAGAATCCCCCTATCACGACTTCTGTGCTCTCTGGGGGTAGTAGGTTCACTTTACACCCACCTTTCAGGGTCTTGGGGTGGGCTATTTTCCTAACCCTCACTGTTTTCTTACAGTCCCAGCGACCCTCTAAAAGCTCACATAGGTTTGGGGTCCATTCGTGGTTCGTATTCCACTTTTGGAGTATATGGCTTGTGTTGCCCCTATACCTATGTGCTCCTATTGCAATCTACTGTAACTTTGCACTGCTTGCATTACTTTTCTTGCTATTACTTGCATAATTTTGGTTTGTGTACATGTATCTTGTGTATATATCTTATCCTCATACTGAGGGTACTCACTGAGATACTTTTGGCATATTGTCATAAAAATAAAGTACCCTTATATTTAGTACTTCTGTGTATTGTGTTTTCTTATGATATTGTGCATATGACACCAGTGGTATAGTAGGAGCTTTACATGTCTCATAGTTCAGCCTAAGCTGCTCCCTCCCATAGCTACCTTCTATCAGCCTAAGCTGCTAGAAACACCTTTTCTACACTAATAAGGGATAACTGGACCTGGCACAAGGTGTAAGTACCTCTGGTACCCACTACACGCCAGCCTCCTACACCTGTCTAATAAATAGTTAGATAAAAAAAGTTAAAGGCTCTTGCTAAGAATACTCATAGGACTGCATGGCCTACCTCAACCAAAACCATATATCCCTCCATTAACTTGTAGACAAAATCCATACAATATAATTAAGAGAAAGTATCAAGGGTATTCCATGGAAACTATAGTAATTGAGGAAGAAAAGTTGGACTGGGGTGCATAAGAGAAATGCTTCCTGCCCTTTGACCTGTTTTCCTGACTAATCACTGTATAATCCTTAAAGGTCATTCTTTGCTGAGTAACACATCATTTCCCTTGGCTGCTTGTAAGGGTTTCTTAACTTTGTGGTAACGATGCCTGCTGAAGTCTACTGGCAAGATGCAGTGGCAATGCTTTTGTACACAACTCAGAACTTCTTTTGAGATTTTCATAGCTAAAGCCCACTGTAACACTATTCTTCCACCATACCCATACAATATGCACTCAAATGCACTTTTTGACAGTGAAGACTTGATTTGCAATTTCCCAGATAGTGTCTAACTCACAAATTCACATTCCAAGCCCTTAGTGAATAAGTAGTTACCATGCAATGTTTCTCTAGCCTGTAATGGGACACCTTGTCAATTAATCATGTTGTTCACTTTGTGATCTTTTTATACATTAACACATTTTTCTGACTCCTTGAATCCTTTGCTTTAGGTTGATACCTTCCACTGAAACTCCAAGTTACCCATACTAATCCATTATGAGATGTCATGAACCCCCCATGCTAGGGGGGGCACTCCTGGGTAGATCGCTTAGGCCCCAGGATGCCTATGACCTATTCCCTCTTTGGACAGTCCCTAGCAGGTGACTCTCAAGCTTCTCTACAAGGCTTATTCAGATATGTAGTTTGAGGAGCTAAGCAACCGAAACAGAGTAACTCTCAACTACAGGGAGAATATTTTATAAAGACATAGACTTCCAGCCTGGCACTAGAAACAGTAAACATGCACAATTGATGGTATTTCACAACATTTTACTATTCATCTATAGATTTTGTGCATCAGAATGATGATAATTATTATGGTGCTATCAGCAGTAATAATATAAATAATAATTACCATCAAGAAAATCCTAGGCATATTTTGTCTCATGCTCTTACATCCCATATGCGATAAGGTTATTCTCTACCCAGTGTTTACATATTTATATCAACATACAGCTATGACAAAAATATCAGATAAAATGGTGAGCTTGCCCCCTAACCTTTAGCATTATCACTCACAATATTACTATTCTATGCCCTAGGTATGCAACACACATAGTATAAAGAGTTAGGGATTCCTTGTAGGTATACAATAAAGTCTGCCTTGTATGTATCATGTTTGTATTATGACAAAAATACCCTGCAGCACTTCACTGAGACTTGCGCTTCCTTCCTGCCTCCCACTTTATACAAGGATGATCATTCGTCACACCAAACAGGAAACACAGAATGAACAGAAGACTTTCATAGGATCACAGACTCTCAAATTAGACCAGAAGTCCATCCATAGGTGTTTCCTCAAATCAATCTGATGTTGGGCTCAGTCAACTGTGTTATATTTGGGTATTTTAAGTCTAGAAAACACTCTCTCAGATTTGAATCTGTGGTTCAAGTGCAACCCTGTCACGCACTGAACACTGCCACCGAAGTGTCACAAAAAGTGATGCTCCGATGGCAATATGGCCTTGTAAATCTGGCCCAATGTCTTTTGCTAACCCCTGTCCACAAGTAATATTCTTTATCCACTCAGACGGCATTTGAAACCTTAAATCTATATTAGATGTAAGCTTTGGTTCACTTGAAGACAGCATAAGTATGTATTGTTTTTACTCAGGCTATAAGCTTTTCTCTACGTGAAGGAGGATTATATCAGTGTTCCGTGTGCTGTGACTGCTGTGGGTTTATGTATGGGTATGGTGTCCTTGTAAATGTTGTGTCACATATGATTATGGACATAATAGGGGACAGGGGCCTGTCTTCTTCAAAGTGGGTGATGAAGGCTGCATAGTGAGGGTGGAAGTCAAATTAATTCTCAGACAGAAAGGTCGATGGAGTTGGGAACAAGCACCATGTCAGAAGCAGCAAGCTCTGTAGTTCCACCTCAGAAACAAAACCTGAAAACATGAAAGTCATAAACATCAAAGTTCAAAGAAGAATAGAGCAAATGTAGCCTTTGAAATAGGAAGTGGCAAGTGAGAAAGTGGGTTTCTCGATGACTGGGGTGTGAGCCCTGGTCAATCAGCAACCACAATCCTTGTCTGGTTAAGGCACAAGCAAACCCAAAATTAACCTTTGGTCAGCACCCTGGTAGCTGGTAGGTTGGCACAGAGCAATTAAGCTTAATGTAGAAGCAATGTGTAAAGTATTTATGTAAAACTTCAAACAGTAAAACAGTGAAAACACAACACAAAAAGATACCACCCCAGGCTAGAGAAATTGAACAGACCATGTCCAAAAGTGTACTGAAGAGTTGGTGTCTGAGGCCTTTTGTAATACCCTGGTGCCCTGGTTCTGAAAAAGGGGAGAAGCTTCTAGACAGTGGCTTTGAAGTGCATGAAAGTGCCTGCCCCCCTGCCCTGGCTCCAAGCTGGCTGAAGTGACAATGCAGGGTTGTTATGCCATTTATGTGAAGGCAGAGCATGGGCTAGCTCAGCTCCATCCCCAGCATGCCAGAAGATTCCCTATTCAGGCACACCTAATCCCTCTATTGTGTGGCTGTCTGGGAGGAATTCAAAAAGTCCCACTGTCAGTTACACCCAGTCATGTGACCCAGACCGAGCAACTGGGCAACATAATGCCTGAAGAGAAAAACAATAAACTATCTCAATTGTCGTGGATTACCCCATTGAAGACCAACGTGTATACTTGGACTGCATTGACACCCATAAAGAGTCAGGGTTTATTTGAAGCAACAGTGAAACATGAGACAGCAAAGGTACAAGCACCAATCCCTGTGCTTCAAGGTACAGAGTCAAGTGCCTGTATACTTAGTTTTAACACAGCTGCTTATATTGGACTGATTTCTGTGTATTACAACATGAATGCTCATCACAAAATAGTAAGTCAATTCCCTTTGTTGTTTCATGGCATAGGAAAACGCAGGACTATGAAAGTAAAACTTCTTATTAATTAAGATGTCTGTCCTGCTGCTCAGAGACATAGATGAATTGCTTTTCATTTACAAGAAGCTGTCGAAAGAAAACTTTGATAATTATGTGAGCATGGTATTAGCATTCCACTGGTCCAAGACCATTGGTTTCTCTCAGAGTAGTGGTGCCCAAAAAGGACTTTGAAGGAGCTGTATGCACCTGTGTTGACATGTGTCAGGCAAACAAGGCAATTGAGTGAGAACAATATCCAGGTCCACATATTACTTACATGATAACAATTGAATGGTGCAAAGGTCTTTTCTCGCCTTGATTTAAATAAAGGTTATCATCAGTTGGACCTTGAAAAAAGTTGCAGATACATTACAACCTTTTCCACACATGTTTGTTAAGATATAAGAGACTTAGTTGTGGTGTGTCATCGGATGCAGAACGTTTTCAAGACGTCATTCACTGTATTAGCCTATTGTGAATGCACTCAATTTTAGGAATGGCATAATCGTTTTCAGAGCTACACAGAAGGAGAGCATTAGAGCTCTCACACAAGGATATTGTTTACTCAGTGATGTAGGATTGACATTGAATACAGAGTTCAACAAGGCAAAGCTAAAATTATTTGGCTTTATCTTTTCTGGTGGGGTTATGACACCTGATTCTGAAAACGTACAAGCTCTGTCAAATGCTGATTCTCCACAAGATGTTTCAATGGTCTGTTCCTTTCGTGTCATGACTAGTTACTGTTCAAGGTACATACAAGACTTCGCTAGTGATAGTGCTCCATAACAAGTGTTGACAAAGAAAAATCCTTCTTTACTATGGTCACAAGAATGTGAGAGAAGTTTTAAGATAACCAAACATGTCATTGAAAATGCTACTGAAGTAGCATACTTCACTTCAAAGCCGAATGCAGAGGTTGTAGTTAACGCTAGCCCTGTCCAGTTAGGCGCTATCCTTGAATAGCATAGTGGATGCCAAAATGCTCAACAGCATATTGTGGGCTATGCCAAACAGAACATGCTTACACACAACCTGAGAAAGAAGGCTTGGTTATGGTATGGGCTTGTGAAAAGTTCATGTATTCCTGAATGGAAAACCTTTTATGCTAGTAACTGATCATCAAACTTTGCTAACCATCTTTGGCAATCCAAAAGCCAAGATACCTCCATGCATTGAATGATGGGGACTCCAATTGCAATAATACAATTATACAATTGTACATCATCCAGAAAAGGATCAGAATCCTGCTGACTACTTTTCGAGAGTGCCTATACAAGGTCATGGTACTCCATCCAAGATGGCTGAAGCCTACATTAATTTAATTGTCAAGTCAAATACAGCACCTGCTGTATCATTAGCCTAGATCATAACTGCCACGAGCCATTATAGTGATCTGCTAAAGTTAAAAGACATAATTATGCATCATTCATGGAACTGACACAATCGACCTCTTGCCAGTGATGGTGAATATCAAAAATACAAAAATGTCAAAGATGATTTGTACATAATTCAGGAAGGAATTATACTGCAAGGTTTAAGAATCCTGATTCAGGAGAGTCTGCAACACAAAGTAATTGTAGTGGCTTGAAGGACATTGTGGTATTATCACCACAAAGAGAGCTCTCCAACACTGAGGCCCTAATTACGAGTTTGGCGGGTGGAAAAGGCCACCCGCCAAACTCCCACGCTCAGGAGACCTCTAGTGCGGTCTCCTTCCCGCCAGCCCTCTTAGGAATTTCTCACTGGGTCAGTGGGTGGAAACAAAGATCCTGCCTGCTGACCTAGCAGGAAACACACAACAACATTGACGCTGGTGCATAATAGAGCTGGTGGCAATGTTGTTGTGCGTTGGGTGCACCAGTACCCGTCATGCAAATCACTGTCTGCAAAGCAGAGCAGACAGTAATTTGTGTGATGGGGTGGCCAGGGGGGCCACCACACTGCCCATGCAAAGTGCGCCCCTGGGGTCTCCCGTACCCCATCTCTGCAAGCCTTTACATGGTGATGAAACCGCCATGTAAACCCCGGCGGAGAGAGAGGGTCATGGATTGGGACTGCCGGCACCACCAGGCCGTCGGATAGCCAAAAAGTGGTGGTGCCGGCGATCTGACTGTGGCGGTAATGCCACGGTCGTAGTGTCACAGTCAGACCGCCAGGGTCATAATGAAGGCCGGAGTTTGGTTTCCATACAGAGATAAAAGGGTTGAAAAGGAACTCAAGACCTGTCATATGTGCAACTGCATTTCTAACAGTACTACTCAACATACTCTGAACATGACAGAATTTGCTAAACATGCATGGGAGAGAATAGTCATCTACTTCTTTGGTCCACTTGATAATGGAAATCATCTAATGTTGATTATACTGTAGATGTATGCTAACATTTCCCATTGGTTAAAGATTTCTCATCTACAACTCACAAACAAGTCATTGAAAGGCTTGGTGGCATCTTCATGACACGGGGCATTCCAGCTATTCCAGCTATTGTGAAGCAGGATAATGGCCCACCCTTTAACAGAAAAAAATTAAAGTAATTCCTGGAGCATCTAAACATAAAAGATCAAAAGAGTACCCCTTTGTGGCCACAGGCTAATGGACTTGTTGAGCATTTTATGAGTATGTTAAAGAAAGCAGTGCAGCATGCAACTCTTGAGAAGCTCAATTTGGAAACAGAACTATACACTACTCTACAAGCTTATCGTTCAACACCCCACTCGAAAGTCCTGCAACTTTGATGTTTGGGAGAACAGTGACAACCAAGTTACCTCAATAGACCAACAAGAGTGAGCAAACTGAGAACATGATTTGTACAAGGGACGTGATGAAAGCTTGGTTTAGAATGTTGGTGTTCACAGGAAGATGCAGAAGAAGAAAGATGTGTGTGTGGTGTAGTCATTGGCGGGTACCCAGGCTGGGAAAGACGCTACACCAGAGTGTAGAACGGTATATTTGTTGTCTGGTAGAGAGACCAAGACTGCAGCAACACCTTCTCCCTAAACAAATACAGAATAAGGAAGAGAGTGGTCCACGGTGACTGACAGTGCCATACACTGCTGTCAATGCATACAGCCAAAGTACCTGCTTTAGTACACCAAAGGATTCAAGCAATAACAAAAAGTATGGGTTAAAATCTGCAACCAAATTTGCCAGGGCCTGTATGTTAACAATTGTCTTCTTTCTCCTAAGCAGCACTTAAACAAAGTAACTCTCAGGGTATTGGGTTTTGTTTATTTCCACAAATAATACGCTTTTTTGTTGAAGGTAGCTTCACTTCTGGAATTTCCCCTATTACCAAATGCATAAAACAACCATCCTATTCATTTGCTTAATAATATGTTTTCTAGTTTATTGAAATCTACCTTCTATAAGTCGTCATAAAACATTTTATTAGACATGAATACACATTTAAATCCAGTAAAAAAAAAACTGTGTAATAGGCTTAAAAGTTTAAAACAGTAGAGCATTGTATATTTTTTAAACAATCTGATACCTGTTGCTACATCAACAGTTTGTCCTGTAAAAAGAACAGACCGGCGTTCCAGTGCTAATGTCATATTTGATGCACAAAGGTGTAAGATATACCATTCTCGGAAACTTAAAATTAGTACATAACATTATGGGATTTGCAAGCACAGCCTCTTAGGATATGTTCTTCATGTTGGAGAAAGCGTTATAAACCTAGCCCGAGTATAGTAAACAAGCAACATTTGGTTCCATCTCGGACGTTTACTGCCGATTGATAATCGGAACATAAGCCTCTGTAATGTAGATCTGAAGTAATATCATCTACGTAGATGACAAAACTCACTTCTGTTCTTCCACCGGAAATGATCAATCTCAATAGTTACCTTACCATGCTTCAGTAATATTGTATTAGCATCCATCTCGAACTGACTCAAGGCGTTATAGCTCGCCCAAAAGCGGTCAGATTGTATGGCTTTTTACAGACCACTAATAGATGTTCTCTGTTCTTTAATGAACCTGCAAAACAACTTTAATTCTAGTAGCTCTGCAGTATTTCTCAACAGGGTCGGAATGTGACAGAAATTATAGGCTCGAGTACCACAATGAAAGTGGCCCTCTAGGTGAATTAGTGGCCCTGCGTGCACATCAGGTCGGTTTTTAACTTGAAAAGAAAAGCTGTATCAGTATTTTGAAAGCTATGGAAGATTGAATGGATGTGAGCTTACTGTGGGCATTTTTTTGTTTAATGTCAGGGAAAATCCACAGAAAAAAACGACCCCGCAGAACAGGCACACTAACAGCCAATATGGCCCACACAGTGACCTGCCAGTCCAGCCCATCGGGCACTGCCTGATTGCCCGAATGCCAGTTGGAGCGTGTTTCTCAGGCTACACAACCTGCCATCCTTATCGAACCCCCACCACCTTTTCTGCCTTCCTTCTCCCTCCTGCAGCTGTGCTTTCTGTTTTAAGTCAAAGTGGACACGCTGCTCCGGGAGATCCCTTTCAGCCTGGACTGGAAGCCTATATGATGTAGAAATAGTGGGTAACAAGTTCTATTATCACCTGTTGCTGCATCATAGCAGTGAGTTATCAGATTTCAAAACTGAAATAAATGATGGAGGCCGTCTATGACAGCCATATATAACAAACAAATACTTCCTATACCAATGCTTAAGAGTAAGCGCAATGCCCTCTTTTAATATCTGTCCTCAAATACATGGTAAGTAGACAAGAAATTTAGAATATAAAGTGTCATAGCATTCTATGGTTTTGTAGGTACCCTTTGTTTGTATTCCTTCAACATTGGCTGGTATAAAGAGCTATCAGAAACCATTAAAGCCCTGAAGGTTGTTTATGGCCACCAATGCATTCTTGTCATGTCATCCAAGTGAGCATTGCATTTAAAGTTAGTCACGTACCACTGTCTATAGGGGGGGACAATATTAAAGTGATTTTCTCTCAATCTCTACATATGCGAATTATTGTTTACTGCCAAACACACCTGTTTTGGATATTCAGGGTTATTGTGGTCAGCGGATTAGTTTTTGCAGTATTGAACAAGTCTGACAGAAGTATGATTCAATACAAATACATTCTCAGTCTAAAGCAAGATGTTCAAAAGCCAAACTTGATTTTCTGATAAAGTATGCACATTTGCATCTGTACTTGGTAGCTTCAAAAGAAAGAAGGACGATTATGGGGGTCCGTAGAGTATTTCAATCTAATCAATGGATGGCACTGGCCAAGGCACAATCTACCACATATGGAGAAAGGCAGCAGTTCAGTCAAATTCTGTGACACTTGTCCTACTCTCATGTTCCTCATTTTAGCCCCCAGGTGCTCCTGGTCCACCCTTCTGAATGGCTCACGAAGATCACCATGCAAGCATACAAATTGTCATGCATTGTTAAATCTGGATTAAAGCTGCTTGTTCCAAGGGAATGAGCTGAAGACACTCAGCTATCTCCTTGAGGCATTGTGAAATTAATTTGGAAACATTTTTCAGGTTGTGTTCGACGATAAACTTTATATATAAGAGCCTTGTTTGTCCCGGTTAACTTTTTAAAAAATGGGTTGCTAAGCATCTGAGCTATGGAGAGGGGCTTTTGCCGATTATTGCTATGTAGCAAAATAAGGGAAGTTGAAAGGGCGCCCAATAATAGGATTCTGTCCAATACTGTCATCTATCTACGGTTTACTACAAATTTTAAATAAAAATTAATATTTGGTAATTTCCGATATTAAGCATTAGTCTACGTGGAACGGATTATATTTTAACCATTAAAGAGACGTGGCATAAAAAGCTCAACAAGAATCATACCATGCTTGTTCCAAAATGTTAAGATCGAGCTGTTCCTTTACTTTTCAGGGGCAATAAAGTTCAGAATTTACTTGAATCACCCTCTGCTATTGCTTTCTCCATGCCTTTCCATCTATAGGCCGTGCTACCCGTGCGAATTAGTGTCTTTCGGGGGACATACAAACGTTTATAAATCTTTAGGTTTGTGGCATTACTTGACCCTACAAATTCCCTTAGGTCTTTTTGCAGATTCCTTCTTGCCAGACAAAACTCTCTATCACGCCACAAACTTATTTGTTCCAGTGCTTACTTGTACAGAAATTACTTCAACAGCATTTTATGTTTTTTTAACATATATATGAATAATGGTAGCTTTATGTGATGCCATGTGATCGTTAAGCTTTTATAATAGCAAAGTCCCACCACACAAACAATTTCATGTTCTCAATACACAATGTTCTTCTTTCTATAGATAATATCATCAACTTGCTTAGATGGAGCGTCATTAGCTTTGTAGATCAGGTTAATCATGCGCACTTCACTTAGTTTATGGTCACTGCCCAACAAAGGCACTGTACTAAAACTAATACACATAGTAAATGTCATGAAATCTATAAAAAATTAATCTGTAGGAGCATGGACGCCAATTCACCAAAATGCCAGGGGCAGCAGAAGTGACACCACACGCCCTTTGACCTACACTTTCACTCACACACACACATGCTTACACATACACACAAATTCATACTTACACACACACTCTCACATAAAAACACTCTCACCCACAAGCCCTCACACAACAGACATTAAAAGGCATTTTTACTTACCTCAGGTGCCATTGAAGGGCATATTCCAACTAATTGTACACCATTTTTATTACACTAATAGTGAATAATATTTTATTATTCACTATCAGTGTTTAAAGAATTGACAGAAAATAAAGACCAGTTGAGTCACAACTGACGTCTGTAAGGACTAGCTGCCACTGTGTTCCTGGCACTGATTTTGCACCTCACAGGCCAGGGGTAGCAAAGGCAGTGCCATGGGTCTCAAAGAGCATGTTAGGGATCACAGCTGCGACCCCTGGCGACCCCTTAATGATGTCCATTTGTAGGAGTCTCTTTCCCACTTCTAATGAAGGTGTGCTGTACCATATTGTTACCAGGGATTCACCCATTCATAGAGATGAGATTCAGGGACTAGATTATTTCTAATTATAATGTCACTTGGGCAAGATCTGTTGGATGGAAAGTTAGCATGGATATTAAAGAAGAGGTTCCATTGCTGAATCTTTCTTGTCAAATGCATTTTTGTCAACAATTTTATTGTTAGACATGTAGTTTCTGATGTATTTAAACGGACGTTGCTGTAGATCTTCTTCTAGGCATTAGGAAAGTATTTAAAGAAATAAGGCCTCTTTTAGAGCTGGCCTTTTCAGCAGGGGCACCCCAG
Organism: Pleurodeles waltl; assembly: GCF_031143425.1. Classification (NCBI taxonomy): domain Eukaryota; kingdom Metazoa; phylum Chordata; class Amphibia; order Caudata; family Salamandridae; genus Pleurodeles; species Pleurodeles waltl. Next base: position 1,430,660,938 of record NC_090444.1, on the reverse strand, counting down.
AGTTTTGCCTTTCTCCGCCTTCTTTTGCTGAACATGTTTCTGTTGGCTTTTAGAACTCTGTGCACATTTCCCCTTCTAACCCGTGGCAACATTATTGTACTTTCCCTTGAAAGTGTGGTAAAATTGGCTTACACCTGATTGATACATTTAATTTAATTGTAAGTCCTGGTAAATGGTACTGCATGTCCCTAGGGCCTGCCAACTAAATGCTACTAGTGGGCAGCAGCACTCATTGTGTCACCCACTAAAGTAGGCTTTTAAAACATGTCTCAGGCCTGCCAGTGCAGCCTGTACTGCAGTTTTAAACTTCTATTTCGACCTATCAGAATAAACCTTTTTGCCAGGCTTAGGCCTGCCTTTTTCTTATAATACACCTCTAAGGTAGGCTCTAACCACTCATAGGGAAGGGTGCAAGGTATTTAGAAAGTAGGATATGTTTATTCAAATTTTTCATGTCCTCACAATGAAGACCTTCTAAAGTTTTCTTTCACCTTTGTAAGCCTACCTTTCCTATAGACCAACACTTGATTGCCTTATTACACTTAATAAATGTTAACGTCAGGTCAGGAGCAGACAGAGATACGCTGTATACACTCAAATGATTTTAAGTTATACATTTGAAAATTACACTTTCTTTAATGTTTTTTGTTTTCTGTTCAAACCAAATGTGCCTTTCTGTCAGTCTCCTGGGTCACATGACTCTGAACGGCTCGTTTATTGCATTCCAGACAGTAAGAAAAAGTAACCTAGGTTTGAGGGGAGAGGGATGCCCTGATAGGATTGCTGGGGAGGAGATGTCCCCTGCTCTATTACGTTTCAAAGGGCCATGACTGAAAAACACACAAAGAAGGCGGACATCAGATCTCTCCGTGCCTGTTATCACCTCAGTTTTGAGCCAGGACGAGGGAAAGGGGAAGAATTGTTCAGATTATTTTGTGATTAGGTAAGGGAATTCCCCACACAAAAGTTGGCACCAGATAGAGTAATGGGACCTTCAGAACCACTCATCAGAACACTTCTCGACCTGTGCAACATTCAAACGAAGGACTGTCATACTGCCAGGACAGCCTTGCTGTCTGAAGTGGGAAGATACGACCTGCTTTCCTTGATCGCAGGCTACCCAAAGAGAAATACAAAAAGAAAAAATATTTCCACTCATCATATAATACAGAAAACTAGAAATATGATAGACTGTATTACTGTTGCTTATTTTCATTGAAGTTCATGCAGGTCTTTTCTTGCTGTCTCTGCCTCCTGAAAGATCTTAAACGTCCCATTTAACAGTACCTTTAGTTTTGCTAGCAGCATTAATATAGCCTGAGCCCCCTCTGCTTTAAGAGTAGTAATCAGTGATCTCAATTCCTTCCAATGCTCGAATTCTCAAGAGACATATCTGGAAAGATCTGGAAAATGAAACCCTGTGGAGACTGTTGTTTTATCACTTACAAAAGAGCCTTGTCTCAAACTTTAAAGTCTCCAAAGTTCACTAACAGTGTGCATGGCTGTGCGGCATTAGCATACTCTGTGAATGGGAAACAGTCCATTCTCATAATCATAACTCCTACACTGCTCAATTGAAGTAGTGAAAACTAAGGTCTCTGTTTTGGGAGATAGCCACGTGGAGCTTAAGTCAACAAATATCTTCCAAGCTAAAGTGAGTAAGTCAATTACTCACCTTACTGGAAAACCAGGAGAATGGCCTAAGGACATTGAATCTTCATTTTGTGGGTATCCCTGAAAGAAAATAATTGGCATCCTCACCAGTAGAAGTTATAGAAAGCTTAATCAGAACCTATGTTCTTCCGGAGCTTAAAGTAGACGTTTTTCTTGTGTTGAGATTTCACTTTGTTACTGTTTGTGTGCTGCATAAATACTGTACACACTATCTCTAAGTTATGCCTAACTGCTTTTATGTCAATCTATTAGATGCTTAGGCACAAGCTAATGTATTGTTTTTTGGGGTTCACCCTGACAAGGGCTGTGGTTATTACTTGACTGGGGCTTCCGCTCATCTCAACCAATAACCCAATTTATTACAGTGTCTATATTGGTTAAGACATGAAATGATATCAACCACGTTCCATATACTTACTGGAGCAGGTGTAATCAAATATATAACCATTGCAGAAGAACAACTACAATTAAAACTAACAATACTTAACCCAGATTGCCAAGGCCCGAGAGGAGGGTCCTGAAGATCTTTGTTTGATTGGAGGGAGAAGGTGAAAAAGCTGTCTATGTGGGAAGGATCCAAAACTGAAGTTTCCTTGAGCAAAAGTACAACACATGAACAATTTCGAGGAATTTAGTGTCAAACTATCTGTTGAAGCTGAACATGCTCCTAAAAATAAAAGAGCCATATTGGGCACCCCTAAAAGGCCAGGAAAGACTCATATCTTAAGGCTGGAAATAAATGCCTAAAATCTATTCCACTGTAGTATAAGATTCCCCTCCTATCTGACAAAGAAGTGCCAAAAAACCTGCACTGGTGGACTTTCTTTTCAACTTGATTGATCGAGTTACTGTAAGGCACACCACTGATCATGTGTATTTTTCCAGGGTAAGTGCTGGCTGTTAGTACTCCCAAGATCAGAAGGTCCTTTTCTGTCCTTTGCACTGGTTCCTAGACGACAGTAAAATAAAACCTAGCTGAGATACATCCTTGTCCTGAGGGATGACGTGAGATTCACATGCAAAAACAACTTGGATGGTATTTGATAAATCGGTCTCACCACTAAAATATGATTTGTTGATTTTGAACTAAGGGAACCACACTACCAGACAAAATAAGCACCATCATTCAAGGCAAAAGAACAAGATGTTGAATCTGGACAAGGGAGGGCATGCTCCATAACAGAAATAGGCCAAGTCTTATTCTACATTTCACTTTGATTATAGTTAAATACAATATTATGAGCATACATCTGGATTTGAACACGCAGGCAAAGGTTCGATTATAAGTGCCAAGTTGTTCAGTTGGCGCTGAACCTACTTGTTCTTGTGTCTTTGATTTTCTGTGCAGCAGAAATAGCCAGACCAGAAGTGGGAGCTACACAGTCAGGCACCTGAACGCCTTGCACTGCTTTATGCATGTATTTCGGGCAAGTATAGCAGTTTGCTCTAGAAGACTTATGTAGCTGATTAGTGAGAATACCCACCTTATTTCGACGATCCTTATTTCTCATTTCCCTCTCCATTTTCGTTCCTGCGGTAACTAATGGGTTCCTCGTGTTCTTTAGTTTATGTTTCTCTGGGCCTTTTTCAAGCTACTAAACAGCATGTTTGAGCACATTAGCTTAATCAGTGAATACAGGAAGCGAAAAACACACTCAGTGGGATCTTACTTTATAGTGGTAGTATTCAGCATGACTGAGTTGGCTTTTTCGTCCTCATATTACCCACAGATGAGCCTCTGTACCGCTAATCTTGTCAACCATTACGTAAACATTCCCTTCACCATCCCATTTCCGAAACGGTCCATGTGGTCAGAATACACGAGCCAGACAGTTCCTGCAATAGTAAAAGCTCATGGAAGTGTAATAATTGGACCTAGAATCATACATTGTTGAGCCAAGCTGACCAGCTCTCAAAAGGTTGACAAAAGTGTGTAACATTGAATATCGAAATAGAGGTGCATTTCACAGATGTTAACAATTCAGTAGCTGTGGGAGGAAGGCGTGAACCCCATTTTTGCACACTTCCCTTCTTGCCAACAGTATCAAATAAAACTGTCACTTTTTTGTCATTGAGCAAATACATTTTATGTTTATTTTTGGAGGTTTCACTAATAAGAGTGGGACTTATCTTTATCTTCTGCTTAAAAACCTCAATTAAAATCGTACCCACATCTTGTCAATAATTTTTCAGATTCTAGCTGTTTATCTGATAATTTCACATATTCTGTGGGGAGTGAAAATGGTTATTCCTAAGTGCAGTAGATTTAGCAGTAGAGCGAATAGCGCTAAGAAATAGTTGCAATATTACTTCTAAATCCTGCGTTCACAAGTACCCTTCACAGATGCTTAGTGGTGCCTTCGCCTTTGTTTCCAGCTGCTGCACATAGTTCTCAAAATCCCTGGTGAGATATTTTGTAGATATGACTGTATTTAACAAGGCTAATAGGAGTTCTTCGAACACACAAAATTGAGTCCACAACAATTGCATTAATATTCCATCCTTTAATTAGATCACCCGAATTTGAGCCTCTAGCAAACACGTGTTTTGTTGAAATGAGGTATCGCCTCTGTCTTATAAGGGCTAACAATCTAACTATAAACCCATTTTTACAACTCAGCACCTCGTATTAAAATACATATACAGTAGTGGAGTGAATACACCATGTGTGTAAATCCATAATTACATCAACAAAAGTCAATATAAGAAACACGGCTGATTATAACCAAGTTAGACAATCCACTAATAAAGTTTATTACATTAACACCCAAGTGTGACACATTGAAATTGCCTCTCCATCACCAAGTGCAAAAATAAATTAAAGAATTCATACATACCCAGCACCTACCCTAGTGTATTCTGAAGGGGACTACAACCAACATAACAATTGCAAATAATGGCTGTTTGTGCACTAAAAGACCACATAAAACAAAATCATATGTTAGTATCCCACCAATTTGTGTCTAACCATATTAGGTGAAATTAATCATAAAGAGTACTCACTCATCTTGTTTAAAGTATAAATCCATAGGAGCAAAGTCCTATCTCTTATGTGTACATTGGCATCAGAAAATCATACTGTTGGACCTGGCTTTTTGACAGGAACATCCCCAAACTTGTTGCCTCCTTCCTCCTATTTTTTCTGACCTGTTGTTGTTGGCTTTTGACCTCTGGGCACTTTACCACTGCTAACCAGTGCTAAAGTGCATATGCTCTCTGTGTAAATTGTACTACTGATTGGTTTATCCATGATTGACTATTTAATTTACTTGTAAGTCCCTGGTAGAGTGCACTACATGTGCCTAGGGCAGGTAGATTAAATGCTACTAGTGGGCCTGCAGCACTGGTTGTGCCACCCACCTCAGTAGCCCCTTAACCTTGTCTCAGGCCTGCCATTGCAAGGCCTGTGTGTGCAGTTTTCACTTCCACTTCGACTTGGCATTTAAAAGTACTTGCCAAGCCTAGAACTCCCCTTTTTCTACATATAAGTCATCCCTAATGTGTGCCCTAGGTAACCCCTAGAGCAGGGTGCTGTGTGGGTAAAAGGCAGGACATGTACTTGTGTGGTTATATGTCCTGGTAGTGTAAAACTCCTAAATTCGTTTTCACACTACTGTGAGGCCTGCTCCCTTCATAGGCTAACATTGGGGCTGCTCTCATACATTGTTGAAGTGGCAGCTGCTGATCTGAAAGGAGCAGGAAGGTCATATTTAGTATGGCCAGAATGGTAATATAAAGTCCTGCTGACTGGTGAAGTCGGATTTAATATTACTATTCTATAAATGCCACTTTTAGAAAGTGAGCATTTCTTTGCACTAAAATCTTGTTGTGCCCTTCAATCCACGTCTGGCTAGGTTTAGTTGACAGCTCCTTGTACATTCACTCAGACACACCCCAAACACAGGGTACTCAGCCTCACTTGCATACATCTGCATTTTGAATGGGTCTTCCTGGGCTGGGAGGGTGGAGGGCCTGCCCTCACACAAAGGACTGCCACACCCCCTACTGGGACTCTGGCAGACAGGATTGAGCTGAAAGGGGGCTTGGTTCATTTCTTAGAGACTCTTTGAAGTCACCCCCACTTCAAAGGCACAACTTAGTATAAAACAGGGCCTCTGCCCTACCTCATCAGACACTTGCTGGAGAAGAAACCTGAACCAGAAACTACATCCTGCCAAGAAGAACTGCCTGGCTGCTCAAAGGACTCACCTGTCTGCTTTTCTACAGAGGACTGCTGCCTTGCTGTTGGCCTACTGCCTTGCTGAACTCTTGTCTGGCTGTAAAAGTGCTCTCCAAGGGCTTGGATAGAGCTTGCCTCCTGTTCCTTGAAGTCTCAGTACCAAAAAGACTTCCCTCTTCCTCTTGGACGCTCCGTGCGCCGAACTTTTCGACGCACAGCTTGTTCCGCGGCAAGAAAAACGCCGCACACCGACGCTGATCGACGCGACGTCTTCGGGACGATCGAAACTTTGACGCACGGCCTCGCAAGGACAACGCCGCCCGACTTCCCGGGAGAAATCGACGCAACGCCTGCCGTGAGATCAAAACTTTGACGCACGGCCTCGCAAGGACAACGCCGCCCGACTCCGCAGGAGAAATCGACGCGACGCCTGCCGTGAGATCAAAACTTTGACGCACGGCCTCGCAAGGACAACGCCGCCCGACTCCGCAGGAGAAATCGACGCGACGCCTGCCGTGAGATCAAAACTTTGACGCACGGCCTCGCAAGGACAACGCCGCCCGACTCCGCAGGAGAAATCGACGCGACGCCTGCCATGAGATCGAAACTTCGACGCGCAGCCCCGCAGAACGACGCGCAGCCGGAAAACAAGCAGGAAAATCCACACACAGACCCGGGACATCTGGTACTCCCCGCAAACCCCAGTAAGAGACTGTCCGCGCGCCGGAAAACGACGCCCGACTTCCCGCGTGGAAAATAACGACGCAAGTCCGTGTGTGCTGAGGAGAAATCGACACACGCACCAGTTTTCCACGCACCTCTTCTCCTGTGGCCTTCTGAGGAGATTTTCCCCCAGAAACCAGGTACTTTGTGTTTGAAAGAGACTTTGTTTACTTTCTAAAGACTTAAGACACTTCATATCATTTTTCAGTGATATCTTTACAAATTCATATTGCAACTTTGATCGTTTTGACCTGAAGATACCCAGATAAATATTATATATTTTTCTAAACACTGTGTGGTGTATTTTTGTGGTGTTATGCTATGGTGTTGTATAATTTATTGCACAAATGCTTTACACATTGCCTTCTAAGTTAAGCCTGACTGCTCGTGCCAAGCTACCGGAGGGTGAGCACAGGCTGATTTTGGATTGTGTGTGACTTACCCTGACTAGAGTGAGGGTTCTTGCTTGGACAGAGGGCAACCTGACTGCCAACCAAAAACCCCATTTCTAACATTGGTGATCAGCGGTGAGGATAGGACTTGTGTTTGTGCAGTGACATACAATAGCTAAGTATTTCACTACCTACCCACAGTTGAAGGTCAACTTGATTTTTCATTTTTTTTGGTCTGTTGGTTCTCTGATGTCCTCCTGGATATACTATTGATTATTTGGACTTCGAATTTTGGTTTTTGCTGATAAGATCTTATCAGAATGGGATTGTGTACCTACTCATTCTTTGTTCGTACTGACCACCTCACTAAGGCTGACCTAAGGAAGCTTTGCAGAAAATGGGGCCTTCCTGTAGCAAGGAGATCTACTAAGGCGGAGATGCTCCATCACTACATAGTCTGGGGGGAGGAAAGATGGGCAGAGAGAGAGGCAGCAAGAAACCAAATGACTAAGTACCCCTCAGATGAGGAGGAAGACTACTCAGATGAGGAGGAAGACTACTCAGAGTTGGACAGTGACCCAGAAATAGATGAATGGCTCCGAGGTCAAAGGCGACAGGAGCAACAATTAGAGGAGTATCTTGCAGAGGTTGAGGCAAAAAGACTCTTAGCCCTGGAAGAAGAAAAGATTGCAGCTCAAGAGCTGAGCTGTAAAGAGCTGAAACTGGAGGCCGGAAGGGCTGAGTCCAGTTCAGATGGTGGCAGCAAAAATCTTGCATCTAGTACTGCTGAAGAAGGGCACAAGCCCAGAGATGTGGTGCCCAACTTGAAGAAGGGAGTTGACACACCCTAGGCAGTTCAAGGGTATGAGGTAGTTCCCGTTATGCACAGGGTCCCTGAGAAGGATTGGGGAACTGGCACAGGGAGTCATATTCATACTGGGGGGGAGGGACACTTTACTGATTCTAGCAGAGAGTGACAGAGAAAAGGGTTCCCCCCTGGTGGACGTCCTGGATATAGAGTGTAGAGACATCCCAGAAGAGTATGGGTTGAGTGTCAGGGACAGACAGATACTGTCTCACCAGTCTCAGGAGGGTGAAGTAGAGTGCTTTTCCAAGGTTGAGTTACTGGGTGGTTGGGTGAAGGGTACTGTGGTTAATACATGTGAAGGGCAGAATGATGTAATTGCTGGAGAGCATATGTCTGGTCCTTATTTTCCAGAGCTACGCCAACACCAGGTGGAGTGTGAGTTCTCTGACCCCAGGGAACTTACAATGGAGGCAGACTTCTGGGTGAGTACCAGAGAGTCTGAAGAGGCATTTGGGGGTGCTCCTGAAGGGAGTGGTCTAGGTGGTTCCCAACCGAGTGAGGTGGGAAAGGATTGTAGTGTCCCAGGTAGGTCCCAGGTCCTAGAGGGTTCCATGAGGGAACACCAGGAGGGAAGCCTAGCCTGTACCGTAGGGCCATCTTTTGAGGGAAGCCCCGCAGTGTCAGAAGAACTTGGGGGGGGGGTGACTGTAGCCAGCATCCCAACAGTTCTGGTGTCTGGCAGTACCCCTCCTAGTGAGGGGGTGCAGAAGTCAGACATAGGGTTGAGAGGGGGTTGCAGACCCCAGTGGAGGACCTTGAGAGTCAGGGGACAGCTCTGAGAGCAGAGCCCCCCAGGAATGACCCAGGTGAAACCGTTTCTGGTTTGGGGGAAACCCAGACTCTGCCGGATGGGCAGAGGTCGGGAGACCTGCGCCAACCAGACTCTTGTGTGACCCTTGCGGACGGTATGTCCCTTGTGGGGGGTGAGAGTGCCCCCCAGGAAGTCCTGGCATGCCAGGCAAAGATTCAACCTCAGGGTGGTGACTCTAGGTTGGATACCCAGGTTCAGAGGTTAAACTCTGACCTGGTGGGAGGTAGATGTGCCTCCCAAGAAGTCCTGCTGTGCCAGGCAATTGTCTAACCTCAGGGTGTTGACTCTGGGTTGGATGACCAGGTTCAGAGGTTAAACTCTGACCTGGTGGGGGGTAGGTGTGCCCCCCAGAAAGTCCTGGCGTGCCAGGCAATTGCCCAACCTCAGGGTAGGGACCCTGGGTTGGGGAACCAGGCTCAGAGGTTAAACTCTGACCTGGTGGGAGGTAGGTGTGCCTCCCTGGAAGTCCTGGCCTGCCAGGCAATGGTTCAACTTCAGGGTGGTGACTCTGGATTGGCTAACCAGGTTCAGGGGATAAACTCTGACCTGTTGGGGGGTAGGTGTGCCCCCCAGAAAGTCCTGGTGTACCAGGCAGTGGTCCAACCACAGAGTGCTGACTCTGGGTTGGATAACCGGGTTCAGAGGTTAAACTCTGACCTGGTGGAGGGTAGGTGTGCCCCCCAGAAAGTCCTGGCGTGCCAAGCAATTGTTCAACCTCAGGGTGGTGACCCTGGGTTGGAGAACCAGGTTCAGAGGTTAACCTCTGACCTGGTGGGAGGTAGGCGTGCCTCCCAGAAAGTCCTGGTGTGCCAGGCAGTTGGCCAACCTCAGGGTGGTGACTCTGGGTTGGATACCCAGGTTCAGAGGTTAAACTCTGACCTGGTGGGAGGTAGGTGTGCCTCCCAAGAAGTCCTGCAGTGCCAGGCAATTGTCCAACCTCAGGGTGTTGACTCTGGGTTGGATGACCAGGTTCAGAGGTTAAACTCTGACCTGGTGGGGGGTAGGTGTGCCCCCCAGAAAGTCCTGGCGTGCCAGGCAATTGCCCAACCTCAGGGTGGTGACCCTGGGTTGGGGCACCAGGCTCAGAGGTTAAACTCCGACCTGGTGGGAGGTAGGTGTGCCTCCCTGGAAGTCCTGGTGTACCAGGCAGTTGTCCAACCTCAGGGTGCTGACTCTGGGTTGGATAACCGGGTTCAGAAGTTAAACTCTGACCTTGTGGGGGGTAGGTGTGCCCCCCAGAAAGCCCTAGCGTGCCAGGCAGTTGCCCAACCTCAGGGTGGTGACCCTAGGTTGGAGAACCAGGTCCAGAGGTTAAACTCTGACCTGGTGGAGGGTCAGTGTGCCCTCCAGGAAGTTCTGGCGTGCCAGGCAATTGTTCAACTTCAGGGTGGCGACTCTGAGTTGAATGGCCAAGTTCAGAGGTTAAACTCTGACCTGGTGGAGGGTCAGTGTGCCCTCCAGGAAGTCCTGGCGTGCCAGGCAATTGTTCAACTTCAGGGTGGTGACTCTGAGTTGAATGGTCAGGTGCAGAGGTTAAACTCTGACCTGGTGGGGGGTAGGTGTGCCCCCATGGAAGTCCTGGTTTGCCAGGCAGTGATCCAGTCTGAGGGTACAGACCCTGGGCTGGAAGACCAGGTTCAGGGTGTCCCCCCGGACCTGAAGGGAGGGGCTACTGATAACAATGCCCCTACCATGTTGTCTTCTGAGGAGGCCACTCCTAGTTGGAGGGTGCTGGACCCCAGAAGGGAGGGCAGGGGGAGGGAAGCCTCACCCCGGGCCCTAGTCCAACCTGAAGGTGCAGGCCCCAGGTTGGAGGGCCAGTTACAGGTTAACAGCCCTGCACTGGTGGAGGAATGGTACAGGGCGACTTCTGTAAGCACCCTGACCATGTTGGACTCTGGGGGTACCGCTCCAGGAGGGAGGGTACAGAGCCCCAGAGGGGAGGACCAGGTTCAGGCTGTCATCCCTGACCTGGTGGAAGGGAGAGTGGTTAAAGGGTGCCCAGCACCTGGGGCTACCGCCCCCCACTCTCCACAGCCACAGTGGTTGGAGAGCTTTGAGAGGCCTGGGGCCTGGCTCTCATCCCTGGCAGCTGTCAGTAATCACTGTGGCTTGCTGTCCGGGTGGACAGAGTTATCCCTGGGGAGGGGACAAGTGTCGCACCCCGGGGGTAGAGTGGGCAACACCACTGTGTTGGTCATGGTGGTACTATCCTGCTCCTGGGATACATCTGTGAGCAAAGTAAGGTTAGGTGCTGCACAGATGGGATCCGCAGGTAAGGAGAAAGGTTCCCCATGGGTTGGCTTAGTGGGCCCTGAGAGTATGGACAGAGTGATCCAATTGAAGTCAGGAAGGCGAAGAACTGGAGCATGCCCCTGCTGTTGTGGGCCTGGGTCCTTGTTCTGTCGCCTCAAACAGGGAAGTACATCAGGATAGTGATTGTTCTCCCCTGGCTTTAGGCTAGTAGGGGGTCATGTTGGACCTGGATTTTTGACAGGGACATCCCCAAACTTTTTGCCTCCTTCCTCCTATTTTTTCTGACCTGTTGTTGTTGGCTTTTGACCTCTGGGCACTTTACCACTGCTAACCAGTGCTAAAGTGCATATGCTCTCTGTGTAAATTGTACTACTGATTGGTTTATCCATGATTGACTATTTAATTTACTTGTAAGTCCCTGGTAGAGTGCACTACATGTGCCTAGGGCAGGTAGATTAAATGCTACTAGTGGGCCTGCAGCACTGGTTGTGCCACCCACCTCAGTAGCCCCTTAACCTTGTCTCAGGCCTGCCATTGCAAGGCCTGTGTGTGCAGTTTTCACTGCCACTTCGACTTGGCATTTAAAAGTACTTGCCAAGCCTAGAACTCCCCTTTTTCTACATATAAGTCATCCCTAATGTGTGCCCTAGGTAACCCCTAGAGCAGGGTGCTGTGTGGGTAAAAGGCAGGATATGTACTTGTGTGGTTATATGTCCTGGTAGTGTAAAACTCCTAAATTCGTTTTCACACTACTGTGAGGCATGCTCCCTTCATAGGCTAACATTGGGGCTGCTCTCATACATTGTTGAAGTGGCAGCTGCTGATCTGAAAGGAGCAGGAAGGTCATATTTAGTATGGCCAGAATGATAATATAAAGTCCTGCTGACTGGTGAAGTCGGATTTAATATTACTATTCTAGAAATGCCACTTTTAGAAAGTGAGCATTTCTTTGCACTAAAATCTTGTTGTGCCCTTCAATCCACGTCTGGCTAGGTTTAGTTGACAGCTCCTTGTGCATTCACTCAGACACACCCCAAACACAGGGTACTCAGCCTCACTTGCATACATCTGCATTTTGAATGGGTCTTCCTGGGCTGGGAGGGTGGAGGGCCTGCCCTCACACAAAGGACTGCCACACCCCCTACTGGGACTCTGGCAGACAGGATTGAGCTGAAAGGGGGCTTGGTGCATTTCTTAGAGACTCTTTGAAGTCACCCCCACTTCAAAGGCACAACTTAGTATAAAACAGGGCCTCTGCCCTACCTCATCAGACACTTGCTGGAGAAGAAACCTGAACCAGAAACTACATCCTGCCAAGAAGAACTGCCTGGCTGCTCAAAGGATTCACCTGTCTGCTTTTCTACAAAGGACTGCTGCCTTGCTGTTGGCCTACTACCTTGCTGAACTCTTGTCTGGCTGTAAAAGTGCTCTCCAAGGGCTTGGATAGAGCTTGCCTCCTGTTCCTTGAAGTCTCAGGACCAAAAAGACTTCCCTCTTCCTCTTGGACGCTCCGTGCGCCGAACTTTTCGACGCACAGCTTGTTCCGTGGCAAGAAAAACGCCGCACACCGACGCTGATCGACGTGATGTCTTCGGGGCGATCGAAACTTTGGCGCACGGCCTCGCAAGGACAACGCCGCCCGACTTCCCGGGAGAAATCGACGCGACGCCTGCCGTGAGATCAAAACTTTGACGCACGGCCTCGCAAGGACAACGCCGCCCGACTCCGCAGGAGAAATCGACGCAACGCCTGCCGTGAGATCAAAACTTTGACGCACGGCCTCGCAAGGACAACGCCGCCCGACTCCGCAGGAGAAATCGACGCAACGCCTGCCGTGAGATCGAAACTTCGACGCGCAGCCCCGCAGAACGACGCGCAGCCGGAAAACAAGCAGGAAAATCCACGCACAGACCCGGGACATCTGGTACTCCCCGCAAACCCCAGTAAGAGACTGTCCGCGCGCCGGAAAACGACGCCCGACTCCCCGCGTGGAAAATAACGACGCAAGTCCGTGTGTGCTGAGGAGAAATCGACGCACGCACCAGTTTTCCACGCACCTCTTCTCCTGTGGCCTTCTGAGGATATTTTTCCCCAGAAACCAGGTACTTTGTGTTTGAAAGAGACTTTGTTTACTTTCTAAAGACTTAAGACACTTCGTATCATTTTTCAGTGATATCTTTACAAATTCATATTGCAACTTTGATCGTTTTGACCTGAAGATACCCAGATAAATATTATATATTTTTCTAAACACTGTGTGGTGTATTTTTGTGGTGTTATGCTATGGTGTTGTATGATTTATTGCACAAATGCTTTACACATTGCCTTCTAAGTTAAGCCTGACTGCTCGTGCCAAGCTACAGGAGGGTGAGCACAGGCTGATTTTGGATTGTGTGTGACTTACCCTGACTAGAGTGAGGGTTCTTGCTTGGACAGAGGGCAACCTGACTGCCAACCAAAAACCCCATTTCTAACACATACAAAGTATAAACTAGGCCTGGGCGGAGTTCACGGAGTCCAACTCCGTGGAATTCCACAGAGTTGAAAAAAACACAGTGGAATTCCATGGAGGCAGAGTTCCATTACCTGTGGAGTCCTGAATTCACCCAATCTCGGAAGCGCTAATCAGGGTCAGGCCTGGTCAGCCATGCCCGACCCTGCTTAGCACTTCTGAGATCGGGGCACATTCAGGAGAGCTGTAGGCAGTGAAAGCTTGCAGTTTCAGGCCTGTTGTGCACCAGTCTGTCCGATGTGCACTGCACACGGGGCAGGTCAGAGCATAATTGGCCTGAATTGGCAGCAAAAGCTGCCAGGCCTGTTGTGCAATGGCCTGCCCCAATGTTCAGTGCACAGGGGATAGGCAGGTGCACAAGAGGCCTGAAACAGCAGCTTTCACAGCCTCGGCCCTGGCCTAAATTCAGCCCTGGGCAGTAGGCAGCGAAAGAGATGAGGAATTACCTGGGTCTTCCCGTGGGTCCTCCTCTCCTCGTTGTCCGATGGTGATGAGTCTCTCCCTGCAGGAGCTTCCTACCTCTGTGATCCAGGGCACGCTGCAGCCCAGTTATGGGCAGCACAGCGCTAGCACAGACTGTGTGTGCTGTGCAGCCCATACGGGGCTGAAGCACGCACCAGTTGAGCTCTGCTCCGCTGGTGGGTCTAGCTCAGTTTTTGGACTCACTCCACGCTCCAGGCGCAGCACAGAGTTTCCAAAACTCTGTTAGCTCTGCCAGCGGAGTGGAGGTCCCCACATACCCCTAGTATAAACTACTTATACCATGTTTCCGTAAAAAAACTACTTAACACACCATAGAAACCATCTTTTACCATATATACCCCATTCACAAAAGCCATAAGTAATCAAACATATGTACAGGCCAATAAAACATTTTTTACATATTGCAAATCTTGTCAATTCAACATTCTAGCAAGGCATCATACAATCATTGCAAACAATATTATCAGTAAATCAATTACAACAAAATCACTCACCTCCACTATGGACCCAAATTTAGCTATATCAAAACTTACTGCAGCAGAAGGGACTCCCAACTTCGAGTAGCGTGTAGTATTATAGCATTCTAATTGGGTGCCATTGTGTCCCCAGTAAATCATGCAGAGTGCCTAAAAATAGACTACTGTGTTGTAACAAATGTAGTTGCCATCTTATAAACTCCAAATTCAGGGAACATACAGTCACTGTATTGGACACGTATTAGAAATATAGGTTATATATGGAAACATTCAAATAAAATTATGTATCAAATCAAAATAGACAAACAGACAAATAATGCTCATCTTAGATTTTAAATTTGAACTTTGAGTATGTATTTAGACATAATTACAGTGAAACTTAGTCAAATCAGACACGCCCACAAAAAGTCACCACAAAATCTAAATATAATTGAAATAGTCACATAATTGTCTGAGATGAAAAATACCTCCAACAGTAGACAAAATCTATCAAGTACGGTGTCCTACTCAGGCGCCATTTTGTCTAAAGATGGACCACTACATTATTCCAATCTAATGTGGCAAGCCAGAAAGTCCATTGGTGGTTTTTTTAAATTGGTAAAGTTTCTCTTGTTTTATCAGTCAAGTGCCCCAAAAACTGAAATTTACCTCTGTTAGACATAGCATCCTTTGCATGGTTTCCCCAAGCTTTTTGCCCTGAGACCTCCTGTATTACTGACCTTGCTTTTGCTGGCTTTAGGACTCCAAGAACTTTTCCACTGTTGACCAGTGCTAAAGTGCTTGTGCCCTATGGTTAAAACATGGTAACATTGGTTTATCCTCAATTGGCATATTTTATTTACTTGTAAGTCCCTAGTAAAGTGCACTACCTGTGTTCAGGGCTGCTAAATTAAATACTACTGGTGGGCCTTTAGCACTGATTGTGCTACCTACTTCAGTAGCCCTTCAAACACGTCCCAGGCCTCCCATTGCACAGTCTGGTGTGAGGAGTATTAAACTACCATGTTGACCTGGCAAGTTAACCTTTCTGCCAGGCCCAAACCTTTTTTCGGATAATGTGTAATTTCCAATTGGGAAGAGATGGGGCCCCCAAGTTTGGTGTCTCTGGTAACGCATGATAAATTGTAATTCTGAAAATGCCACTTTTAGAAAGTTGGCAACTTCTTACTTTAACTATTTGGTGCCTTCTGCGTGTCTCTGAATACATGCGTAGGCTGGGTGACAACTGGACATTTGCATTCCCTCTAGACAGTGACACACAAAGAGAGCTTAAATGTGACAGATGGCCACCCACAGCTTGATAGGCCACCTTGGGCAGGATGGAAGGGCAGAGATGACACTTACACCTGAAAAGGCTGTGTCTTGTCCTCACACAAAGGGCTGCAAACCCCCTGTAGTGATTCCGGAGCCAGGGCAGGAAGGGCAGGGACTCTGTGTACTTCAAAGACATCTCTTTGAATTGTCCCCCACTTAGGAAGCACACCTGGGTATAAGTACTGGAACTCAGACACCACCAGCTCATTACAGTTCTGGACCTGTGGATATTCTGCCAGGAAGAAGTACTGATGTGCTGCTAGGAGGACTGCCACTCTGATAGACTGCTACTCTGCAGGACTCCTTCTGTGCCTTTCTGACCCGCTGCCTGCTGCCCCTCTTGCCTGGTAGGGAGAAGGTCTGGAACTGCATTACTCCAACCCAGAACCAAAGTGACTCGAAGGGCTTGCTGGCTTGCCTTCTGTTTTCTGAAGTCTCAGGGACACAAAAGACTTCTAATTCACCTGCTACAGCACCTGGACTCTGCCCCCTGTGAGTCTTGCCAAGCAGTGCAAGTCCGGTCTTGGCCCTTGGAAGTGGGTATACATTGCTGCTCCAGCAAGGATTGAGTTATCACTGCTGTTGCGAGGGACAAAACCTGCTAAGCACCCTCGTTGTGTCGATCGGAACTGGCACATCATATCTGACACATGGCCACTGCTGCAAGGCCAGAACCGACGCATTTCCTTCTGAACCGCCACACCTCGGATCTACCCCATCAACGCTGCTGTGTGGAGAACTCAACGCATCTCCTCTACTGCATGGGAAAAATCAATGCATCTTCTCTACTGCAGAGAGCGACTCCAGTGCATCACCTTCGGAACCACCACACCCTGGTACTGCCTCATCATAGCTGTTGCATGGGGAAAATCAATGCATCTCCTTGATCAGTTGGGGAAACTCGACTTGTCTCCTCTGCTTCAGGGATCAACATCAGTGCATCACCTCCTCTGCTGCCCACATCTCCGTCAAAGCAATCAGGATTAAAGTACTTTTGTTTACTGGGCATCACTGGGTCCCTGTAGCTGGCCTGTGCCCCATTGCAGTGAGCCTGAACTCTTGACTTTGTCCCAGTCCAGCACAACCCTGATTTCCTAAACACTTACTGCTTCTAAGTGCTATTTTACCTATATTCTTTAAAAATGTATAACTCAACGTCAACTTATTGGAGTTTTGTTCTTTTTTTTTTTTTTAATTATTGAATTAAGCTCTATTTTTCTAATCAGGTGTGATATCTTTTTGTGTGATCTTTCCGATGTTTTACTGTTTGAAGTGTTGCACAATTACTTGACACATTGTCTCTTATGTTAAGCCTGACTGCTCTGTGCCAACCTACCAGGGGATGAGCACAGGTTAATTTAGGGTGTGTTTGTGACTTAACCCTCAAAATAATTGTTTTTCCTGCTTGGACGGGGTGCATACCTCTGCCATCCAAAAACCCAATTTCTAATAACCTCCATCTAATAATTTCCCCCAATTGTGAAGTTATCTTCTCTCAGCAAAAAACATAATCTATCTTTCATGCTCTCTCAAGGGTATGAGTTGAGTCCCAAATAGGAGCTAGCTTACTAAAATATGTAATGCCTAACTTAGACCTAGCTTCTACCACACTCTAGTTTAGCACATTCATGTATTGTCTTCCGCCATACCTTTTTAAAATATTTCAGAGCACCAAAAGTATGCGGGAAATTCTCTCAGCAAACATCATGCACCATAGCTTGGAATATGCAACCAGTGGTAGACTGATCTGGATTTGAAATCAACATTCTGCATTTTTTTAGTTGGAATGCCCGGGTATATTTAAAAATCCAGTAAAGACAATCCACCTTTCTTTGCTTACTTTCTTAATCGTTTCTAGGACATTCCAATACATTCTGATTTTATGTTGTAGCTTAACAAAGGCTTTTTTAATCAAAACATAAAGGAATTAAGTTAAACTTAAAAGTGAGCTTGAGTATAATTGACATTCTAATTAAATGTAAATGCCCATACACATTCAGTGTGCAATTACACCACTTGTTCAGCAGCTTCTCTGTCTCCTTAATAAACCTGAATATCTTATGTTTTCCTGTATTGGTTTAGTTTTTCAGGAAAAAATCCAAGTCATAATTTCAGACTTTATTTCACTGATTTGATACCCCGACAGCTGGCTGCAATTACACACAGCCTTTTCTATAAACGGAAGAGTTTTTTCAGAGTCTGAGCTATATATAACCAAGACATCTGCCCAGAGAGCAGATCTGTATGCTATACCCCTTACGTGCAAATGGGGTGATATGAAGTATCTGTGCAAGTAGTTTGATATATAGATTAAGTAATAAATGGGTTAAGGGGGCACCCTTATCTGGTTCGTCTTGTTTCCCAATTGCAATATTAAATTCTCCTTCACTAATACTCTAGCTTTGAGGGAACTAAATGGCATCAGTTACTCTTGAGAACGTAATCCCCATCCCAAAATGCACCAAGACCTCTTACGGGTACATCCAATTAACTCCACTAAAGGATTTCATAGCATCAAGTGTTATTACAGGCAGGAAGCTTTCCTAGGTCTCTGCCAAGTTGATAGCCCCAATACGGTTATGTGTTAGATGACCTATGTAGAAAAACACCACATCTTGCGTGATGTGCCCCCAGAAATTTTGCCCCACCAGCTTTGCTGGCTTTACACTTTACAGCTGCAGACCTGTAGTAAGGTGACAGTGCTCCCCTTTCAAACATGGTTAAATTGGCTAATCCTTGACTGGTGTATTTATCTTTTCTATAAGTCCATAGTATATGGTGCAAATATACACCCATGGTATGAAACGTTAATTGTCACCTGCAGAGCATAGAATTTACTGTGTCATCTAGTTGTGTCACAAAGAAAACATGGCTTCATTATTACCATTCTATCCTGGCTAATTCTTGACTGGTGTATTTAACTTTTCTGTAAGTCCATAGTATATGGTGCAAATATACCTCCATGGTATGAAACGTTGTCACCTGCAGAGCACAGAATTTACTGTGTCATCTAGTTGTGTCACAAAGAAAACATGGCTTCATTATTACCATTCTATCCTGGCTAATCCTTGACTGGTGTATTTAACTTTTCTGTAAGTCCATAGTATATGGTGCAAATATACCTCCATGGTATGAAACGTTGTCACCTGCAGAGCACAGAATTTACTGTGTCATCTAGTCGTGTCACAAAAGAAAACATGACTTCAGTACTACCATTCTATCCTGACTGATGCATCGTAAAACATACAGTGCTACTTGTTAAATTTGACATGTAAAAGCTGTCTTTTAAATACAAGTAAGTCGTCCCATCTAGGCCTTGAAACCCACAAAGGAGAGTGTATGATATTTAAAAGAGGGACATGTAGAAAATTTATGTTTCCACAACCCTGCAGTGACAGGGCCCCTAAAGCTATTTTCACTGTGGCATACGTAGCTGTCTTATGAGGAAAACCGGAGTGTTGATGAAAATACGGATATTGCTAACTCGGGAAAGGGACTAGCTCGAAAAATAGTTAAACCACTTTTTATTTTTTTTAGATTGAGCAGTAACATTCATTTCAGTAAATCTGTACTCCAAGCTAAAACATTACAGATTTTATTATGAACATTAAACGCAGCCATAGTTTGAAATAATGATCTATTACCTTATGCACAAAGTGAAATTAAAAAATAACGCAGGTCATTCCCAGCAGAGTGACATATGGAGGGATCTCAAGACACATTGGAATTTCCACAGGAGAAAAGCTGCTACTGCAGGCTTTAACTTGGTACTCTTCCATGCAGCCAACTATTCAGTCAGGAAACGCTCAAAATGCGTCATCATACTGTGAATGTCATCTCAAAGCTCTCTTAAGCTGAACTGGTCAATACTTCGTAGGCTGCATAGGGGTAGGGAGGGTACATTCCCCTGTAGTAAGACAGTGTAAGTCAAGAATAGGTTATGTTAACTCTATGAAGGTTCAACATAGTCAACTTATGCTAATAAATTTAACTCAAAATGAGCTGGAATGCTTGTTTGCCTTTATTTTAGTTTGTGTTGCTTACTGCTGCAATGGTGCCATGCCACAAAAACACCTACATATTACCTCTGCCCCCTTCATTGTCTCCAAGTTCTTTTTATTAGCCATATTTAATTACTAGTATGTGTCTGGTGCTGGCACAAAAGTATGGCCCTGTACCCTTGTGTCTCATACGTATATGCAGTGTACGTGTTGCATCATACATCTATCAAAGTTTGACAGGAAAAGCATTTCCTTCTGCTTGAGTTGCCAGTCTATGTTTCGGCTCAATAATGTTATTGTACACTGAGATAATGTCCTGTATACCCTGAAAACTGATTGTTGTATAGTGAAGAAATACAAATAGTGGCACACAAAAGTAATGGAGATAATATATCTAATCGTATCACCCAAAGTAAATTATGAGAGGAAAAAAAGTCTACACAAAAGAGGCAAAACTGGAATGCAGTGTCACAATATGATCAATAATGGCACTTTTACATAAGGGAAGCTGATATAAGAGATTATGTGACATTGTGTGATATTGGCCTACTTTCCTATCAAGATACCCTAAAGTGTTAAATCACTGAGTGGTAGGCAGAGGGGCTGTATGTACTACTTCAATATGTATACTCATTTTTACATTCAAGGAATTAAGGGCCATATGTACGAACACTTTTTCCCATAGAAACAGAATGGGTAAAACCCTTTGCTACATCTGGCCCTAAGTTGCTAACATGGAATCTCTTTGTTCAGACCTACCACGCTGATTTTTAAACAGTACACCCATCACTGTTCTCTTGCTAGACGTACCCATATATGGTTGCTATTGGGGTTCAATGTGCCAATATATACCCATTCCAGATAGCTTTCTAAATGGTTTTTGGTCTAAAAAAATCACTTGTAATTTTTTTCGTATTACATTTGCACCTAATACTACTATGGTGTTCACAGATAAGGTTGTAAATTAGATCTGGGCAAAATTTTAATCATGCTGCAGAAATCTGAATAATTTCAGAAATTGTGCATTATTTGTGTGAAGTGAACTTATTGAAATTGAGTGATTACGCCAGCTTGAGTAATTTGGGGTGTGAATCCTAACAGGAACACAGCAACAACAAACTCAGAGAGAGCGAGTGTATGCTGACTACTGCTCTCTGTGTCTTGTAGCATTTAGGCCCATATTTAAAAGAAAATGATGGAGCGCAACGCTGCGCCAAAATTGGCAACACTATGCTCCGTCATTTTCACCATGCAGGGATGTGCCATATTTAATTGAATGCGGCGCACCCCTGTGTTGTCCCCTGCGCTGGCGCTAAATTAAGCTGCCTGAGTTAAGGCAAGGATCCTTGCACCATTGAGAGTTTAGGGTGGGAAGGTGCCCCTTCCTGCACATAAACAATCACTAATGGCAATTTGGCACTTCTGTGTGTGCTGCATTCTGGAGTTGATGTAGCATTTAGTTTTCCCATACTCTCCCATCCTTTAAAAAAAAAAATATTTTTGAACCAGTGTTAATCAGATCATGTACCAAATAAAGGAAGAAAACAACTCCGCAGAAAGCTCTCCCCTTTCCAAATCGCTCATACACAGAGATACACAATAGTCAAACATAAATTAGAGAGGGCTATACACAAAAGTGATTCCATTCGGGATGATACAGTAACAAATAAACAATCCCCAGACAATGCACAAGTTGCAATGCTAACAGAATAGAACTGTAGAATTCCCAATTAAAGCCCCACCAAGTCTTTTCAAACTTCTTAATGGAGCGGGTTCCTTTTGTCCTGGCAAGAGCTTGTTCCCAGCACAAAATGTGCTGAATGTTTTCGCACCGTTCCATAGTTTGTGGAGAGACAGCTGAGACCCAGGATCTGGCAATACAGAGCCTGGCGGAGATTATGAGAATAGACAACAATCTCCTTAACCCAATATCCTGCTCCATTCTATAGGCTAAAATTATCTCGGTGGAGGTAAGCTGTATTTAAGAACTCAACCTAGCCTGAGAGTCATCAGTTGGACCACCCATTCCCCAAACTCCTGAAGGGCAAGGCAGGCAAAGAACATATGGAGAATAACTGCAGCTTGGTGTCCACACTTGGGACAGCTGTTTTTTGCCAAGCTAAGAGCAAGTTCTGAACTGAGGTCTGAATTGATGCATTTTCAGATTGACAGAATGCACAACACCCTCAACTGTCTCTAAGGCCTTATATATTTCTGACAACATCGAAAGCGCGTGACTCTATTTGGCAGCCAGACGTAGACTATTGTCGCTCCTATTCTGACAGAGCCCCTGTTAGATGATACTAATTTGTGACCTTTGGCTAGTTTTCATGATATTTAACAAGACGTCAGACCCTTCATGATCAATGCAGCGCTTACAGATAGATAGAAAATAATCCCTCAACTGAAGATATTTCAATAAATGATGGGAGGGGAGATTGAAAACCTCTTGTAAGTTCTCAAAAGAACAGAAACCATTTGCCTCTAAAAGCTGTAGAACTTTCTCCACTCCTAAACCTGCCCAAACCCTGCAAATAGAATCCTGGAACACTCCCGGAAATGCCAGGTTGTTGCAGAGTGGAGTTTTCCCATGTATTAACTTTATAGAATACCTAGCAAAGATCTCTTGCCAGATAGTTATTGTGTCCCTGACAGACTTAAATCTTACCCGCTTGTATTAGTTGTGGGTCTGTGATTCCATAGAGAAAGAGCCAGCGATCAGGACCTAAAGCCAAGTGATACCCAAAGTCTAAAGAACCAGGATCTGATGGAGTTAGCAAACCATGCAAGTGGCCGGTGAAAGCCACCCAAAAATTATGTTTGAAGTCAGGGAGCCACAGCCCCCCTGCCTATAGGGTCGTTTTAAAAGCACATCTCACACGCTTATAGCCCCAGATAAAACTACTGATGGCCCCCTCTAATCTTTTAAAAAAAAAAAATTTGGGACTTTCAGAGGGTTTGCCTAAACAAATATAAAAATTTGGGAGAACATTCATTTTAATAATGTTGCACCTACCATTAATACTTATCGGAAGCTTATGCAAGGATCGTAGTTTAGAGGTAAAGGGCTGTAGAAAAGGCTCATAGTTTAATTTCAAAATCTGATTGACCCGTGTAGTTAATTGAATACCTAAATAAGAAGCTCTGGGAACTGTCCCCATGATTGGGGTGTCCGGGTATTGATTCAGCAATACCTGCATTTTATCGATGTTCAGTTTATAGCCCGAGACCAAACCAAACATACCAGCTTCCTCAGATACGCATTTCACAGCTGGTGATGGGTTAGACGAATATATGGCAACATCATCTTGGGCACTAATCTTTAAAATCTGATCTCCGAAGGTCAAAGGGTGTATCCCTGTGTTTCTCTGTAATGACGACATATATGGCTCTAAATATAATGGAATGAAAGGAGCCACCCCTGCTGGGTGCTGTGCTGAATCTTGAAAGATGAGGTGGGAGCACCGCCGTATACTAGTCTTGCAAAAGGACAAATATAAAGAGACTATAGCCATCTACAGAATCGGTCACTGATCCCGGAAGCACCCATCATTACCCATAAGCAGACCCAGGTTACCTGATCAAAAGCCTTTTCAGCATCCAATAAAATCATAGCAAACTTAGATCCAGTTTTCTCTTCTATGTTGAAAGTGACTATTGCCGTATTGGTGTGGGTGGTAGTGTTTCAACCTGGAATAAAACTATCCTGCTGTTTCAAGACTAAGAATGGCAAGACAGGAGCGAGCCGAGTAGCTAACATCTTAGCATAAATCTTTGCATCAGCATTGATAAGTGAAACCCTCCTTGATGAATACCGCAATCTTTGTCATGTTCCTTGTGTCTGGGACTTTACTGACCTCATCAATTCACTGCAGTACTCACAAAAGTGGAGTGGAGGTATTATAATATCCTTAAATGTTTGGTAGAATTCAAGCGGTATAGCATCCTCCGCAGCCGCTTTACCTGAGGGAAGGGCTGAGACAGCAGCTTCAAATTCCCCAGCAGAAAAATCAATCTGCAGTTGGGACGTTTGTAATTCTCCGAGTTTTGGTAACTGGCTCCGCAGAAAATAGCCTTAGACTCTAACATAGGTAAAGTATAATATTGACTATGTAGTTCTGGATAGATTATAGTAAACTGTTGTGAAATAGCCTGGAGGAGAGCATGTATTAACCCATCGCAGCCTCTAATATGCTCTATTTAACTAGTTGCCCTTTTGTCTGAGATTTGGTGAGCTAACCCCTGGCCAACCTGGTCCCCATACTCATAGTAAAGATCCTTATTTCTAGCATAGGTAGCAGTAACCCTTTTCCCTGAAAGTCTGGCCTGATTGAAAGCATCTATTAATGAGCTGGATGTGAAGAGCACACTCCTTAGGGCTCTTGGCTTTGACAGCCGATGCATGCAGAACTCCTAATTGCAAAATTGCCTGACCAAGCTGATCAGCTGTGCTACACACTTCCCTATATTGTTCATAGATAAACTGTGTGGTAATGCCCCTGACGTATGATTCCATTGTGTCCCATACCACCAACGGGGAAGCTGTTCCCATATTTACCCTGAAGAATTCTGAAAGAGCATTTGCCACAACCTTATGATAATCCAAATTGCAAGCAAGAGTTGTGGAAATGAAAACTGGCGCTGTAGCCTGACTGACCTTGATAGATTAATCAGTAAAAGTATTGGGTTATGATCAGACGATACCTTAGGGCAAATCTTCATCTCTAATTCTCTGATGAGGTCCCTCTTAGCAAATATCATGTTGATTCTAAAGTAGTGCCTGTGTGGATTTGAATAAAATGTGTATCTTGGAAGAGTAGGATATAGTGTCCACCAGACATCAACAAGCGCATGCAGCTGGGCAAGCTCCTTAATACATGCTCTGGTCCTGGTCATGCAGGGTAGGGCAGAATGATTTGTTGAATCTATAGTGTAGTCCATTACACAATTAAAGTCTCCCATTAACAGCACATCACCGGACCAGTGGAGTAGTTCCAGACTACGTGTGTTCAACATCTCAGGGTAATCCTAATTGGGACCATAAACAATGCAGATTACTACTTTCTGACCATGCACCATGATCTGGGGTAATCGCCCATCTGCCCCTAACATCGGAGGCAGTCTTGAGAGCTGTATATGCTAGACTTTTCACCTCCAATACAGCCACCCTTCTTATAGGAGTCGTGTGAGCAGTACTAACGACCAGCTCATATCCCAGCTGCTTAAACAAATGACAGTCCTTATAAGCAAGGTGTGTTTAGGTTAAAGATATTATATGTGAGCGATACAATTTCATTTCCACCCGTACTAATTGCTATTTTTTTAGATTTCAGGCTGGACACATTGCAACACATACAGTTCAATCTGAACATTCTCATCTAAAATACTCAATCCCCAATCTCATTGAAGCGTCTAAAAACATAATAATACCTCTGTGCACCTCCCATAGCATTGAATCTAGCATCGACTAACTAATCTGATTAATTCAACAAATTTTATCCCCAAGAGCCCCCGCCCTATAACGCAAGAAAGTTGTGTCCCCACATACCTGCTGTCTACCCCACTACCATCTCCAACCAGTGCCCCCACCCTTCCCCCGCCCATGTCTATGGTAGAGGGGATCCTCCCTACACTGAGGCTGTTGGAGACCTGAACAGCCCTTAGACAAAGCCCCTCCTGCCCCCCCAACCAACAGCCACCAAACATAGAAAGCCCTAAATACAGAATCCTCAAAGAAAACCACCCATAAATAAGGGAGAACAAAGACATTAAGGCAAGAATATTAATAGAAACAAATTAGATGACTGCATTCAGTATGAATAATCAATAGGCTGCCCATCCTATGTCTTATGTCAGACCTTTGCGGTTGCTAAAACTATCTTAGCATCCTCTTTCATGAAGCAAAGCTGAGCCTGCCCATTATGAGTTATTTTGAACCTTGCTAGCTCCTGCAAGATGACTTGAGCTCTGACTTCCTTTAAGGGGTCAATCAACTGGTGCAGTCTCCATCGCTTGTTCATTGTAACCTTACTCAAGGCTGAGTGAACAAAGATCAATGAGGAATCCACTGCCACAGGTGACACTGGCCTAGCCTTCATAAAGCTTGTTTGCCTTAGAAAATAATAGCCCACATACACCAGGATGGGACAAGGATGATCCGTACATGAACTGCGAGTAATCTTAAATCTATCTTGATTGCTAGGCAGTCGGAGCACCCTTTGAATCTGTGAGTCCATGTCTGAGTCCATCAGATCAGGAAAAGCCTGCCCAGACACCTGAACAATGTACTGATGGGGTCGCCCCCCCTTCCTACAGGTATTCTAAACACCCACAGGTTGTTCCTCCTCTGACTATTTTCCAAGTCTGCACCAGAGTCAGTTGATGGTCACAGATTGCAACAGACTTGAGTGTGACCATGCCCACCTTTTCTGTACCATGGACCGTTGTTGTAACTCTGCCACTTCTGTTGAAAGAGCCATCACTTTACTGGTAACCTCGGCCAAAGATTGCTGTACCACCACGTTATCTGCCCAGACTTGTACATAGTGCTTATGCTTCTCCACCCACTGAGCCTGCAGCAGAGACATGATTGCCAGCAGAGAAGGCTCCTGGGTTCCTTGTGCAGCCAGCAGATCATCTCGGCCACCGGGTGAGCGACTGACTGTTGAGTGGTACTGCAGGAGAAGTTGTGGCTGGTGTCCGGGCTGGCATGGAGAGGTAGGCATATATCTCCAAGTGCTGCTACAGGATTTATCCTATTACCTGTGGAGTCACCCCCCTGCCTGAGGATTGTGTCTCAATATTAGTGTTAATGTTGTCAGTCACCAGGTAAGATTTTGTAATTTTTGATTCATCATTGGATCCCTCTTTGTCAGCATCCTGTCTCATAGTAAGATGCCCTTACAACTGTTGCCACTGGTGTGCTTCTTCCCCTGTCTGGTTGGACAGCTATCTGTATGTGTCCCCTTTAATGCCACATTCTGCTTTCTGTAGCTGAACTGGCCACTGAGTGACCACTGCAGCTTTGTAGATGTCTTAGATACCACAGCTCCAGATTAAATCACTTTTGGTGAAGAGTGTACAGAACCATGAATGGGAGCTGGCAACACCAACATCAACAGAGATGGTTACTGGGCTCAAAGATAGCTTTGGGAACTGTTCAGCTCAGTAACCTCAGGATCTGACTTACTTGGTAAACCTTGGCAGTATTGGAAAATCATGAGTACCCCTTTGCAGTGCTTAGATTGAACCAGTGGTTTCCGGTACAGGGCACCTGCACTTATTTTTGAGGGTCGGCACTTATTTTTCTGACTCATGCATTTAGTGGGAGCAAAACACACATATGGGAAAGCGGAGGAAGAGAAAAACGAAAAAGCATCACAAAGGGAGAACGCAGAAAGCTGCAAGAGTGAGCTGAAGGGGCAGGGAGTAGCTGTAAATGAATTAAAGAGGCCCGAAATGGCTTCAGGATTACGTTGCCTCAGTATTCTGTGCTCGCACATTTATTTGAAGCAACCGCATGTTTAAGAGAAGAGCTTTGGGCACCGGCACATTTTTATTTATAAATTAGGCACCGCCCCTTCGATACTGCCTGTAAATCTACGGTTTCTTAGACAATGTATTTGAAAATTGTGCTGTATCATGCACAATTCGGCCTCCCTCATTTGAAAAACAGAATGTGGAGAACTTCCCTAATCTTCATACGGGCAGTCAGGCTCTGTCTGTCACAGGCAATACACATCACACCACTTTAAAAGTTCACCTAGTGCCCCTGATGTTCTCTCAGGCTAAACCACCCTTGCCCAATCCATCGGCTTGTTTAGCGCACCATGCTATTTATTGGAATAATGCATGAGTAAATAAATGCTAATGAAATCGGTTGCTTTTTAGCCAGGATTTTTGAAAACGTACAATGCACTGTAGGTCCGAACTTTTGCCAAAATATTCTTCAGTGTCAGGGCTGAGTAGAGAAAAAGCACAATCCAAAGTCGTGCTGTATCTTTGTGTTTTGGCAAAAACCCTAAAAATGAAATGATATCCCAATTTTGTAAAAATCCCAGGAGTGAGGGAGGGCACAGAGGAGTGTACTTGTTCATAGGGTAATACCACAGTTGCACAAAACTCCTATGACGTGTATGCGGCCACATTAAGGGCCAGCACCCTCGCTCTAAATATTGATTAAGAACCACTGTTCGACTATCTCGTTCTCAGACCCTCTTCTTTGACTGGAGCCAACTACATGCCACACTGGGTGCTGTCCTCTTGTCTCCCTTGCACCACGTCATATAATACAGATATCACCTGCCAAAACCAACCAATTACCACCAGATGCATACTTAGTTGCTAACCCTCTATTGAGGCGCCACAGGTCATGGTAAGTCCACTGCACATCCCCAACCAGGACTTCTGAGAATTAATGAAAAAAGCTTCTTCCATACTTCTGAACTAGGCGTCAACACATACGCCTCGCACTGTAAATCCATGCTGTGGGATCATGTTTTAAATCTAAAGTCATAACTGCTTCAGATACGAAATACATAGACACAGCAAGCAATGTTAAATTCTGATACAGGCAATACAAAAAGGTCAGATTAGAAGCTGCAGGGGAATGAATGTTGAACAGTTCACTTCACCTTTCTCTGTGCTTCTGTAAAAACACTATAAATGGCTGTGACCTAGAAACAAAATCTTCTGACATGACAAATTGTTGAATAGTGCATTGTTCAGTTGCTTACAAATTTTACTTTGAAGGTGTTACATAATTTGTATTAGTGGAACTAGCCCGTAGCAGCGACATGCCAGTTAAACATTTCTGTTAAATACAAACAGAATAAAACTTGGCTGTGTCTCTGCTGGATTTGGATTGGATAAAGAACAACTAATTTTTATAGTTTCTCGTGGAGCTCTGGGCTAGTGTAGATCGAGCTGCATGTAGTCAACAGTGGGGCCACTGCTGCTATAAAACTGATTTATACTATGGGCTTCTTAATGTCGATTGAAAAAGAATGTTTTGTTACATGCCTGTTTTGCCATGATTTAGAAGGACATCTTAGCATTGCTTGCCATGCTCTTTTGCACACTCTGCTTAATAATTTACAGAGACACGCAACACCATTTTGTTCTGAGTTGCAATCTCCAATTTTCCCTCCTGCATCTAATTCACAGAGAAGCAGGAATAAACATGCAAATTACGACCTGCTAGCTCCGCCTCATTAGTGTCAAACATGCACATTATGGTTGATTTCAGAAAATAAGCCACAAATTGCAACTTACTGGTTGAGGGGAATGCAAGCCCCGCTCAGGCATCAAGGACAATCCTTGTCAGGGTGAACCACAAAAGTCACTAAATTTACCAATGCTTAACCCTCTGGTAACTTGGAAAACAAGCAGTCAGGCTTAACTTATAGCCAATGTGTAAAATATTTATGCACCACACAAACAGTAGCAAAGTCAAAACACAACACAAGAAAAATCCAAAACCAATTTTGAAAAATAAAGTACATTTTAATAAATGAAATGATACCAGAATAACAAAAATCAAATCAGTAGAACTACAGATACTGAATTAAACTTTTTAGTCAAATTAGCGCCATGAAGCAAAATATACAATTTACGGTCATCTAGTCACGCTATAGCAGGAGAAAGTCACAAGATCAGGTCGACTGCTATGGAGCGTGGGACAGATATAGGGGCAAGGATAGTCCCACTGACAAGTTACCTTCTCATGACCGGTGCAAAGAGTTCTATTCATGTTTGAGGAGACTGCAAGGAGGAGGCTTTTGGTGTGAAGGGCAGGTTGAGCGTTGCGGATGGTGATTGCTGTAAAACAAAGAGCTGAATGTTGGCGATCCTTTGTGTTGGTTGACCATTGTGGGTAGCCGCTGTTCGAGAAAATTCCAGTCCTTGCATTGCCAGTTGTCATGGACAGTCACTATCAGCCCAAAGAGCAGGTCTTACCGAAATTTCAAGTTTGCGGTCGTCGTGGTCAACAGAGTTTGGCACGAACTGGCCTGTTCATGGTCGAAAAAAAAAAAAAACTTCTGCACTTTCATCTTATCGTCCAGGAAGAATTCTCACTGATGAAAGCCAAGATTCCAGGACCTGGATGCCGCTCCTGGGGATCTTGACTCACCTAGCAGATGCCAGCAACAGGGCTCAGGCAGACCCAAGTAAGTCTAGCTGGGACTGGTCAGCTGGGCAGTTGCTGGGACGTCTCTAGAAGCTTGATGTGCCCTTGTAGCTCACAAAAGGCCAGTCAGTTAGCCCATGAAGTCACTCTGGGAAGCCAGAGATCAAGGCAAACTGGTCCAATATTAATTCTTCAGACAGCAAGCAGCAGGGGAGTCCTTATTGCAGCAGGGCAGTTATTTTCTGAATTTTTCACTGGTCCAGGAGTGTTCTGATGAGTAGGTTATATCTAGTGTCAGCCTTTGTGTGGGGAATTCCCTGGCCTACTCCTAAACTGTTTCCGGACAGTTCCTCCTCTTCACTTGTCCCTTATTCCAAACTGTCTAGGGTAACTGGCAAGGACAGAGTGTTCTGAGGGACTGCAAGAATTGCAGCAGCCGCCCAGAAATAATTTATAAAAATGTATCATATGTTTCCTGTGACAATACAACATGACCTCTTGAAAGGTTGATGATATTGCAAGCATTTCCAGAGCTGGAGATTCTGCTCTTCAGTTCAGCATTTCAGGGACCCCTTGTGGTTTGGTGTAAAAGAAAGAGTCTTATGCAATTTAATGTTGTTTGGAATACTAATGTTCTATCTAAATTAATATTAACAGATATTGCAAAGATAATTATTAAGAATGACGGGCTTTGACTATGCTTTGGTATTGTATTGGTTTTTGATGTTGAATCCTAACATATGAGTACTGTTTTGACCCCTTGATATAAGTATATTAATGTGGTGCCCCTGACAAAGCCAATAGACTTGCCTCATATATTGATATGGTCACCCCTTGGCAAAGCCAATAGGCCTGCTTTTTTGGTATCTATACTGATGTGGTGACCCCCTTAACAAATGCAGTGGGCCTGCCTTAAATAAAATAACTCCCCACTTTATTCTAATTTTAAATCTGGTGTAGGTTACGGAGATGGTTATTATGGGGGTAATAATACAGTCAGAGTGAAATGTGATTTTAGGGTGTCAGTAAAGGTATTTACATCTACGTAATGCATGTTATTTAGCGCTGTGTGTTTAATACAATTAATTTAGCTTTTTCATTAAAAAACATAGTCTGGAGAATAATTTATTGAGTGTTAGTGTTGTGTGTCATCATCACCTCTGCTGAGTAGGCCTTGAAAGGCTTTGCTTCGCCACCCTGACATAATCAAACTCACATATTACATCACTCATGGCATGTTCAGTGACATCACTGATGACATCACCAGTGGTCATAACACCCCTCCACTTTTTCAACAATGCTAACGCATAGTATATCGGCAAATAGATCTTGGCCATGTCATTGTTCATGTGCATTTGCTTTAACAAAAAAAGGCTGCTTAAATAAAACCAGTATTCGAGGGACAAATTTGTGTAATAATATAAAACCATAATGACGAACCCTCCTGGTTACTGGGAGAATGGTTTCCTTTGCAAAGCAATTGTTACATGCAATCTGTGAGGCAGGAAACAATGTATTTCTAATACCAGTTTTGCTGTGGTATTGGTCTCATATTTGACCTTTGCAGTGTAGTAATACATTTGTGACTTATTAGAATATGTCAGGCACTCACCTGATTCCAACCACAGAGACTATGATGGAACTATAGGCAGAGAATGAAATCAAGTAACCACAACCTAAATTCACTACTGCCTCAGAGGGAAAGGGTGGTTGTGATAAAACAAGAAAAAGATAGACGGGTCACTGGGTCTGCTCTGCTGCCATGCGACACTGCACAGGAGGGTCTGTACTCCCTGGACCTTTGAGCGTAGATGCTGTTTCGGTGCACTAGAAACAATAAGAAGAGATGTTTGCTAACAGTTCTCGCCATATGGTGTTTAAACAGTTATTTACAACAATATCACAGGCTTCATCACAAATAAAGCTTGAAAGCAGGTACAATTCAAAGGAATACTAGAGTTTTCTGGCACTCCCCAGAATGTTCAACACAACAATGTTTAATTCAAAACTCGACAGTATAGATTGCGCGCTCAAAGCCTTTCTGTGTGCTTTTTAGAAAAACCTGTCAAGAAATACAAACATGAAGACCTTCGGTTCTGAATCAAATAAAGTTTGGAGTACCCACAAGGCAAAGAGTCAGATCGCTAGGACATTCAAAACATAGAAACCCAATAATGTCCAATTTCCAAGAACGGGTTGTTCTTCTTGAAAGAACTCCAAGTCTCAGACAATTCACAAAACTTAACTAAGGATTAGTGTGCACTAACCTGAGGATCAAGTACTTAGCCTAGTATTTGACTATTCAACTGGAATCTGAAGGAAGACTGTAGGCAGAAGGGCAAGAAGCCCAAGAGGAAGTGGAAGCATCGCTCTGATTGAGAAGACACTAGAGGCGTTTATGGAGTCAGGTTCAGGGATCAAAAAGAAAGCTTGGAAGACTAGAGGCCTGGAGGTGCCAGGCGACTCAGAGACCAAGCCCCGACTTAAGATCAGTTGGGATATTTATAACTGATGGGAAGACTGTTCCAGCAGGGAAAGTTGCTCACATGGAAGACTGCAAAATTCCAGTGGAAACCTGGACGAATGCATGTGTTAACCTAACGGATGTGGCCTTTGCTGATGGCAGGTGCAAGTGAGGGTTGGAATCAATGAACCAAATCAGCAGCAACCAAAGCGCATTAGCCATTAGAATCAATCAGTCACACAAGTTGGTATCAATAACCAAGGCAGGTAGAAAAATACCCCTAAATGGTTACGTGCAATAGGTAATGGTGGATGGAGCTAATTAACTAGGAAACATGTGACACTCTTACAAGAGTGCAACAAGCCGAAGCATTAGTAGAGGAGGTTCAAGGGTCTGAAGAGTTCTGGGAGGGGAACAATGATTTACAGAAAGCCATGAGGTGCCACGGGGAAAACAGC
This sequence comes from Pleurodeles waltl, assembly GCF_031143425.1. Taxonomy (NCBI): domain Eukaryota; kingdom Metazoa; phylum Chordata; class Amphibia; order Caudata; family Salamandridae; genus Pleurodeles; species Pleurodeles waltl. The sequence continues at coordinate 1,430,628,197 of NC_090444.1, read as the reverse complement.
ATGAGCCCTCTGCACAAAACCTATGGTACAGAGGGCACAAGAGGGGGTTGTGACAGTGTAATTGCTCTAAATAGCATATTTTATTGGACTACATTTATTTTCACTGCCATGGTGTGGAGATATACATTGGCTTAAGGCCTCCATCTGGCATCAAAAAGGATCTGAATCCCTGGGGGTAAGAAGGAATGCAGCACACCAATTCATGCACTAAGTTTATTCATTCAAGCAAAAAGAATGATGCATTTAGGCTAAACCGTAGTCTTCGTGAAGTTAAAACAATGTGCCCTCAAAGCCATAAAGATAAATGTTTCTGTCCATGAACATAGAAGACATACTTTCACAGCAAAGACATTGTGATAATGCTAAAGTACATTTTATAATATGAACCATATTGAGGGACAGTATTATGGACATATTATGGATATATATATTAAAGAATATTGCAATTAAATAAAGACATTGATTTTGAAAATACTGATTGGTGATTCCATTTTGTGTGGTATATATTGTTTCATAATATGGAAGGCAAACGTCCGCTCACATTCTAAGTCATGCATCTAATTGTCAAACATGTGAATATATGCACATGATCATATTAAATGTTTTGTGGAGTACAATATTTGCTCACATTATCACAATGGCATTGCTGTGACATTGCAGTGAAAGTATGTCTTCCATGTTGATGGTTCAAAACATCAGGGCCATATTTATGAGCCAAGTTGTATTGCACCTGCACCATGCAACACGGTGCATGCAGGATGCAACTCAGAAATTAGATTTATGAAGCCACGCAAGGCCACCTTGCAGGGCCCTGAGTTGCTTCACAAATCTAGAGTGAAGCTACAAAGCGCAAGTTGCTGTGTTACATTAGTCTGCCCCAGATAGGCATTGTGTGGGTGTTCCCACAAAAAATCCATGAATTTTGATGCATTCCCAGATTTACCAGAAGTGGTAGACCTGGGAATGTGCCAAAATGCTATGCCTTCCCAGGTGAGATGTAACAAGGAGAAATATCTTTATTTTTCCTTGTTTTTTCCTCTTTCTCTAGGTGATGCTATATATACATATATATTCACTTAAAAAAAGAATATATAGAGGGAGGTTATAGGTAGGCTCACATTTTAAATGTACAAAACCAGAGAAACCCACCTGTTATAGTTAGAAATCTCAAGTACCTATAACTCAAGCCCTAAGATAACTATAACTCATGCCCCCCATGCACAGTTTTTTCATCAAAAGTTTCACTGGAAATATTACATTGATATTATCAAAGAGGTCATGGGTGCTGTAATTTGTGCCAGTAGCAGTGCATGACGAGGCCACAAGGTATAGTTACCTTAGGACACGAGTGATAGTTACTTGAGATAACTCTAACTATAACAGGTGAATTTCTATGGTTTTGTACAGTTAAAATGTGGGCCTAACCATAACGTCCCTGTAACATTTGACTTTTTAGGTGAATTTCTATGTTTTTTTAATTCAATTTCCTAACTATAACGTCCCTGTTTTTTTTTTAACATAAAGTACTTTTCATTACTATAAGTTAATCCAACCACCCTTCAGCCAACCCCCCTAACCACCTAACCCTGAGAGAGAGAGAAAGGGAGAGAAAGTGATTTAGAGAAATATTTCACAGAGAGAAATTGAGCGAGAGAGACAGAGAGGTAGAGTTATTTTAGGCTTTGATGCATGATACACTTAGAATGAGATATTGCAGGACAAATTGTAAAGCAAAATGCTCTTGTTGATTAAAAAGAGTGAGATCATCTTTCAGTATGTAACTTAAATATTTATAGTTGAAACGAAACTGAAGCAGGAAACGACTACAGACTGTAACCCTTAACCTTCAGTGGGCATGTCTGAGACCTTAACCACTAGGCCAGAGGTGACTCCTTACAATGCAGTGTCCAGACTTAGCTAGGACATCCAACCCAAAAGTGACCCTGGTCTGCTGTCCATTAAAAAGTAAGTTTAACATTTGTGCAAAACATCTTGCTAGTTTGACACTTTGAAGTCATTGCATGGAGAGACCATTCCAATAACAATCTCTCTCTTCTCTGAGCACCCTGGGACATAGCAAGAGCGGCCCTGGAGGTCCCCAGGGCTATCATTGGCTCCTCGATAGGAGCTGTGCGGCCCCCCTCCAACATAAAATAGCCCCCGGGAGGCGGCGGTCCCTGGCGTTGTGGGGGGGCATGTGGCTCACCCATATTCATTACAATTAAAGCCCCCGTGAGGTGATGGACCTGGGGCTGTGGGGAGGGGGCACACAGCCCCTTGGATTCATTATAATTAATGAATTAATGTAACTATAATTCACAGTGTCGCCAAGCATTGCTAATTACCCCACATATTACATCACTCATGACATCTTTGATAACATCAGTGATAATATCAGTGTAACATTTGCAGTAAAATAATTTAGCAGAAAACTGCGTAGCAGGGGTGCAAGTTATAGTTACCTCACAGAATGAGTTTCTATGGTTTTGTGCGAGTAAATTCAGATCCTAATTATAATGTCCCTGTAAGTGAATAATATAATACCCATATATATGTGCTCCAGAAACAAACAGGGAGAGGGGGAAGAAGGGAACACAACAGAGTTGCCGCAAACTCAAGCAAACCAGAGGGGCCAAAAAGAAGAGGAAGAGCCAGGAAAACTGTGCATGGCAGGGGCACACGTTATAGTTACCTTAGGGCATGAGTTATAGTTACTGGAGCTTACCATAACTATAAAAGCTGACTTTCTATGGTTTTGTGAGAGTAAACTCAGACCCTAACTATAATGTCCCTGTAACCTTTGTGATTTTTAAGTGAATATATATATATATGTGTATATATATATATATATATATATATATACTGTATAGTATATATATATATAAACACCCATATATATGTCCTCTAGAAACAAACAAGGAGAGGGGGAAGAAGGGAACACAACAGAGTTGCCGCAAACCCAAGCAAGCCAGATGGGCCAAAAGGAAGAGGAAGAGGCAGGAAAGGAAAGTAAACAACAAAAAAGAGTGATAACAATGGAGAACAATCTTGTCATTAATCTGGCTTCTAAAAAGTTGGAAAAACAATACTTGGATTTACTAAACAAGGGCTGAACATTTAGTCCCATGTCTAGTATGGATCTACCGAATGTGAGAATTAACAGATAGGTTTTGCCACAAGCTTAAACTGAAAAAAGTACTTTGCTATTAGAAATAACAAACAGACAATGGCAACAATACCATATCTTTCTCCCATTTCAATGGTGGATATAAGTGAATTGAGGACACTGTCTAGTTTGGAAGAGGAATCAACAGATGTACAGTATACATTAGAACAGACCACTTTTCCAGATAAGGAATTCTGTGAGCAAGCTGGACTATCTACAGATGCGGCTGTGGCCAAAGGATGTAAATTGAAATCAACATTTTGTCCCCAACTGCCACCTGGCAGAGAAGTTGTTATTGTTAATCAAATAATGATAGAGGAATTGAATGAGATCTCTGTTAGAGATCAAAGGAGTCATTGGAATAAAAAACATAAGACCACTTAGGTAGCCCTAAAAGAATTGCAAGAGGAGAACATAATAATAAAGTCCTCAGGCAAAGGAGGAAATATTGTCATGATGGAGTGTGAAATACATAAAATAAGCAATGAGACAAATTGGTGATAAGGAGAACTACAAATTATTGAAGACTGATCCCACAGATGAGCATGCCAATATTTACCATCAGAAATTGCAGGAATGGCATGATAATTGTTTGTTGGATGATCAAGAATGTGAGTATTTAAGCAATGCCAATCCTGTGAGACCCACCATATAGTTTCTCTTGAAAGTGCCTTAAAACTTCAACAATCCCCTGGGTAGACCAACAGTAAATGCTATAGGATCATTGTTAGAAAACATGTTGAGGTTTACAGATATCTTCCTCTTTCCGTATGTGCCTACACGTCCTTCACACATAAGGCATTAGATGGATTTCCTTAGTTGAATAAATAGGATTACCTGGAAGAAAGACTATTTGATGGCAACAGTTGATGTAGTTCTGCTCTGCACATCAATATAACATGTATATGGTATAGATGCATGCAGGTATTTTTGAGAAAGGGATCTGTCATCCTCCCTGAACATACAGAGATGCTGTTGTACTTTTGCCTGACACACAATGTTTTCCTCTTTGACAATAAGTGCTACTTGCAAATCTGTGGCACAGCGATGAGAACATCATTCATACCCACGTATGCTAACCTGACAATGGGCCAGGGGGAGGCAGAAACAATATGGACTGAAGAAAATAAGGAAGTTCTGGAACATGTTGTCCTATGGGTACAAATTATAGACAACTTAATTCTTATCTGGGTTGGGAGTGAACATGACTTAGCCAGATTTATTAAATCTTGGGAAAATAATCCCCAGAAGCTAAAGTTTACCCATGAGATTAGTGCAACCAGGATAACATATTTGGACATTACAGTCTACATTGAGCAAGAGAAAGTGTGCACTTGCATACACAGAAAACCAAAGAATTGCACTAACTTACTCCATGCCAACAGTGGATACCTGCAGGCTCTAAAATTAAGTATTCCATTTGGAGAATTCCTTAGGGCAAGATGAAATTGCTCAGCTAAAGAAATGTGTAGAAGGTTTCAGGCTAGGGGTGATCCTAAAAGTATGTTGGATGATGCATGAAAAGAGTATGATCGCAAAAGAGGGAGGAACTCTTGGTCTCCAAACAAGCCACCTCACAAAAAACAGAAGCAGAAACAGCAACTAGATATATAATGCATTGTGATGAACCAAGCTCTGAAGTCAAAACACTTTGGGAGAAAAATTGGCAAATATTAAGTTTGAATGAGACTCTAAAACAGGAACTACCAGATCACCCCAGGGTAAATACAAAAAACAGCTAAGGATCTCTTGACAACCAGCTTCATGCAAAATGTGACAAATAAGAATACAATTTGTTAATAAGTCGTCAAATTGAATTCTTGCACTGGCAAAAATGTATAGCTTGTATATTTGGAAACAAATGTAAGTACATTTGTATCACAGAATGAAAGAAGGTTTTCTGTTAAAGAATGTATTAACTGTGACACACCATGTGTGGTGTACATTTTACAATGTGGTTGTGGCACGAAATATATTGGTAGTACTGTCAAACAATTGAGGATCCTAAAGCATCCTAAAGCATCTTTGAGCAATCCAAAATCAGGATTTCATTTATGCCATGACCAAACACATATGGGATAATCATGGAGGGGATACTTCAGGATTGTGTTTGTATGAGATTCATCATGTCTTTAAAACACCTAGAGGTGGGACCGAGAACTGGTACTGAGGAAATCAAAGTCAACATGGATTTTCTTCATGGGAACAGAGGTACCATGAGGTTTAAACTCAGATGCCGAAAATACATGTACATTTATGATGAACTTATCAGTTTATTTGTGGTTGCATTTCTGATATATCGAAGGTGAATGTTTAGAACATCATATGGCTCTGATGCAGCTACTTTTGACCTTGAGTATTTCATTGTCATTTCTGAGAACTGATCTGCATTTATTTGGGAGGACTTGAAAATTAGTAAATCCGTGGGTTAGATGGGTAAGTACTATACTGCACCTTGTTCTACCAAGTTTGATGATGTTTTTAAAGATGAATGCCTAAAGATGATTCTAAGTATTGTTCAATACAAGTAACCTTACAAGATTGTGTTAACTGAAAATGAGGCCCGGAGCTTGAAATGTATGCATGTTATATGTTGAAGGTAGCCATTGTGATGTAATTGAAAAGGAGAGAATATCTGCCACTATGAAATTATGTGACCTTGATGGATCAATTGTGCAATAAGACTTTTCTTGCCTGAATGTATGAAAATGAGGGGGAGATGATGTTCTACTTCAGAGAGTTAATATGCACTAGTTATTTGTGAATAAGAACAATATTTTCTCTATGATTGGAGATTGCACTTTACTGAATAACAGTTGACATTTGAGCCAAGTTGTGATGTAAATGAAAATAATGCATTCAGAACCATCATATGTACTAGGTATTTTCAGAGACAAAATACATACCATCATTTGCACAAGTCACTTTCAATTATAAAAATACATACTTGACGATCTGTATATGCATTTTACTATACATTATCAGTCACTTTGCTGATTAATTATGTAGGTATATGAGGTGTAAATGAGACTGGTCACTTTCAGGGAAAGAATACGTACCATAATAAGCACAAGTCACTTTTAGGGAAAAGGAAAAATGTTTACTTGACGATATGTAAATGAACTTTATTATATATGCATTAGTCACTTTGTCAAAGAATTACATAGAAATAAGAGATATGCGTGAGACTTGTGGATTTGGAACCATCATACGCACTAGTCACTTTTATATGACTTTACGATGAGAGACTGTATGGCACTGAATCTCTGATAAACAAAAATACATACTGTATGTTTATGGGCTGAGGCAAGAATTAAAACCTCATCTGCGCTTTTGTACAAATGAAAAATGAGATTGTAGTTGGGCACATTTTACAGATAAAATGTTAATGTTCCTCAGTTTTATAGCTTTGGTATAAAATGAGAATGTGGAATGAATACACATTTAATGAGTTTGCTGGTGTAAAATGAAGTGTAAACGATATTTGTGAACTTGGACGCACTAGTCATGTTTCTATGAAAATGCATATTATTTACCAATGAGGAAACGTACCTTATTAAATATGCGCCAGTACCTTTAATGCAAAGGATGCACTGTGAGCTTCTGGTTGTGACCTCTCAATTTCACTCTTGAGCAAATGAAAAACGAGAGTGTGGTTGAACAAACTTCAAAGACGTTAACACTCGTTAAATTTAAAAAGCTGACTTAGGAGAATTAATGATGTGCTTATGCTGGAAGATATATAAGAGGACGTAGTCAAGAAATGACAACAAGCAAAAATTAAAAAAATTAGTTAATTGTATGTCTTTTATGTCTAGGAATGGGAGGAGCTTGGAGCCTTTTTTTTATTTCACCACGTACTGTTTGTATTCATGGGCAGTGAAGTAGTGAAAGCTTCAGCCGAAACACGTTGCCATTAATTTTTTCCACCATTACCTGCAGTCATATGTTGAATTTGAATAATTCTCTTTCTTTGTGGAGCCGCATGTGTAGAATGGAATTTGCCGAGGACACAGCTTGGTGAGGAAGCTGTGGTTTTATATATATATATATATATATATATATTTATATATATATATATATATATATTTCTTTTTTTTTTTCTTGCCGATATCTTTGGCACTGTTTGATGAATCTTCATAACATTTTCCCAAAAATGTGTGCTGTGATTCTTGTTGTGCTTGGGAATCTTTGGGGTGATCCATCAAGGGGGTGGTCTAGAAAAAGGGAGGGGTAAAAAAACTTGTGTTTCCCATGTTAATTCTCATAGGAGTTTTGAACACAACTACAGCCCAAACTGCTGAACAGAATTACACCATATTTGACAGAAAGGTAGGTTTCGGTATGTATATTACACTTTTGAATAACTGGTGTAAATCTGTTCAGTAGTTTTTGAGATATTAATGTGAAATAAATGTGTATATCTAGGGCTGCGGATCCTCCCCGACGAATTCGCAAATAATAAAAGCTTGTGCAAGGAGCTGCAGAACTCCGGCTGGCTGCCACCACTTAAAACCAGGTTTTGACAGCCAACTTGGGACTCGGCTTCAGCTGAGTCCCAGAAAAAAGGTGAAAAAAAAGGAGCAAGGTAAGGGCACCCTGACCACTTAACTCTGGTCCTGGGGTCCCACAGGGCAAAAAAAGCACTTTAAAAAAAAAAGAAATTTGCAACAAATATGTGACAACGTCACAAATTAATGGCACACATTAAAAGAAATACAAGGGTGGGCTCCTGCGCTTGTTTTTATGAAGCCCCGGGGTAAGCCAAGTCCCAGAGTCATTTTGACATAAAGGAGGGGGACACACGGGGCCCCCCTCCTGGGGCATTTTGATGCCCTGGGAACCACCACCTCCCTGGGGCTTTGATCAAATATAATTCAGGGGGCTGGGACCCCCCACCCTGCTGCCCCGTGACTGTCACTGTCCACTTCACAGGGACTTTAATCACATATATAGTGGTGGGGACTGACTGCCCCCCCCCCCATATACCCTGGGACTGCCACCCTGGGGTTTATTCATATATAATGCAGGGGCCACCCGTCACCCTGCAGCCCAGTGCACTGCCACCTCCTTAATGAAATACAATGCAGGGGAGCTGCACGGTTTCCTTAGGACAGGAGTTATAGTTACTTGAAATAACTCTAAGTATAACAGGTGGATTTTTATGATTTTGTATGTTTAAAATGTGAACCTAACTATAACTTCCCTGTAACCTTTTTTCACTGTATATATATATATATATATATATATATATATATATATATATATTCAGTTATTATATTCACTTAAACAATCAAAGGGGCGTTATAGTTAAGTTCTGAATTTACTTGCATGAAACCATAGAAATTCAGCAGTTATAGTTAGAGTTATTTCAAGTAACTATATCTCGCACCCTAAGGTACCTATGTCTTGCGCCCGAAGAACCTACCCCCTTGGTAACAATGTATTTAGTAAGTGGAGGAGTGTGCGTGACCCCCGTGTTATTTTTGGCCCAAGAGACCCCATCCCTATGCCCAATGTAATTATTAAGGGGAGGGGGAGGTGTGGTTCCCTCCTAGAGCCTTAAAAAAGCCCTGGGGACCCCATCCCCTAGGGCTGTAAGCTAAATTTAAAGGGGTGGGCTGAACAATCCCCCTCCTTGAGCCTTTAAAGGCCCCAGGGACCCCATCCCCCAGAGCCATCTCAACTACTGTGTGCCAGGGAGCCCACCACTGGGGCACAGTAGTTTCCCTGCCCGCACTACCAGGATCAGGGAATAATGTGTTTGCTTCCGTCTGGCAGAGCTTTTTTAAATCTCCCGCCAGGCAGATGCAAACCCTAAGTCTGCTCCCAGCCGGCAGGAGATTTAAAAATGCTTCTACCAGCTGGTAGCAGACTTGTGTTCTGTTTCCCTATGTGCACTGATGCAGGCGGGGGAACAGAACACATATTGCTCCCTCCTGGTAGGAGCAGCATAAATAGCTGCTTCCTCCATGCAGGATCTCTGATGTCTGCCTCACCCAACATTGTGCCTGTTGGGTGCATACCTTTAAATAATGGATGCCCTGGAGGATTGAGTCTCCAGGGCCAAAATAGTCTCAGATGCCCCCCTCCCCTTTTGAAGAGACAATCACCACGGGATGGGTTCCCTGAGGCCAAAATAGGAATGGGGAGGGGGACTGTGAGGCCCCTCTGCCCTTTAAAAAAAACACACACACAGCTTTGGGGGCACTCGCAGCTCCCACCCCTTTTTTATGATGTTTGGCCCTGGGCGACAGGTCCCTGGGGCCTAAAAAGGTTCAGCAGGGGGCCCTCAAATCCCACTCCCCATTTAAATAAGGCACAGCCCCAGGGGATGGGGTCCCCAGGGGGGCTATGAAGGCTCAGGAAGGGGGATACATGGCTTACTCCCCTTTATGGTGTAAGATGCCTAGGGGACAAGGGCCGAATAAAGCTTAGGGAGGGAGGCCACATGTCCTCCTTCCCATTTAAAAACAAAAGGCCCAGGGATAGAGCCCCAAGGGCCTGAAAAGGCTCAAGCAGGGGGACCATGTGCCCCCCTCCTTTTAAAAAGCACAACACCTTGGAGATGGGGTCCCCAAGGCCTTATAAGGCTCGGGGGAGCCGTGGGCCCTCCTACTTTTATTACATTTGGTGCCGTAGATAGGATCCCTCAGTCCTACTAGGACTCGGGGAGGGTGCCACATGGCCCCCTCCTCTTTTTCAATGTATTTGACTACTGGGGATTGGTTCCCCTTGCCTGTAAGGGCTTGGGTATGGTGCTGCACACTTCGTCACTTATGCAAATTTACCCTTGTGGGAGGGGGTCCCCAGAGCTGAAGAAGACTCAAACAGTCCCCTCCCCTTTTTTATTGTATTTGGCCCTGGGGCACAAAAGGGCATGGGGGGGGGGGCTGCACATCCCCTACTCTCTTTAACTGTATTTGGCCTCAGTGGATAGGGTCTGCTGGTCCTTTTAAGGCTTGTGGGAGGGGCCAGGGGCTGAGGTCCCTGGGGCCAGTTAAGGCTCAGGGAGGGGCCTGTAGGTCCTCTCCCCTTTTTATGTATGTTTTGGTCTGGGGGATAGGGTCTCTGGGACTTGAAGGCCAATCCTATGCCGTGCACGCCATAGTCTGTGCATAGCATGGGGTTGACAGCCTTCTGGGGTTTTGGACACAAGGCAGGCTAAACCCTGTGACCAACCCCCCCCCCCACTACACTCTGAAAAGGCTGTGTGCAGCGTGGGGTTGGTAGCCTACTGGCAGTTTGGTTCTACAGCCTGACGGCAGACTAAGATCAATGCATGGTCTGCCTATGGAAGGGACCAAGAGAATAGCCAACATATAGCTAAATGATGAGTTTTTTGGGAAAAATATCTAAAATGTGCTTTGCAAAAAAGAGTTCGTTTTTTTCCCTTATTATCGCATCAACAAGGGTTTTGCTGTGCTAAAGTCTTCATCTTCCCAGATTTCAGAAACATGCATAGCTTTATGGGAAAAACTATTTTTCCCTAGGTTTTGGCATTTTTCTAAGAGCTTGGCTGCCGCGCATTGAAACATATAAACCCAGTACTATGAAAAAGAGTAATGGGAAATCCTCATCAAGTGTAAAACAAATGAACAAATTAAATGGGTCTTCCCAAAGGAACTAGGCCAAACAAAATTAGAACAGGTGAAATAAACATGTTCCAGGAGCCTTCCCATACAGATAACTCGCCGCAGCCTGAGAATCCACCAGGCGATACATGACAGAGGTAAAAGAATAAGAGCAAGGTAAGCATACAGATGGACTAGAAGATTCAGAAAGCAAACAGGCCCGGGCAGAAGACTTAACTTATTGCATTCTCCCATGGGATGACCTTGTTAAGTCCTGTTCTGTGTGTGCCCAGAGTACATATCCAATATACTTCTCTGTTTTCTTACGGTATTCATTATCATCTCTACCTCTAACTAATCGTATTTTTTCCATTTTTGCCCATGTAAGATTGTGTGCCTTAGTCAATCCAATGTTGTACTAAGGGTGCAGGGTTTCTGTTGTTGTGTAGAGCCAATTTGTGTTCACTGAATCTCCCTCTAAATTCATGGCTTGTCTCACCTACGTACCCCAAACCACATGGGTGTGGAGAATGAGACTCATTCGACGATCTGAAATTTGTAATTTGCTTTAAGATGATTTTATTGCCTTCATATTCTATCACATTAAAAACAAGGGCTCCCTCACATGCATGAGACTGCCCACTTTTGTGGTTGCTACTTATGAGATTCTGACCCGTGATGGACTTCTGACAGAAATCATCTCTATTGTTAATTCTAGATTTAACTACCATATTCCTAAAATTGCAGTTCCACCAAAATACAAAAAATTATTTTAGGTAGCATGCTTTTTTCTACATTAGTATTCAGTTTATGCCACTGGCACTGTACAATATGCCTAACTTTCTGATCCAGGTTCGAGTGTTGTATAACACATGCCAGACTGTCTTGGCATCCCTATTGTATTATCTAGCTCTTTTTAGAGAATCTCAGACCAATCTTTTAGAGTCTAATTTTCTCAGAAGTTTCTCTCAGAGGACTTCCACATTCTTGATGTAAACGTGAATCATGGACCGAATTCTGCAGAGCTGAAAAAACTAGCAAATGGGATCCCTGGCATTTTACATCGAGGATGAAAGCTCTCAAAGTGGAGTCGCGTATTTCTAGATGTTGGTTTGGTGAAAACTAGACGCGTTTTTATTGGGACAAGTGGGGGAATGCTGGGAGGTAGATATTGTCTGGAGCCCTTGAGGTTTCAGGGGTTTCCACCACAGAAATGTAAAGGAAATTTGTGATTTTAGGCTAAGTTTGAGGTTTGCAGGGCATTATGAGTAGGAAAATATTGTGGGATGCAAAGAATACCACCCTACACTCCTCTCGATGTCTAGTTTTAAGAAATGTCTTGGTCTTTTAGGTTTCCCCAGGTGGCGGCCTACCCATGTCCAGAAAGTGCAGCCATTCACCATTGAAGAGGGACAATATTGGAATTTAGATTCTCCAGGTCCAATTGTAAAAACACCACCCAAAAGAATCAAATGTCCTCTTGCTTGCATTGCGATGGGATGCTTTAGTTTGCAGGGGTGCAGGGTGGCGCCTGATGGCAGGACTGACCGACCCACCCGATTATTTTATATAAAAAGTATTCCTGCCATACAGTGGGCTTTCTGTCCTCCCTGGGGGCAAATTGGGGGCAAACCCCCTGTCTGCCCCTATGGAGGGCTGAAAGTCAGTTTTGTCCCTCTTGGGGTAGAGATATGGCCAATGCCAGAGTACAACACCCTCACCCTTTTCTTTTCCCCATGCAAAATACCTGGTGTCTAGTGGGCTTTTTACCCCCTAAGGGCAAATTTGGAGCAACCTCCGAAACTTCTATCTGCCTCTAGAGGGGCATAAATACACTAGTTCCCCTTTTAGGGTGGGGTATGGCCCATTGCCAGGGTAAGCCATTCCATCCCAAAATGAATAGCATACATAAGCTAGGCAGTTTTTGGATTGGTCATAGATTAATGCATGAAGTTTAAAAGTGGGCTTTACTAAATATTAAGAGTTTTCAATGATAGGGCAGTAAATGTGTAATACAAGGAATCACAAATTTGCCCTTTAAAGCAGCAGTACAAAATAAAAGGGCACAGTTATTTATTCACAATCAAGGGTGATGCTGCGAGTATCATCAAAAAGGCAATGAGCTGAGGTATATGGGGTGGTATAACATGAAGTGGCCAGTGGATATCATGTACATGTTTATTCGCTTTCTGGGTCACTTTGGTATACAGAAGGGACTGCATGCGCTTGTACAACTCTGTCTGTAATACAGGTAGTGTTGATTCACATATATCAGCAGCTCTATCTAAAGAGGGTGTACTCTCATTTACATAGGGGCACCCACCCGATTATTTTATATAAAAAGTATTCCTGCCATACAGTGGGCTTTCTGTCCTCCCTGGGGGCAAATTGGGGGCAAACCCCCTGTCTGCCCCTATGGAGGGCTGAAAGTCAGTTTTGTCCCTCTTGGGGTAGAGATATGGCCAATGCCAGAGTACAACACCCTCACCCTTTTCTTTTCCCCATGCAAAATACCTGGTGTCTAGTGGGCTTTTTACCCCCTAAGGGCAAATTTGGAGCAACCTCCGAAACTTCTATCTGCCTCTAGAGGGGCATAAATACACTAGTTCCCCTTTTAGGGTGGGGTATGGCCCATTGCCAGGGTAAGCCATTCCATCCCAAAATGAATAGCATACATAAGCTAGGCAGTTTTTGGATTGGTCATAGATTAATGCATGAAGTTTAAAAGTGGGCTTTACTAAATATTAAGAGTTTTCAATGATAGGGCAGTAAATGTGTAATACAAGGAATCACAAATTTGCCCTTTAAAGCAGCAGTACAAAATAAAAGGGCACAGTTATTTATTCACAATCAAGGGTGATGCTGCGAGTATCATCAAAAAGGCAATGAGCTGAGGTATATGGGGTGGTATAACATGAAGTGGCCAGTGGATATCATGTACATGTTTATTCGCTTTCTGGGTCACTTTGGTATACAGAAGGGACTGCATGCGCTTGTACAACTCTGTCTGTAATACAGGTAGTGTTGATTCACATATATCAGCAGCTCTATCTAAAGAGGGTGTACTCTCATTTACATAGGGGCATGCCTCAAGCAAATGAAGGAAACACTTTGCCTCTGCTGCAGTGCCTCATAATCGACACAGGTGCAAAGTCAAAGACTCCACCAGGAACATGCACTAACTGTGTGCCAAAAAGAGGTGGTGCACAGTCAGTGTACCCCACCCAAGAGCAATGCCTGAAAGAGGGGAAGAAGTCCCCTGAAGCTCCCAGTTATCCATGTGCAGGCGAGTGCAGTCCCTCACTGCACCCACCCGCAGGGAGATGTCTGTCCCCCTTTGAAGTGCTGGTAAGGTGCCAACTGCACTGAGAAACATAGAATGGCTGCTTCACACTGCTGCTCCATCTTTCATTAATGCTCTGCCCCAGGGCAGCCTCGAGTTCACGACTGCCCTGAGGGCAGCACATTATATGTAATAGGATGCACTGTCCCTGTTTGCAAATGGCAGACTTTGTTAAAGTTGCGCCGAGACACAAACAGGGAAAGTCGTTGTACAATACTCCTGCAGGTAGCCACATGTTCAGCAACCAATGTGAATATACACAGTGACAACTGGTGGACATGACACAAATAATAAGGTGCAAGCCTTAGCTTGCTAAATGAGTTTCTATAGCAGTCAAGTTAGTTGTGGTCTCAGCTTTGGATGACCTTTGTACATGCCAGAGGTTCAGGAGTCCTGGTGCTCCTTGACCTTATTGTGGCCTTCAACACCAGTGATCACAGCATCTTACTTCAGAAACTATTGGACATTGTCGTCATAGGTGCTCCTCTTGTCTGGCTCAAATCCTTACTATCTAACAGACAACCAAGAACATCTTTTTCACATCTAAAGACTTCAAATTTAGTGTTCCTCAGTACTTTTGCCACTTTTGTTCAATATTTACATGCAGCCATCCCCTCACTAGTTTCAATCCTTGATCATCAACATTTATATGCATGCAGATGACACATAGCTCATCCTTCATGTCTTTCCAAATGGTAGAAACAGTCCCCGAGAATCACCTTCACTGATCAGCAGCCTATTATTGATAACAGTGGTGAATGTCAAAAAACTTTTAAAAACTAAATCCAGATAAGACTGAGCCGCTTCCCACTACTAATAATACTGCCTCCATTGAATAAACGTGTCCCTCTTCTATGGATTGTTTACAAAAACCAACCAGTTCCATTTTCGTCCTTATGATCAGCTTGGGTTCTGACTTATGCCTTGAGATTCATGTAACCAAAGCTGTTCAGTCTTGTTTCATTCCTCCGAAAACACTTAGACAAGCCTTTCCCTATACAAACCGCCACCTTAGAACTCCTGTCATAAACACTATCTTTCAATCTACATAGGAATATGTAAAAGCCATTATCTTGGCTGCATGCTGAATCCGTTATAAACAGATCAGAACACAACCATCTGGTTGCTATATATGACCTAAAAAATTCAGAATCTGTTTCCAATGCCAGAAGAAAACCACACTGGCTTCCAGTTCATTCTGGAGTAGTCTTTAAACCACGTTCATTCTACCCAAACTTAGGTAATCAAAATTACCTGATCTTATGGTCAAGAGATTTGTCTGGCAAAAACCTCAAGGAACACTCACTCTGGCATTCAGTCCCTTTTGATGATCCTCAAAAGTCATACCCTCAAATTTGGTTACATAGCCTTCTCTATCGCACAGCGGCAGCCGCCGCAAATCTCAAGGGTAGGGGTGGGCGAAGGTGGGGATTGGGGACGGGATGATAAAAAAAAAAGTATTGAAAAAAAACCTTACCTAAACGGATGCCAGTGATTGCCTCGCGCTTCTCTTCTCTTATGGTGTCCTAGCATTCACTGGGACACCATCACGGGCTCTCCAGCAATCCTGGCGCTGCTAAACCTAGTAGGAGAGCAGCATCAGGATTGGTCTTAGTGGCTTGGCCTTCCTCTCAGACACTGCATGGGAGTCTGTGCAGTTCCTCCAACCCGGCTGTGTGTGCACATGTGTGTTGGTCGGCCTAAGACAGCCAGCAAAACACACACATGCACACTTAAAGTGCAAAGATTCCACTTCCCCTCCCTTCGCCCTCCTCCTGTGGCCCAGCCCCACCCCTCCCTGCAGCTGTAAAATGAAAGGATAATTAAGTATTGTTTCATTTTACAGCTCCTGGCTCTTGGCCAGGTGAGCGATGCTCCTTTGCCATTGCGAAGGAGCCACCCCTGCAATCGCAGCTGCAAAATCATGGAAAGCCCTACTCCTAGACCTCCACAGATTGGCCTTAAAAACCACCCTGTTCGACTAAGGTATCTCGAGTGTCAAGACACTGCTTACGGTGAATGTATGCTCCTTACAAAATCCCTAATCTAACAGTCATTTTTTGGGATGAAATGCAGCTAACCCAGGTGAAATACACGGGACTGTTTATTCACATTAACGGTGCTGGCTCTCCGAAATAGCATGCACATCTGCATATGGTAAATAGTTTAGCAGAGGTGATGAAATGAAGGGGCGAATATGGAAGATCATCAGTAATAGTGAGCAAAGGGAAGCAAAGGCAAAGGAACAGCTTGATCTACTGTGATGAAATCAAAATCTAAACCTGGTGGTCTTGTCAGTTCTTTTGTTACAATGTGAATAGTTTTTATTTATGTTGAAACATGTCAACTAGATTACACCTATAAAATAGTTCGTGCAATATGGCAGAAAGTAAGGTGTCCTTTTGAATGACCCATTTTCAGGTAAGACTGTATTTATTGCAGCCTGTTATTTGTCCGGTTTCTGATTCAAGAGTGCCTCCTTGAGAAAATGCATAAAAATAAAATGTAAAAATGGTGCTGCATCCACCAAATGGGAAATACAGAACATTTTCTTCACAAAGGTCAGATGCTTCGATAATACTAGTAAGGGAGTGAATAAGTCATTTACAATAATGTCCACTCCATTAAGATATGGACATAAGTGCTTTCAAAGAATGCAGCGTCTAATATTGAAGCATTGAAGAGAAAGCACTTTCCACTGTACCTTTAATGTCTTCACCGGCCCTTTGCTGTTTAGAGGAAACATACCAGGCACACACTGAGATTCTTAATGGCAGGTTGTCCTTGGAGAAAACAGCTTTCTCAAAATCGCTTTCGTGCAGAAATTCTGAAGCCTTGTTCCACTCAATGACCACCCTGAATGAAAATGCTGAACAGAATACTATCAGAACAGAACATCCCTTAGCAAAGTTTACATTTGCCAAACCCTTACACTGAAGCACAAAAATTTAACAGTTAAATTTTGGGAGTGCAGTGATGGGCACTCAGCCCCTGGCACAGCACACATCCTGTCTTTGCATGCGTCTATGACTGGCAAATCTAGTTTCCTGATATCAATTTGTTTAATTGCTCCTGCAATGTCTATAGCTTCAGTGGGTTACAAAATAGTGTAATCTGATAGAGACTTCTAGTTGCAGATTGCTTACCTTAGAATTTCCCCCAGGCGCCAGACTGGATCTGGATATTTCACTATGAGCAGTACCCTTGCGCGCCGTCAGGTGGCGTTGGTCGACTCCGAGCCCGTTGTTGGCGTTGTGGTTGCTGTGATGACGTCGTAGTCGTATATAGGTGCCACTGCCGTCAGTTCTTTTTTTGTCATGCCAGCCTATGCCAGATGCAGAGAAGAGCTACCCTCAGTCAATTTTTGACTGACCTTTCAACATTTTGTCAGAGCTTTTTAACCACCTGGTGTGTCAGCATGTTGTCGCGGAAGACCGGATTTAAGCCAGGTGACTACTGTCACTGCATGATGTAGGTGACGGATCCACACCTCATGTGCTTGTGGTGCCTGGAACGTGACCACGGCCACAACCCGAAGTCACGCTCTGAGTGCCGGGCCATAAACCCGAAGGCTTTGAGCGAGCATTTCCTTAAGCTCATGTCGGCCCGGCGTTCGGTTCCACGTTGCTCACAGTCTCGCTCGAAACGTTCTTCTACTTCATCCCATCACCTGGACTATGCAACGCGGGATGAGTGTCATTGTTCTAGGCCTCCGAGAGCCACCTCTGCCTAACTAAGGGAGTTTTATGAGGCCTTGAGTCTCATATTTGGGCAGCCGACCCTCCTGTGATGCCTTTGTGCCTAGGAGGGTCGGCAGGGGCCTATTTCGGGTTCCACGCCAGCAGCTTTGACCTCGGATCCAGAAGGCACCCCAGGATATGATTAACGGATCTGCACCAACACCAGCTGTGCCATTGCAGCCTTTCCTGGTGATGGTACAGAACTCAACACTCTCGACGTCATTTGATCCCCCGATCAATGTCAATCCCATACTGATGCACAACTCCGACCTGAAATGACGCCGCTCAACACTGCTTCCGACTTCGACGGGGGCCTTGCTCTCCAGGTTGGATCTTGATCCTTATGACTATGGGTATAGGTACAGTGAGAGTATGGAGGGGTCGCTGTACCCTTTGGAATTCCAGCTAGCTGACCCTGATTTAGACTGGACTCAGGAATTGGGTGGCACCAGTGGTCTTGATACCTCCCATGATGCTGGCATGCCTTCTCTCCCTACCGTGGCTACAAAGGAGGGAGCCTCATATTCAATGGTGGTGAGAAGAGCAGCTGAGGTCCTGGAACTCGAGCTGCCTTCAGTGGCTGTCAGGACTAAGGTCCTGACTGAGGAGCTTCAGCTTGGGGCTTCTACATCTGAACTTCTTTTGCCCTTCAATGAAGCCCTCACTGATGTCCTGCGTGGGACGTGGTCTAAACCCAGCACATGCGCTCCTGTCAACAGGACAGTTAACTGCTGCCATAGGCCTGTGCCTAAAAACCCTTAATTCCTGACCCAACATCTTAACCTGAGAGTTTGATCATTCAGGCTTCTTTATCTTCTGGTGCATTCTCTTCTGCACCCCTGGACAGGGAATCAAAACAAATGGACCAACTTGGGAAGAAGTTTTTCTCTTCCTCCAGTCTGCTGCTGTAGTCTGTGAACACACTATGCCTTTTGGGCCTCTGCTCCCATACTTTATGGGATACGGTCATGCAGGTGCTGCCACAGGTCCAGAGGAGGCCCGGCCCATTCCCTCCCAAGCTGTTGCTGATGGAAGGGATGCAGCCAAGTTCATGATTCGATGTGGGCTAGACATGACTGACTCACCAAGAAGATTGGTTGTGTTGATGGTGGCCTTATGGCGCCACCCTTGGTTGAGGACATCTGGCTTTTTAGGGGATGTCCAGCAATCACTTATGGAAATGTCCTCCAATGGCATGGTTTTAGTGGCACGCTTTAAGGAGTCCTCGGCTTCGGCTTGGTCCCTTGGCCTTGCAGCTGCTCCGTGACCCCCTCAGTCCACTTTTCACCTCTTTTGTGGCTCCAGAAAGGGCACCCAACTGCATCCATTTCCCTCGAGCCATCGTGCCACCCATGCTGCCCAGCCTCTGCCTGGACAAGGACACGGGGTCCAATGTCCCCATGAATCAGGAAGTCAGCAGTCGGCCCAGCCCACCCCCCCCTCGCTGCAGCCTCCAAACCTTCCTAGTCCGTAGCTCCATCATAGACCAGTTGGAGACAGGATTTGCCATCACCTGCCCCACTGGGAATCTATCATGATGGACAGGTGGGTTTTGTAAATTGTACAAAGGGGCAACTCCATTCTCTTTGAGACTACCCCTCCGGCCAGGCCACCATCCTACAATCAAATGATGGAGGATCACTTGGCACTTCTCCGCGAGGAAGTTACAGCTCTCTTGGCCAAGGAAGCCATTGAGAGGGTACCTGTGCCAGAAGTAGGTTGTGGTTGTTATTCCCGCTACTTTGTGGTGCCCAAAAAGAACAAGGATCTCCGCCCCATCCTAGATTTCTGTACCCTCAATCTCGTCCTCAGAAAGAAGTTGAAAATTCTCACTCTGGCTCATGTGCTATTTGCCCTGTACTCTGGAGACTGGATAGTAGCATTCGACTTGCAGGATGCCTATTTTCATATTCCTGTCCTGCCTGTCAACAGACGTTACTTGTGGTTCGTGGTAGGTTACAAGCATTTTTTCAGTTCACTGTGCTCTCCTTTGGCCTTACCAGGGCCCCTCGGGTGTTAACGAAAGTGATGGCAGTGGTCGCAGCTCATCTGCTCCACCTAGGGTTTTCAGTTTTCCCCTACCTCAGTGACTGGCTATTGAAGGCGACCTTGCCCCACGCTGTCGTCTCCCATCTCCAGACTATGGTGAACCTCCTGCATTCACTGGGGTTCCCTATAAGCATGCTGAAGTCACACCTGAGTCCCTCTCAGATGCTCCCTTTCATCTGAGCTGTTCTTGACACAGCGAGTTTCAGGCCTATCGGCGAGGCCAGGATATTCAGGCTATAATACCATTGTTTCAGCCTCTATTCTGGGTTTCGGTGAGATTGATACTGAGGCTGCTCAGCCTCATGGCCTCCTGCACCCTGTTGGTCACAGATGTCATATGGCATATCTGGACTCCGCAGTGGGACCTGAAGTTCCAGTGGGCACAGCATCAGGGGAATCTCCCTGACATGGTCCAGATCTTGGAGGGAACTGCGCAAGATCTGCAGTGGTGGCTTTCGAACCATGATTGGGTAAAAGGCAGATCCCTTTCCCTTACCCAACCAGATCTAAAAGAAGCCACAGATGTGTCACTCCTGGGAGCGGGGCCACATGGGGGAGGTAGAGATCAGAGACATCTGGTCTCCGGCGGAGTCCAGGCTCCACAACAACCTTCCTGAGCTCAGGGCTGTCAGGCTTGCATTGAAAGCATTCTTTCCCTCTCTCAAAGGGAAAGTGGTGCAGGTGTTCACGGACAACACAACCATCATGTGGGACTGCAACAAGCAGGGCGGAGTGGGGTCATGGACCCTGTGTCAAGAGGCCTTGCATCTCTGGACATGTCTGAAATGTCAGGCCATATCCCTGATGGTTCAACATCTGGCGGGCTCTCTGAACACCAGAGCAGACAAACTCAGCCGTCGATGCATGGTCGATCACAAATGACATCTCCATCCAGAGCTGGTTCAAGGTCTCTTTCAGCATTGGGGAGAGCCTTGGTTAGACCGTTCGCCTCCACAGGGAACGTGCAATGTCAGCTGTTTTGCGCGTTGGAATTACAAGGCGGCACTCACTCGGCGATGCTTTTCAACTCAAGTGGAACTCAGGCCTCCTATATGCCTTTCCGCCAATACCACTTCTGCCCAAAGTTATCAAGAAGATTAAGAATGACCGGGCCCAAGTAATTCTTGTGGCTCCGGACTGGACTCAAAGAGTTTGGTATCCTGAGCTTCTGAGCATGGCCGTCGATCCTCCACTCAGACTGCCTCTTCAGAAGAATCTTCTGTCGCAGCAGCAGGGGACAGTTCTCCACCTGAACCTGTCCAGTCACAGCCTTCTTGCTTGGAGATTGTGCGGCAGCAGTTTACAGCTTTCGGACGCTCCACCCAGTCTATAATGTTATCTTGGCAGCCAAGCGTCCCTCCACCAAAACAGTATATTCCTGTTTTTGAAATAAATTTGCGGCTGTTGATCCCCTTTCTGGACCTCTGTCTGAGGTTCATTCATTTGTACTTTCTCTAGCCCAGCAGGGCTTTGCTTTGGGCACCCTTAAGGTTTATTTGTCTGCCATCTCTGCTATATTCAGACTACCTGATCAACCCTCCATGTTTAAATCTCAAATCTTTGGGAGATTCCTCAAAGGTCTTAATCACATGTTTCTGCCTACCTCGTTCATAATGACCCAGTGGGATTTGAACTTGATACTCACTTTCCTCATTTGCTCTCCTTTTGAGTCTCTTCATAATTGTCTTCTTTGGCTTCTCACTGTAAAAACAGCCTTCCATGTAGCCATCACTTCTGCATGTAGAGTGAGTGAGCCTCAAGCTCTGTCTTCAAAGCCACCATTCATCTCTGTCAATCCTGACAAAGTGGTGCTTTGTACCTAAAGTGGTCACACCTTTTCATGTAGGCCAATGCATCGCAAATCCATCACCTACATTTTACGCACCCACACATACTTCTTATGAAGAGGAGAGACACCACCGTCTGGATCCAAAGAGAGCATTGGTGTTCTCCCTTAATGGTAACAAAGACATCTGGGTGGGCGACCAACTCTTTGTTGGTTATGTGGGTACGAAGAAAGGACAGGCGGTGCTGAAAAAGACCATCTCTTGATGGGTTGTTCTATGCATTAAAATTTGCTACGTTTTGCCTAAGAGGCAACCCCCAGAGGGTTTGTGTGCTCATTCTACCAGAGCAACTGCTGCAACCACTGAGTTAGCAAGCGGAGTTCCAGTCCTGAATATCTGCCAGACAGCAATGTGGGTGTCCCTGCATACGTTCATTGAGCACTACTGCCTGGACAGTCAGGTCTGCACGGATGGCTACACTGGCTGGTCGACCATGCAGGACTTCTTACTATGATCTTAGTTCGCAGACCTTCCTCTGGGTATGGTATTGCTTGGGTATCTATTCTAAAGTAAGGAATCTACAACTAGAAGTCTCTATCAGATGAACAAGTTACTTACCTTTGGTAACAAATTATCTGAGACATATTGTAGTAGCAGAATCCCTACCAACCCACCCATCCACCCTGTTCTGTGAATTGATTTCCAGGGACAGGGACTTCCCCCTTTTTAGGGCCCCAGTTCTGGCGCACCAGGGTCAGTGTTGTTGGTGGCTCTGCGCTAATGGCCTGGAAAGTTGTGAAAAGAAGCTGACGTCAGCACGCCTATATACAATGTTATTGCGGCAACCGTGACACCAACGATGGACATGGAGTCGACTGATGCCACCTGACTGCTCAAAGAAAAATCTCCGGATCCAGTCTGATGCCTGGGGGAAATTCTAAGGTAAGGAATCTGCAACTGCAATATGTCTCTACCAAATAATTCATTACCGAAGGTAAGTTACTTGTTCATCAGAGGGGCTTGTGTTAAGCAATGGGTGTTTATTGTTCATCACAGTCGTTCAGAAAGTGTAAGTGTCACAGCCAAAATAAGCCAGGAAAGGATTACAAATTAGGTGTACATTATTGTCCAGCTCCTGGTACACTACTATACATTAAAATACTACTGCACACATCTTTGTGTTACGCTGGAGTGTCTAAGAGGACTTGATTTATGACCAGCCATGAGAAGACATGGGAGGGCACAATATGATAGTCTAGCCAACCCCCATTTTTCCTTACGCAAATATCACTGTGTGGTACTTCCTATTTTGCACATACAAGTGTAGTATCCAGTTTTCATCTCGGGTTTTCTGCTCCTGTGACATTCAAAATTAGTCATAATGTTGGAAAAACGCCCCAGAAAAGGAAATCTGCTCTGTAGAAACATAAGCACCTCATAATTGGTGTAGTGCTATATTTATTTAGTATTCAAATAGTGCTGTGCCAAAGAATATAAATAATGACATTTTAAATAAATAGGAATAGAGCACATACTGGTACTGCTGCTAACACAAGGCAGTATATAGCAAGGGTAAGGAGTTTATCACAATTACAGACCCAAAAGAGAACAGCCCCATCTGTAGGAAATATTGTGTTAGGTCATGGGTACTCACAAACATTTTCCCAGGGGCCAAAACATTTGGTCTGTCATGTGACCAAGGGCCACACTGATGCCAGCACGGTGACGGTGGGGGGCTGGGAGCATGGGGGAATGGTGGTAAGGTATTTTAGGGCAGCGAGGCATATGCATCTAGTGGCTGAATTACACAATTTGAAACCAGAAAACCTGGGATTAATCATGGCTTCCGCACTTACCTAAATTGTGTGATCCTAGGCATGGTGGTGTGACTGCGAGTGTGTGTGTATGGGGGATTAGAAGGAGGGGAGCATGGATGGGAAGGGTGGGGGTTATGTGGGGAGCATTAGGGGGTGGGTGGGTCTCCTTGAAGTGATAAGGAAGGAATTCCCTGTCACTGGTAGGGCCTACCACCATGGTTTTTGCGGCGTTTCGAACCACCACGAACACCATAGCAGTAGGCAGGGTAATAATGCTGCCGGCGGGACAGTAGCGGCTGCCTGGTTGGATATTGTTCTATCCAGCCTGGCGGCTGCTCCTGCCACGACAGTCGGTGTGGTACATTGGCGGGTTAGCTTCAGCCAACCCACCAATGTCATAATGTGGCGGTATGTACCGCCTGCCTGTTGGCGATACTACCGCCACTTTTACACTGACCGCCCGGGTTATAATGACCCCCTAAATGTTTTAAGTTTTACCAGTTTGATTCACTCAAGATGGCTACAGGTGTGCCACACGTTTATCATAAGTAAGACTGTTAGCACTCTAGTTGTTCTTTAGAACACTCTGGGAGGCTGCAGGAGAACACAAGGCAATCAACTGTCAGGCTGTTCTTGTTGGAAGTACATGTTTTACTGAGAATGCCAGACTTCATTCTTATATGGTTGGGAAAGATATTGTGAATTTACAGAAAATATGCTCTCATTTTAGATTCAGGAGCACCTTCAATAACCTTTATGGGAAAATTAAAAGAAAACAGTTTTCTTTCAAACATGATTAATGAATCCCAGCATGGTAAAATCACCTTATAACACACTTCAATTCCTAAAATTATTATGTTACCATCATCAAATGAATTTTTTTTTTCACCCTTTACACATTCTCCTTTTTGTAACCCTCAAAACCTGCCATTCACTACAATGCATTTCAATGGGGTGCTATCATGTATATTGCCCCCAAGATGGCTGCCAGCACTTTCTGGTTGAAGTGCTGACAGCCAATTGGATCTCATCATGATATCTGTGGTTATGCTCCACCCAGATATACAAATTTGGTTTTCTTCAAATATCTCAAAACCTACTGGATGGATTTACACCAAAAAAACAAAAGGGTGCTTTCTGGACCAATAGCTACCTTCCAGCAAAACTTGGTGTAACTCCCTCCAGTGGTCCGGGCTGCAGTCATGTCTAAAATCCCTATGGGAATTAACATGGGAAACACACTTTTTTGACTCCCCCTTTTTTCTCTGCCTCGGCTTGACGGATCACCCTGAAACTTTCAATGTACAATAAGACCCTATAGGACCCTTTTTTGGGGAAACTTTCATTAATATTCGTATACAGCAGCGACAGGAGAAACTGAAAGACCCGCACTCGGGCGTACTGTGTGCATCAAGGAAAGTTTATTGCAAGATGCATTTCCACTAAACAGTCTTCTTTACTCAAGCAAGACCGGCCATACTGAAAACAGATTGTTAAAGTAATAAACAACAAAAAAGGACTAATCCCTGTAAAGTAAAAGAAAAAGAAAGAAAACAGCAGCGCCATATTGAAATTAAATGTGCCTCTGCTGTATGACACAATATTGCGCTGAGTACTGCTGACAGGATCTTTATGTGATTATTTATGAACAGTCATAAACACGGAAGTGCCAAACCACATCTAAAACCGCCCATAAATATGCAAAGACCTTCTTGAACTGCCCAGTCCATCAGTCGACTGGTGATCAGAGCTTGCATGACTGTTTTTCTTGTGCTCATAGGGAGCCATTTGAAGATTTTTCAGAGCATGCGGAGAGTATGGAAGCAGGCACAGGAGACTGTGTTGAACTGTTGCTTCAATGTGAATTTCCAGCGCAGAGTGATGCAGAGGTTGTGGGTGTGGTCATTTGGTTTGGGGTGGGACTGAGTTCGGCGGGCCACCAGGTGTCGTTCCAGAGTGAGGCGTGGTTGCACTTCAATCATGTCTGATGTCAGACAGTTGTTTTTCATCCAGGCTTCAACATTCCTCATACAGTTGTGGAAATTGGTCCTAGTGGTGGTGGGATCAGCTGAGAATGATAGGATGAGCTGGGTTTCGTCGGCGTAGGATATGTTGTTGATGTCATGGGTTCTGATGATGTTGGCTAGAGACATCATGTAGGTGTTAAAGAGGGTGAGGCTGAGGGATGAACCTTTAGGGACACCACAGATGGTGCTCATGTGTTCCAAGGTGAAGGGAGGAAGGTGGATTCTTTGTTTGCACCCCGTGAGGGATGATGCAATCCATCTGAGTGCATCTCCCTTGATTACAATCTGGTGCGGTCTCTTGATGAGTGTGTGGTAGGATATGGTGTCAAAGGCTGTGGAGAGGTCAAGGAGGATCAGGGCTGTCGATTCTCTGTTGAGTAGGGTGTGGCAGTGATCATGGCGGCCTCAGTGCTGTGGTTGGCACAGAATCTAGATTGAGAGGTGTTGAGCAGGTTGTTTCTCTGCAGGTGTTCTGTGAGCTGTCAGTTAATGGTCTTCTCCAGGCCTTTGGCGGAAAAAGGGAGCAGCAAGATGGGGCAGTAGTTCTGGAGTTCACTGGGGGTCTGCGGAGGGTTTCTTGAGGAGGGGTCTGACTTCTGTGTGTTTCCATGCATCGGGAAAGGTGACTGTGGCAATGGATGCATTGGGGATGGTGGTGAGTTGGTGGCTGATCTTGTTGCTACCTAGGTTGAAGAGATGGAGGGGACAGGGGTCAGTGGATGCTGCTGAGTGGATGGAGTTCATGATAGCTGTTATGTCCAGTGCAGTGATCTGTTCCCATGTGGTCAAATGTTGGTCGGGGATGTCTCTTTGGGAGTGAGTAAACTGAGGAGGTTGGTGGGTTGGGGATCGAAGTTCCTGTAGATGGTGGAGATCTTGTTGTGGAAGTGATTTGTTGGAGCACTGCAGAGTTCTTGTGAAGGAGGAGTCATGTTATGGGTTGCTGTTGGGCAGGAGAACTCTGACAATAGTGATGAGTTCCTTGGTGCGGTTGGCGCTTGCCTCGATGCAATCTGCACAGCCATTCTTTTTTGCATCTTTGAGTCATTGGTGATATTTCTTGATGGCTGATTTGAAGATGGCTAAATCTGTACTGTCTTTATTGGTGTGCCATCTTCTCTCCAGCTGCTTGCAGCTGTATTTCATTGTGCTGAGTTCAGGTGTGTACCAGCTGGCTTGTTTTGTGGATCTGAAGGCTTTGACTGGTTTGATGGAGGTGATTCAGGTGTTGAAGTACTCGACTGCTTGTTTCAGGTTGGTGGCAGTGCAGGGCTGGGTGATGTTGAGGGTGTTCATCCATTGGGTCTGTGTCTTCTTGCTCCAGCTGCAGAAGGAGGTTCTGGGAGGGTCGGGGTGCTGTGGGGTGATCCTGTGTTGGTGAAGTGAACAATGGGGTGGTCGGTTCAGGTGAGTTCTGTGGTGTGGCTGTATTTGACTCTGCCCTGGCTTTGAAGATAGGGTCCAGTGTGTGTCCTGCTATGTGTGTGGGGTCTGTAACCAACTGGATGAGGCCGATTTTGTCTATTTATTCCAGGAGGTTGGCGAAATGGGTGTCTGTGGGATCATCCAGGTGGATGTTGAGGTCTCTGAGGAAGATGTAGTGTTTGGATTTAATGGAGAGTTAGGCAATGAAGTATGTGATGGCATTGCAGAGGCCGGTGCGTGGTCCTGAGGGTCTGTAGGAAAGGGTGCCATTGAGGGTTGTTTAGTTGTCGGTGTGGTTTTCAATGATCGGTGTGATATCATCTTCGTAGGGTGTAGAAGATTGAGTCTATGTGGTTGATGGTGATGCCCCCTCCATGTCTGTTGGTGCGGTCATGGTGTATCATTTTATAGCCATTGCACATTGCAGTGGGGATGTCGGGGACAGAGGAGAGGTTGAGCCAGGTCTCTGTGATAAAGGTCATGTCAGAGGTGAGGGTAAAGATAGTGTCCTAGACTTCGGTGGTGGGTTTGCAGAGTGATCTGGTGCTGATCAGACGGCATCAGAGTGAATCCAGGGGGGTCTCAGTCAGAGGATTGGTTGTGGCGCAGGTTTCTGTGAGTGCTAGAACTCCTACATTGCAGGTGAAGAGACAGCGTAAGCATATGAATGGTCCAGCCATGGAGCGAGGGGATGCGAGAAAGCAGTTGTTGTGTAATCCGGAATCCAGGGCTGGGAGATCTGAGATGGACTACCTGTGGGTGCTCGGAGGTTCCAGGGCTTCTGGTTCTGGGCGTGGTCCAGGCGCAGATGGGTGCAGACAGGCCTGTCTACAGCATACCATCTGCATGCCAGTGGCACGCCTCCTGCGCGCAACCGCTGCATGGCCGCACTGTGACCTCCATTAAGTAGGTCCTTGGAGGGGCACTGGGGAGTTGGGAAGTGGGTGGCAGGAAATGGTGAGTGAGAGGTGCCAAACAGCACAAAACAGGCACAAAAGACAAGCAGAAAACAATTAAGTGACAAAAATAAGTTTAAGTAATGCTCAATGAGGCTAAATGATGCTAAACAATCTACTGTAAGTAACTCACAGCTAGCAATGAACAGTAGAACGGGAGGAGGGACACACAGTTGAGAAGCGTTGAGGAGCTGGCTGAAGGACCTTTTTTGGATTTAGGATCCAATTTCAGCTTTAATGCTCTCTTTGACCAGGTCACTGACAGTGCACAGGCACATTCATCCAAATTCTAAATGTGCTTACATCTCAAATTCAGGGATAGTACTGTGTGTTTTCAATATTGTAACACAGCAGCAGCTCACTAATATGAATGCAAATAATGTCTATGACATCCTCCCATTTCTCATATGTGAGGTCCTGTTCTGATCTCACAGAAACTTTTTTATGGATGTTGCATGGAACAAACACAACATTTCTCTGCTAAGGGCTGAAATAGACTCACATCCACATTAAAAGTACATTAAAGGAAAACGGTATTTAAAACATTCTGTTTAAGAATTATTCAAGGTCCTCAGGATAAGACGCTCTGTAGAACAGAGCTGACTCTATCAGGGGTCCTCCTGCAAAGCTGGGACCTTGGGCCAGAGCTCTCTTTGCCCAAGCTTTAAGGCGTCTCTGATCCTGAAAGCTCACCAATCAGAAATTGCACATTTGTAATTTAGTACTGGGTCCATCAAAAGACGTACATACCAGTGGCAAATGAAGCAGGTCAGATCTTTTACATTGAATGATGTAACCCTCTTTCCTCAGGATGCCCAAACACAAGAAGTTTTAAAATGTCTTCTAAGGGACGAGGGATATTAACCATGGACTTACCAATCAGAAAATACTCATTATTATCAAGAGTGAGTTGAAATACACAAAAGTATCAACAACATTGGGAATGATTATTAATAAGGAGTAAACAAGAATTATCCGATGCTGCCCCAGGCTTTGCCCCTGGCAATGCCTTCACCTATAACACTGCTTTTGTTATACAGGCTTCAAGGATGAAGAAAGAAGTAATTACACATGGCTGTAGAAGCCTATTGAATTTTTAGGGTTGCGCGCAAAGCGCTCTGTCCCTGTTGTTATCTCTCTACAGGCTTGTAACCTCGCCCATGTCAAGTCCATGATTTTGGTTGGTTCGTGGGCTTGCCTTTTACAATTCGCTTCATTTAATTAGTGGAAAGCATGCATGCATCATGCCTTTTCTAGTGTTTAGCCCTCCTCGAGCGCACCGGCCAACTACTGAAAACATATGAAGCTTTATGTTTTCCGTATGGTTTCTGGACTACTTTTTCTATTTATTTAGCAGGCAGCACAATCTCGATGGGAAGTAGTAAAACTCTTTGCATGCCATTGACCCTCTTACATGGCTAATTGCACTTTTGCCGGTTATATGACTAATTGCACTTTTACCAGTTACATGGATAATTTCACTTTTACCCATACATTTCACTGCAAGCAAACTTCTGTTTCCTTTTGTGGGTCTCTGTCATGCTTCATGGTTTACTTTTCAATTCATGTGGCAAGAAAAGTCAGGTTAGGAGTTTAAAACGGGAATAGCTCAAACTCGGGCAAACGCGAGACCCATTGCATTGCAAATACTTGTTGTGGTTTCCTGTCCTTCCTTTTCCTGTAGCCCCTTAGATGCAAATTTGAGCGTGCTGCTGGCTTTGAGTGGGTCAAAGGGAAAACTCTGTGATGTTAATGGGAGTCTGTAGTAAGAGGGTTGAAGAAGAGTCCAAGTCCCCGCAGGTGATGATTATAGAACCATTTATTCCAGGAAAGTTCACAGGTAAAATAACAGGAACTCCAGCCTACAGCAAAACCTCCAGCTCCATCAACTGTCCAGCACGGAATGCTGTCCAGCTGAGGGAGAAACTAAATGCTGAAGGAGGGACCAGAAGATACCAAATGAAAACTACACAAAACAAATAACCTTAAAACATAACATATAAACATACCCTAATATACTACAAAAACATTACCTACAATGTTGATACAGATATAAATACAATACCACACCACCCCCTCTCTATATGAGTTAAATCACAACAATTCTATTCATATTCCAGATCCGTCCATCATCAAGTTAAACAGCCCCTCTAAACACTTTAACAACTTCATGTACAGGACTGAACTTGGAAGTACCAGACCTGTAAATTCTAGGTAATTTAACTCTAACTTTGTCTCCAACATGTACAACGCTTTCTTTGACAGAATTACGAACATCATAGATTTCTTTCCTTTTAAGACAGTGATATTCATCTTTATCTTTAGCGTTTTTCTCAATAGATTCTTTATCCACAACACAAGAAAGATGTTTCCTAAGCCAAGGAGGATTGATTTTGGTATGTGGCACTCGTTTCCTAAACAATAAGAACGGAGTCTGTCCAGTGCTGGAATGTGGAGTAAACCTGTACTCTTCAACTTTTCCTTCCACCCAACTCTCCCACGCAACTCCATT
The DNA here is from genome assembly GCF_031143425.1 of Pleurodeles waltl. Classification (NCBI taxonomy): domain Eukaryota; kingdom Metazoa; phylum Chordata; class Amphibia; order Caudata; family Salamandridae; genus Pleurodeles; species Pleurodeles waltl. The sequence continues at coordinate 1,430,597,801 of NC_090444.1, read as the reverse complement.
TAATTTAGCTAATTGTATGATTTCTTTCAAAGTTCTATTAAACCGTTCCACCATACCATTGGTTTCCGGATGATAGAGAGCACATTTTTTGTGAACAATTCCTCTTGACACAAGAAAATCTCTCATAAACTTCGAGGTGAATTGAACCCCATTGTCTGACAAAATCGCACAAGGATTCCCCTCCCTGCTGAAAACTTTGGACAAAAAGTCCACCACTATCTTCGAAGTGATCTCAGAAACTATGCACACCTCAGGCCAACGGGAAAGCATGTCCATCAGCACAATGATATACTTAGAACTAGACCCAGAGGACACAGGACCCAAAATGTCAATAGCAACTTCTTCCCACACTTCATTTGGAATTTCTTTAAGTACTAACGGTTGAGTCCTCACCTTAAGTGTCTTGTCTGCTAAACAGCATTCAACACAATCTCGTACTCTCCTTTCTAAAGCAATATCCATTCCTGGCCACCAATAAGAAGCCCTCATTCTTTCCTTAGTTTTGCTTATGCCAGGATGCCCCGAATGAGAGAGAGAAAGAAGCCGGTCACGTAAAGATGTTGGAGGAACAAGTTTGTTACCCCTTAACAACATACCATCATGTGACCACAACTCATCCCACACCTTCTTGTAAGGAGAAATTGAATTGCCATGGTAATCTTTCAGTTTCCCAGACTCCACCAATTTCATCACCTCAGAAAGATCTTGATCTTTACTTAATTCATCACGCCATTCACCTTCTAAAACACACCCATCTGTTATAGTACAAACTTTAACTTCTTCATCCGTCCACCACGACATACTATCACACTCATTAGTCTCATCACCAGACCCTAACCTAGACAAGCAATCTGCTGTCTTGTTGTCACATCCTGGAACATATTTTACTGTAAAACGATAATCTTGGAGCCCAACAATCCATTTACAAATGCGGGAAGAAATATTATCCAAACCTTTTTTCCCAAAAACCTCTTGTAATGGTTTATGATCGGAGTGAACTTCAAAAGAAGTTCCCCAAAGAAACTGTCTAAATTTCTTAATAGCCCAATAAATTGCTAAGGCTTCTTTCTCAATGGTAGAATAATTAGATTCTGCACCACGTAGAGTGCGAGAAGCAAAAGCAACCGTAGATTCATTTTTACCACTTAGTTGCTTCAACACACAACCCAGACCTTTATCAGAAGCATCTGTAATAATGTAACAAGGAAGCCCAGGTTGAAAACCACAAAGAGAATGGGCAGAAGAAAGAGCTTCCTTGAGATCTTGAAATTCTCTCTCACAATCTGAGGACCAACAAACTCACTTCCCTTCTTGAGCAAAGATCTAATAGAGCTTGACCTTTTGGCAAAGTTGGAAATGTACCTGGCATAGAATGTCTTTTTTACACATAGGAGTAGACAAACCTGTAATAGTACGTACTAGATCATCTTTCGGTTTGACCCCATCACATGAAATAACATGTCCTAAATATGTTATCTGAGACTGAACAAATTTACACTTCTCTTTTTTCAGCGTGATACCCTTGGCTCTAAACAACGAAAGTACTCTTCTTAATTTCCTAAGATGTTCTTCATGAGTATTGGTGAATACAAGAACATCATCTTGAAAAAAACATACACCTTCCAACTTCCCTAATATCTCTTGCATAAGCCTTTGGAACACAGCTGCTGCAGAACATAGACCAAAGGGCATACGATTGAATTTGAAAACACCAAAGGGAGTAATGAAAGACGTGAGAAGTTTTGAATCTTCAGTCAGTTGCACTTGATGGTATGCAGAAGTTAGGTCAAGAGTAGAAAAAACGTTTGCATTTCCTAATGAACTTATCATTTCCTTAATGTTCGGTAAAGGAAATCTATCTTCAACCACTTCCTTATTCAGGTTGCGAAGATCAATACATAGTCTAATGTCTCCAGAATGTTTTGTCGCAACAACAACCGGAGCTATCCATTGTGCTGCTTCTACTTCCTGGATAATTCCACTGCCTTTAAGTCTTTCAAGTTCTTGTTTCACTTTGCCTCTTAAACTTATAGGAATGTTTCGCAATTTTGAAGCTATGGGTTGTGCACCTTTCTTCAAAACAATCTGATGTTTGTAGCCTTGTATGCATCCTACTTTAGCACTAAACACATCCGGATATTCATTCCATAATTGGTGTTCAATATCTGTCACCTCTTGAACGATAATCTTGGAGCCCAGCATTAGGGTTTAAAACTATTCCCAATTCTTTCTGATGTGGCCAACTCAAAATGGTGTCACCAACCACAGGAACGTAAATTTTACCAGATATTTCATTGCCTTTGAAATTAATTATCGCATTACTGTAAAGTATCCTTTTAATTCAATGGGTTTACCACCATACGAAAAAGGCAAAACATCAGGAGATAATAGGTCAACTTTACCCTCAAAGGACATCATGTAATCTTCCACAGATACAAGAGAGAGCTTAGCACCCGAATCCATCATCATAGTGATCGGGATTTCATTTATCATTACAAGATCTCTTGGATACTCACACCGGACGGTGGAAATACAGTTAACATCATTTACCACTTGTAAGATGAAAGGTTGACTTTCATTATCGTCAGACACTTCATTAATTTTCACATTACTTTTGTTAGTAGACTTACAACACTTAGCAAAATGACCCTTTTTGTTGCATTTGTTGCAAACAACATGAATAGCAGGACAGTCTTTAAAATTAGCTAGATGAGAAGGTGAGCCACATCTGAAACAGAAAATTTTGGTTTTGTTCCTCGGGTTAATGAAACTTTTAGATTTCGAATCAATTTTGTTTATGGAAGAAGAGGCTTTAGAATTTTTTTAAGTTTCAATACAAGATTGTGAATGTTCAATTTGCTTTGCAACCTTCAACACTTCATCAAGAGAAGGATCACTCTTGGACCATAGAGCTTCCCTAACTTTATCACTTTTGCATTCCAACATGAACTGGTCTCTTATGCGTTCATCTATAGAAGAGCCAAAATTGCAAAGAGAAGCGAGTTTGCGAAGTTTCGTTATATAATCTTCTATAGATTCTTCATCCATCTGTTTACTTTTGCCAAAATAGAACCTTTGTAGAAGAACAGAAACTCTTGGTAAAAAATGAGTGTCAAGGCGAAGCAGAGTTTCTTCAAAGTCATTTAAAGGAGCATCACCAACAGCTCCATCCACAATAGACACCGCAGGTAAGGTCTCCAATATTTCTTGGCCTTCCGCACCTAAACAATGTTGAAGAAGTGAAGTTTTCCTTTCAATAGATAAGTTGGTACCACAGACCTTTAAGTAAGTTAAAAAAACTTTTTTCCATTTTGGCCAAGGAATTGTTGGATCACCAGGAGAGGATAAGAAAAAAGGAGGAGGAGAAATGTTCTGCATAATGGAATGAAGCAAAAGGAGTGTCAAGAAACAGAATAACAAAGCAAAAGACTAAGTAAAACAAAGAGATATTAGTACAGTATCAAGTTCAAATCCAAGTAATATAATGTTCATACTAATAAAAGAATATACATGTAACAATGAAATTTCCTATTACAGTATGAATCGGAAGAACATAGCAAGAACAACAAATTAATGATGTTATAAATATGCACAGAAAAGGAAACTGGACATACACGAAATGCGTGCGAGAAGCCAGCGAGAAACTAGCTGTACAATAGAAGAAGTTTTCACGGTATAGAAATTATGTAAGTTTGTTAGCATATGATTCGTACGTAAGTCCACCAGATAAGGCTTGGTTGCCTTGTCTACTTCAACTAACTGCTGTACGCCGAACGAAAAGGCGCGCGCATAAACACAATGCGTGCCACGTTGCTCTGCAACCGCACGCATGTAAGAATACAATGCGCACCTCGTTGCTCGGCAACCGCACGCTCTGCCAAGCAGCAAACTCAGAGCCTGCGCTTTTAAGATCAACGCGTCCTCGTTGCCTGGCAACGAGGTGAACGCGGCCGATAAAAGAAGAAAAGCGGCGCGTGTAAATAAACGCGTGCCTCGCTGCGAGGCAATCGCGGCGCGTGTAAATAAACGTTGCCTGTTGCTAGGCAATCCAACAGCGGCCGCAAAGAGAATTCGATATACAATATTGAAGAAAAACAACAAAAGAAAAAACACCCCGAAAAGATAAAGCACGGAAAACTTAATAACTAAAACAAGAAGATAAAAAGAAAGTGTAAATAATTAGAGATGAACAACAGCACAAGTAAACTAAAAAAACAAAATATAAGTGAATAACGTTAAAATATGAAAGAATATGAAAGATAGAAAATAACACACAAGGAAAATAAAAATAAAGAACAATTAAGAGTAAGATGAGGTGATCAACAATACCAGGGCCAAAATTAGACTAGAGTTCCTGTTGCATGAATGAAGTTCACCAGCTCGTCGCCAAAATGTAGTAAGAGGGTTGAAGAAGAGTCCAAGTCCCCGCAGGTGAGGATTATAGAACCATTTATTCCAGGAAAGTTCACAGGTAAAATAACAGGAACTCCAGCCTACAGCAAAACCTCCAGCTCCATCAACTGTCCAGCACGGAATGCTGTCCAGCTGAGGGAGAAACTAAATGCTGAAGGAGGGACCAGAAGATACCAAATGAAAACTACACAAAACAAATAACCTTAAAACATAACATATAAACATACCCTAATATACTACAAAAACATTACCTACAATGTTGATACAGATATAAATACAATACCACAGAGTCCAAGGGAGTTTATTGTTACTTCTACCGCTACCAATGTTGGTGTATTGACATCATTGGTATCAGGGAATTTGACAAGGCTTGTGCAGAATAAATACCAGCATGGGCATTCAGGTGTGTCTTACATGTAAAGAGGTGCATCCAGGATTCATACATTTTATGTTGTATATTGTTTGATACGTTCAAATTATGCTATACTTGTTATGCATATGTTAAACAACTGCACTCTACTACAACGAAGCATATGGCAGTCCTGGAAATAATGACCACCAGCTACCACAATTCACCATCACCCATTCACCTTCTCTAAACTATCACGAGGGACATTTTTTCAGATGGTACCTATATACCTACTAAACAGGCATTGAAAAGTAATTGATCTTGCAGGAATGCATTGCATTGTACTCAACGATGTCCACAATGAAAGGACTGTTAGGGATCTGCTTGCAAGGAAAAATTCGTAAAATTAGAAAATGAAAGAGCATAGAAGACAGACCTGGAGTAATTTTCAATTTGTTTGTAAGAGACAGCCACAGAACCACACAGAACGAAATGGTTTTTTGATGAAGCTTCTTAAGTACTGTATTTAACGTTAGGAAGCTCACAGACTCCTCTTTGCAAAATAATTTTATTAGCGAAAAACCTGAAGAAGTTCATAGCATAACAGTTCCCTCAAATAAGCATTTCCAAAATTGTTTCTGTGGAAGAACCTTGCAAGGCCCTTAATACTAGCAAAATGTTGAGTACAGTTGTTCATGAGTCCTAACTGCAGACTGGGATATATACTGTGTGCCCCAGTAGCTGGCTTCCCATACCGATATACCATTGATTTTTAGCAAGAGGTGGACCTATAATGTTAAAAAGACGCCACTCCCAAAGAGGTACTTATATGTTTATAAGCATTTCCAAAATTGTTTCAGTGGAAGAACCTTGCAAGGCCCTTAATACTAGCAAAATGTTGAGTACAGTTGTTCATGAGTCCTAACTGCAGACTGGGATATATACTGTGTGCCCCAGTAGCTGGCTTCCCATACCGATATACCATTGATTTTTAGCAAGAGGCGGACCTACAATGTTAAAAAGACGCCACTCCCAAAGAGGTACTTATATGTTTTTCTTTTCTGATGTTTCCACAGTTAGATCACCATAAGTTACTCTCTTTTTTATGTTTTCTGTTAATAGATCCTTGATGAAGTCAATATTTTTAAACTATCTATTGAGGCTCCTGTCCTTTGAATTTACCCAGAGTTAGGAAGAACAATATACAGAAATTGCATGTTGCTTCATAGGTCCCTGTCACTGATTTCCCTAAGTCCAGCTCCTCATGTTGGGAGTTCAAAGCAACTCTAAAAAATACCTCTTATCACTTGAACTCCAGGAAAACTAAATATGGCACAGTGTCATTCAACCAAACAATGTAAATATGTAAATAATGCGATATAAGAAGAATACTCCTCTCCCCCATTACATAATTTGTTGCAAGTGTTAGCGCGTCAGAGCCTTGATAAGTAAACTTACAAGGACACACGTTTAGGTCGAAAGACCTTTGGACCACGTTCGGGGACTTCCCAGTACGAGATGTCTTTTTGGCATCACATATCAATAGATCAATAAACCAATCAATAATCATGATAACTAATCAACAAACTAACCAATAACATTTGGTATGAATCAATAAGTTGAACACACCATGACCTTCCAGTCATGAATAACCACACCAATTTAGTTAAGTGTTAGGATATTTATTTCCCTATTAGATACAATCTAATGTCATTTCTGTTAATCTCATTAGCAATGTATCTCCTTAGTAACTCCTCAGATTTGCAATTAGAACGCAATTAATCAATGCATAGAGAATAATAGTTCAGTATTAACACGTCATTAATAAGAAGCAACTTAGCAAAGGCTCAGTAGTACATGATTCAACAAAGCAAGAACTCAGTCATTTGTCTATTTGCGTAGGATATTTGTGAACACCTTAACTAACCTAAGATTAGCATTAGCATGTTGGGCTTCATGCAAAACATTTAGCAAACACGAATTTGGAAAACATCAAAATTATGGCCGCTGTCAAAAGAGCAGTTGGTACCTAGAAAGAAAGGCAAACAGACAATTACAATTTGCATCAGATAGTTACCTATGCAACAGGTCAGCAAACAGCGTCAGTCTTCGTCCTCAGAACATCAGTCGATTCACCCTCAGCAGAGATGGGACGGGGAAAAGTCTCGATATAGCATAGCTGAGGAATAGGATCTTCCCTCATATGGAGAAGTAAGTATCAGGTAAGGATGGGTAAAGGAATGGTTTAAAGTATCAGGACAAAGCAAAAGAGTTAAAGTCTCTGTAAAGTAAGTGGAGTCTCAAAGTTTCTCTCTTCTTCTCTGCCCCAACTCCTTGGGTCATTCCGTTAAATCAAAACTGCCTAATTTGCCCTTAACTCCTCATTGGATAATAATTGGTGCATCGTTATCTCTGTCCAATAATCCTTCACGCCACTTGCCAGAATTTTCCACAAACCACAGTTCTCATGTCGCGGATTCGTCCATATTATTGACGTCTTCATCAGTTGGAATGTCAGGTAAGAAAAGTTACACTTTGCGCTCCAGTCAGTGTCTCCATTGTTTTCCTCCTACTCCAGTAACCTTGCACCTGTTACGAATTACACTGTTGCATTCAGCAAGAACGTCTCCTTGAACAAGTCGGTTCTCATGAGAAAGAATTTACTACGGCTATACACACATAACTTCTGGAAAAGTACAGCTTTGTGTCCTTCAGGAAAAACAGCACATTACACGTTAGAAAAATACAGACAGTTTAATATGAGACCAGGCAGCTAGGCCCAGACCCTTGCTAAGCTAAGGCCCATTAATTAATAAACAACTCGTAATACATAACTCTAATTATGATATGCAAATACAAATTCAAAACATTAGTACGTAATTAAGTCAGAGTTAACAGCTTTCACAGTCTTCGTATACACTGGTAACCACTCCCCGTGGGCACATTTCAAACGTGTGCATTATTTTCTATGTTAACACAATTTCTATGCAGCTTTATCACACAATATTTTGCAAGCTTCTCATGTTAATATAACTTTTTAAAGACACACTCCAACACAAGTATCAGACGGTATTGTGCTCAGACTTGTAACTGCCCTTGCTGCTATTGATTGTTAGATTGACTATTGTCCAACATTTCTCATCGACGTGTAGGCTGCTGCGTATAAAGTGCAAGTTTCACACGTTTTAAAACAGGTAAGAGCAGCCTATTTATGTGCACAAGACAAGCAATTTGACACGCATAAATCGATGGAAATATCATTGAATACCCCAATCGGAGGCACAACTTAGGTTCATACCTCAACTAAGCATACTGTATTTTACGTGCACTTATGTGAATCAGGTCTATTGGGCTTCTGGCAAGTACTGAATCTATGGAAGGGCCTCATTACTTACTGATAATCTTTATTACCCACAGTCTGTCATTCTTGTCCTACTCTTGTCCTTCTCTTAAAGTATGAGAACTCACCAGTTTACATTTCTTTACCTCTTTGGTGTGATGTGATGCCTAGTGATGCCTAGTGCCCGTGGGGCATTCTGGGCTTTCCGGGGAAACATTAAAAAAAATTATAAATAACTTTGACCATTATGGTTACATAATGAAAATTACTGATGAGTAATCCAGCCAGTACCTCCAAGTCTACTTTCCTTTACCCAGTCCTGAGGATGTCACAAGAATTTAGGGCCAGATTTAGTAATTGGCAGCGCCACACAGCATCACTTTAGAAACACAGGAATGTGCCAAATTTACTATAACATGGCACACCCCTGCGTTTTCCCCTGCGCTGGCGCTAAATTGGGATGCCTAGCGCTAACGCAGGCATCCCAGCACATGTCTGTGTTGAGGGGTTTGATGGTTTATGTGCGGGAAGGTTGTCCCTTCCTGCACGTAAACAATCACTATTGGCGAATTGGCACTTCTGTGTGTGCTGCAGAATGCAGCACACACAGAACTGCCAGAGCATCTTTTTGAAATGATTGCTTATGTGCAGGAAGGGACACCTTCCAGCACACAAACAATCATTTCTGGCATGTTGCTCTTTCTATGCATGATGCAGGTTGCAGCACACATAGAAAAAATCAATAAACGAGGAGGAATAAAAGTATTCCTCCTCGTTGCGCCTTGGTGCTGCCTCAAGAAAACTCGTAATTCTGAGGCAGCATCAAAATGCAATGGGTGTTTCTGTGGCACACCCACAGCAACACCCATTGCACACACCTTCCACACCAAGGGCTGCGTGTGAAGGGTCCTTATTTACAAGGTGACGTTAAGCCACAAAAAGTGGCTTAACACTACCTTGTAAATACGATGCAGGGCATAGCGCCAGCAGAGCACCACGAAAAGTAACGCTCCGTTGGTGCTAGGGGCTCTTAAACATGTCCCTTAGTTCTCTGACATGCCAGAGAATACCCAGAAGGCCCCCGGGCTCAAGGCTGCATGTACCTGGACGGCAGTGCATCAATCCCTCCCCCACAAAAGGAATGCCTAGAATGTGGTCACCTAAAAGGACAACATAGAACACCTCTTGAATCTTCACAGTTTAAGAAATTGCAAGAGGAAGACAGACGTGTGGTAAAAGGTGGCTAGTTAAAAAAAAAACATAGGACATGATATTTATACTGTGGTGAAAATTAGGCAGCATGAAGTTACTTTTTTAGGTTGAGTGTGCAAGCTCTCTGATATGTTGTAATCTCTGTGGGCATTTAACCACGCCCACCGCACGCCCATCACTATCACTTGTTCATGGGCTTGCCTTTCAAAGATCCTTTGTTATCATTAGTAAATGTTTTATGTTTGTCCCTCCTTGGGGCAGTTTTGTTACCGCCTTGGCCATCAACCATGTTACATGGATAATTGCACATTTGTCAATACGTTTGATCTTTTTCCTTTTGTGTCTCTCCTTTGCGCTCAGACTCATGGTGGCAGTTTGAATTGGCTCGCTTATGTCAACTAATGTTCTATTTTTCATTTTCAATTTATGAGGCAAGAAAAGTCCAGTTAGGAATTTACAAGGCTAAGAGCTGTAACTCGAGCAAACGAGAGACACATTGCATTCAAATGCTTGTTATGCTTTGGATTCTAAATTCCTAAAAGAGGGTAGTTTTCTGTGAACTCACTGAATTACCATTGCAGAGTAGGAGAGGAATGCTTAAACACTCCGTCATCCTTGTCAACAGACGTGATTCTTGAAAAGAGGTTGTTATAATTAGGATACTTTACATTGTTTGTTTAATTATTTGCATTGACAAACTGTCACGCTAAATATTCAGTGAATGCTGGGTTGAAGTGAAGAACCAGGAAATATAGATATTGTAATGCTGATTGCTTCTAAGTGCTCTGGAGCAGTAAGCGTGACAAAATATCAGCTTCCTAAAGCTCACTCTTAGAGTCTTTGGCACCATTAGCGTGTCACTCCAAAGTGTGACGCTTACACTGAACAAAGCACCCACATTTTCCTTCAAACTGTAATGTCTTACAGCCGAGGCTGATTTACCTGTTTTTGTTACTCCCAGGAGTTTCAATCGGGACAGCGCCAAGAACAGAATCATGATTAACGGGTGCAAGAAAATACCCCTTTTAGCCAGGCCGCCCCCATTTATTGCTGAATTCTATTGCTGATTTTTAGGCTCTGCATTCTAGTACGCTGCTGTCAAATGCCCATTTTATGTGGTGTGACCCCTAAAACAAGTAGAAATTAGCTAAATACTGATTGACGTATTTAACTTTTTTATGAGGCTATAGTGTATGGTGAAGAAGTACACCCATGGCATGTAAAAAGTTAAATGGCACCTGTGGACTGCAGCACATATGAGGCCTCATTACGAGTTCAGCAGATGGTTTAGACCATCCACTTACTTCTGAAGGGGAGGTTGCCGCCATAGTGGCTACCTCCCTGCTGGGCCCATTAAGATTTCCCCACACCTACAGCATTGTCTCTGGCTCATAATCGAGCCAGTGGCAACGCTGGAGGATGCAGGGTACACCAGCACCTTCGCAATGTTTGAATATTGCGAGGGTGCTGGCCAGGAGGACCCCTTCACTGCCCATGCCAAGTGCACGGGCATTTCAGGGGCCCCCTGTGGCCCCCTGCATCCATTCTCCACCAGCTTTTTCATGGTGGTGCTACCACCATGAAATGGCTGATGGAGAACGAGGTCGTAATCCCCAGGGCAGCGCTGCTTCCAGCACTTCCCTGGCAGATTAGGACCACCGCAAACGCCAGACCACCAGGATCTCTGGTCCTGATGGTGCTGCCCGTGGCGCTCGGACCGCGGTCTGACTGCCATCCGTGAGTCTGGTGGTCTATTGGCCCATAGTGTCATTCACTAGTGAGACAAAGGCAAACATGGCTTCAGGTCTACAAGTACACCCTGACTACTGCAGTGTAAAACCTGTAGTGCAACCTGTTAAAACAACCCTTTTTAGAAGGTAACAAACCTCTCTTTAGAATATTAAGAAGTCATCTCCATGTATGTCTTGTAGCCCACTAGGTAGAGTGCATGATATTTAAAAGTGGGACCAGTAGAAAATTCATGTTACAATGTCCCTACAGTGACGTGGCCTCACAACCTATTTTCACTGAGGCAGATCTAGCTGTCCTATGTGAAAAATCATAGTACATTAAAATATTAATTTGTCTTTTCTGGGAAATGGTACCAGCTACATAAATAACGAAACCATTATTTTTTATAGTTATTAAAAATTCAATTCAATGGGGAAGTTTGATTTTTTTAATACATATTAAGGGAAAGTAATTTTGAGAAAGTTACCCTTTACCTGTCCGAACTGTCAAGAGGCTAAGTAGCATTAATCTCTGCCAACTCTCAGTCTGCGCTCAGCCCAGTAAAAGATGTGACAGAGAAGTACAGTTCCTCCCAGGGGGAAAAAAATAGCTCTGAGTTTAAAAGAATATATAGGTTGTGGGCTCTGCCCCTCCAATGTATCACTACAGTGTGAAATACTGCATGACATGTTTGTCTGAAGCATATGTAAAGGTTTTGTTTCCTTTAACGGAAGCAAACAGGATGGAAAGACAGTCCTTGTGTATGCCCTGTCGGGTTGCTGATGGAATCTACTTTTGTCCTCCCAGACGCTTGTCTCATGGTTTTTTGTGGGTGAAGTGTCTGCTTGAAACTGGATTTTCTGTTAGATGTGGGAGGACACTAGGATTACCATAGTACACTCCCCACTTACAGCCCCAGTCTCAGAGCCCAAGTTTAATGTGGCCAAAGACCTTTGCCATGTTAGATTTGCCCTGTCACATTGCATTTGGGCCTGTTTGGAGTAAAGTAAATAGGAGCTAATGCTAAAGTATTTGGGTCAGGGCCTGAGAACCTTTACTTTGTTGGTCAGAAAGAGACTAATAGTCCTTTAGGGTGTCATTCACCCAGAGGCTGGTGATTGCTACAAAGCTGGACCCTCAACCAGCTTTCCTCAAAATACTGCTGAACTTGAAAAAGAATACCAAGTGGACTTAACCTGGTGCACTTGGCATCTGTGACCTGTGAAGAGCACCTGCGAAGGTTGCACTCTCTTCCACTTGAAATCCAAGGATAGAAAGATCTCCAAGGAGCACAAGGTTGATGCCCTGGATGGTCCCTGAAACATTACTAAGTTGAACAGGACATACCTATAAAGAATCACAGCTGTCTAGGTGCAATGCAACATGGACTGGACTTTGCTATGTCCCTCTACCTGACACCTTAAGAATCTCTAAGTGCTTCCCCTGAGGTCCTGGGGGCCTTTGAAGTGTACACCTCTGGCTGTTTGGGCACCGAAAGAAGTTTGGGAACTTTTTCAAAAATGTTGCTCCAGACCTTCAAAGGGACAGACTGCTAAAGCTATATGACCAACACTATCAGGGCATTGGTGTGAATTCTGGGTTTATACCACACGGAGAAGAGTTTCTCCTCAGGCAAAAGACAAAGGGTCTGATTTAGCTGTCATCTGAGGGAATACTTTGTCACAAGCAAGATGGATATCCCATCTCCCATATTACGATTCCCATAGGATAGAATGGAAACGTAATACGGCTGTCGGTATATCGGTCACATTTGCAATGGAGTAGTCCCCTCTGCCGACTTCTAAATCAGGCCCAAAGTCTTTTTTCAATTTAGGACACACAAACTTTTTCAAACTTCCCTACTTCCAGGTCCTAGCAGGGCCAATCCAATTGGTGTATCCAACCTGTGCTCCATTGCTGTCATCCTCAAGTTATGCCTAGGTCCTGGTGTACCACAACCATTGACTGCTATTAGTGCTTTTTTTCTTTTTGCCACTATTTTCTCCTAAATCTTAAAAATAAAGTTGCATTTTCGGTTCCCTTTATTGGATTTTTGTTGTTTTGGTGTCATTACTTTCATTACATTTTAATAAATTTTTACAAATTGAAGTGGGTTTTTTATTGTGTTATGCTTTCAACTTTTTAACTATCACCGTACTTCAAAATGCCTTGCCTCTCTCTTAGTTAAGCCAATCTGCTCTATGCCATTACTACGAGGGATTAAGTTTAGGGTGAAATCACTGAAACATTTGACTGGACCTAGCAAGTTAGTGACTTTGGGGGTGATTCTGACCCCGGCGGTCAAGGACCGCCGGGGCCGGGGTCGGCGGGAGCACCGCCAACAGGCTGGCGGTGCTCCGCAGGGCATTCTGACCACAGGAAAACCGGCGGCGTCCCGCCGGTTTTCCGCTGCCCTGCTGAATCCTCCATGGCGGTGCAGCTTGCTGCGCCGCCCTGGGGATTCCGATCCCCTCACCGCCATCCTGTTCCTGGCGGTTTCGACCGCCAGGAACAGGATGGCGGTGAGGGGTGTCGTGGGGCCCCTGGGGGCCCCTGCAGTGCCCATGCCAATGGCATGGGCACTGCAGGGGCCCCCGTAAGAGGGCCCCACTTTGAATTTCAGTGTCTGCTTAGCAAACACTGAAATTCGCAACGGGTGCTACTGCACCCGTCGCACCCTTCCCACTCCGCCGGCTCCATTCGGAGCCGGCTTCCTCGTGGGAAGGGGTTTCCCGCTGGGCTGGCGGGCAGCCTTCTGGCGGTCGCCCGCCAGCCCAGCGGGAAACACAGAATAACCGCGGCGGTCTTCTGACCGCGTAGCGGTATTCTGTTGGGGGAACTTTGGCGGGCGGCCTCCGCCACCCGTCAAAGTTGGAATGACCCCCTTTATTCCTTGTGGTGGGTGTAGGCCCTGACATCCTTTGCATGGTTTCCCTCCATCTTTTGCCTTCCATCCTCCTTTTTTTGCTGGCTTTAGGACCCTGTGCACTTTACCACTGCAAACCAGTGCTAAGGTGCTTGTGCTTGTTCCTTTAAACATGGTTACATTGGCTTACACCCAATTGACACATTTAATTTACATGTAAGTCCCTAGTAAAGTGCTACTACCAATACCTGGGGCCTATAAATTAAATGCTACTAGCAGGTCTGCAGCACTAACTGTACCACCCACTTAAGGAGCTGTTTAAATATCTCAGGCCTACCATTGCAGCCTGTGTGTGAAATTTCAAACTGCCATTCTGACCTGGCAAAATAAACTTTTTGCCAGACCTAGACATTCCTTTTAAATACACATAAGTCACCCCTAGGGTAGGCCCTAAACAGCCCAGAGGGCAGAGTGAAGTGTATCTAAAATGGTGTACATGTACCCTTACGTTTTACATGTATTGTTAGTGAAAAACTCTCAAAGTGTTTCAATACTGCAGGGCATGCCTCTCACAAAGGATAACATTGGGTTATCGTATTACATTTAATAAGTGATAGCTTTCAATTGGGAGTAGGTAGAAATGTTGAGTGTGGTGTCTAAAAAATTGAAAATGAAAAACTTCTTTAATGGTAAAGTCGGATTTAAGGTTAAGTCACAATTCTGAAAATGCCACTTCTAGAAGTTTAGCATTTTCTTGTCTTAACCATTTGGTGCCTGTAGCCTGTATCCTGGGTCACATGACTAGGTGTAGTTGGCAGTTGATCTTGCTGTATTGCTCACAGACAGTGAAGACAAAGGGGAAAACATGTTGCCAGGATGGGCAATCTCTGGCATGATAGGGGACGGGGCTGTCATTTACCACACTTGCCCAACATAAAGCCTTTGCCTCAGAACATTCACAAAGAGTTTGCCACTAGTCTTTTGTGCCTCCAGACAAGCTGGGGTCAGGGCAGGCAGACAGGAGATTCCAAGCACCTTTAAAGGTGAAAACCTTTTGAACCTTCTCCTACTTCAAAGTGGGCATCAGGTATAAATATTGGACCCTCAGACCCAACTCTTTAGTACACCTCTGGGCCTGTGGAAAACTCAAATGAACTGCTGTGCTGCTCTGCAAGAAGGACAGCTACTCTGTACCCTGCTGCCGTACTGCCTGAGTGAGAAGGACTGGACTTGCATCTTGAACCCAGGACCACCACAGTGACACTAAGGGCTAGTTGGCTGGCCCCCTGATTAGAGACTCAGGGACAGAAAAAGCTTTAGCCCCATTGAACCCAGCATATGGACTATGTCTGCTGTGACTCCTACCCCAAAATGGTGTCACCCCAGTCCTGGATCCTTGTGGGTGTGTCTCAAGGTTCTCTGCCAGCCCATCTGTAGTCCGACAGGCAGAAGTGATGGGCCATAATTCATCTTTGTGCAGCTCTGCTTCGGAAGTGCTGCAGCACAATGATCTCTATCTGCTCGACACATCCTTTTCACAAACCTTAGCAATGCAAGTCCCCCATCAGCAGCATTCTTGATGACAACACAGACTTCACATCGCACCCCTACTGCTTTCTTGGAACCACTGATGCTTGAAACATCATCGACTGAGGACCTCGTAATGCTCTGCAAACCAGGATTTAAGGTACTTTCGTCAGCAGGCCAAACTTGGTCCCTTTAGCCAGTCTGCACTCCATTGCGGTCAGCCTGAGCTTGTGACATAGTGGCATGACCAGATAACGACAGTTTCTGCTTCGTTCTTATGGGCACTAGTTTACTTCAACATTTGAAATTGGATATCCATATTGATTGGATGTTTGTCATTTTGGTCTCAAATACTTTATTAAAATGTACTATATTTTTCTTAATTGATGTGGGATTCAACTTGTGTTGTGTTTTTACTTTATTACTGTTTGAAGTGCTGCATTAATACTTTACATATTGCCTTGAAGTTAAGCCTCTAAGTTAAGCCTGATTGCCTTGTGCTAAGCAGCCAAAGTGTTGAGCATATGTTAATTTGAGGTTCACCCTTACAGGAATTGTGGTTGCTGCTTGAGTAGGGTTTCACCCCCTCAACTGTTAACTCCATTTACCTATAGTGGGCTACCATCCTCCCCAAGAAATAAACCACTTTCTCACAACGTGGGGCCACTCACAAGTATTTTAATGTGATGAAATTGTTTTGTGTTTGACTTGGCTGGTTATTGGGAAGCTGGATGTGCTTGTCCAGTGGCATGTCAACTGTTCCTGGCATCTGATCGACGCTGCCTAAGCTTGCTCAACATCTGATACACATGTCTCCAGACTCTGGCCCAGCTTGCTTAGCACCTTCTATAAACAAGGCTGATGTTTACATGACTGCTAAATCTAACTTAAAGCTCTGTAAATTTGAATCTGTTTTGAGAAAGCTTAAAATCCTTTATTAGTTGCCTGTTAAGAAATGAATTGGCAAGTCAATAGGTTTAATTCTCTCACCTGAACACTATATTTATAAGAAACCAGGGAAACGCATGGGTATCAAAGGATCAGAGGTATAACTATTTCTGAAGGGACAAATGTCCGTTGAGTGTAAAAGATGGAGGTTGATCTGAATAGAGAAACAATTAAATCTATTAACATTATCCAAACTGACAAATGCATACATTTATTGAGCCAAGACATAAAAAACATTGCACTGGGGAAATAACCACAAAGAAGATCATGAAAGACTTCCGTATTCAGGCATTTCACAGGTGATTTGAATTACAAAATGGTAAAGTCACTAACTCAAAGTACCCATGCTACTGACAACATAGATGGCAAATTAAGTCAACCTACTCTTGTTGACGACACTTCGATCCCTTTACAGCATATCGGGATCATCATCAGAACATATGAAATTATGCCTGAGATACACTGAAGGTTACTATATATGTAACCAAAAAGCAGAGAGGCTTATTGTAGTCCCACATATTATATAGCACCGTATGCTGAATAAGGCGCAATATTTAATACACCAGGTCAGGTTTCATGTGACCAAAACTGGAGGTACCCTTGATTGATGCCGCAATGATAGATTAAAAAATACTAGGCAGAATGTAGCATGCATAGAAAGAGGAAGTAATTAGGGGGAATAAATATATTTCTCCTTTTTATGCCTCTCCTGGGAAGGTGTAGCATTTTGGTGGACTCCCAGGACTACTACTTTTGGTAAATGTGGGAATGCTTCAAAATCCATGGGTGTTGGGTGGGAACCCACGGAACATCACCCATGGAGCACCTCCCTCGGACATAATACCTCCCATAGGACATCTCCCTGGGTCATAGTAACTAAACGCAGCCTTGTGTGGCTTGATAAATTACATTTTGGGCTTGTGTTGTTCCTACATAATGTTGATTGGTGCAAGAGCAACGCAACCCCACTCATAATTATACCTAGTGGTATTCAGATTAGAATAGCAAGTAAATTTGCAAAACTTTGTGAATTACCACAAAGTTACTCCTTTGTGAGTGAACATAATATTGTGTTATATATTTGGGTAATACCCTTTATTTTATTACTTTATGCACATACATATCAGACACGTGAATAGATTGCACTTTAGAAACTCATGCACAATCTAAGCATGTGCACAACACAGCTTTTATGGAGTAAGTCTCTGTACAGCAATGCTCATGTCTACCTCTAAAAGATGTATCATGAGTTCAGTGGGTTTGAAACCTCTGTTCTGCAAACTGCATTTCTTATTAATTCAATCAAAACAAACAAATTAAAATTACACCCCAAAAATAATTTAAAAGTCATAAGATGATGTTTACTTCGGTGTCCATAATAGAGAGTATCACCCTAAAAAAGATTACATTTATATCCACACATAAAATAATCAAGCAGTCCAAACAATAGTTTCATGCATCACCAACATGTGCCACTGTCAAGGTCAATGGAGGTTTATACCAGCCTGAATCAACGACCTAATTATTTGCACATTAAGGGGCATATTTACAACGGGTTGTGTCACAGTTGTGCCAGGCAGTGGAGTGCAAGATAAGCACAAATTTTAAGTTAGATGTATCTAGTCATGCTAGGCCACCTTGCGTGGTCTTACCTGGTTTGATAAGTCTAGAGTAACGCAATGCAGCACCCTAAACTGGGAAGGTGTTCCATGGGTGGAGTGTGGGTGTTCCCACACATCCAGACATGGATTTTGGTGAATTCCCAAATTTACGTCCAACTCTTAAGCATCCCCAGGTGTGGAAAAACGAGGAGAAATATCTTTATTTCTTATCTTTACTTCCTCTTTCTATGTGTGCTGCATTCTGCAAGGGGCCTGCACCACAAGAGCGTCATTTGCTCTAGTGGCGCAGGCCTCTCAATCATCATGATCTGATGGTTGAACAAGAAGACGTTATTGTGGAGGCATAACACCTACCATCTATTTCCTTCCTAAAATTCACAAGACTCTTAACAACCCTCCGGGAAGGGCGAATATTTCTGACTGCGGATCATTATTTGAAAATATGTCCAGATATGTAGATTTTTTATATTGCCCCAATAGTGATCAATAACATCATATATAAAGAACATTGGTGATTTCTTGAGAGTGGTTAATTGCATTACATGGTAATCAAACTACTTGTTAGTTACCATTGGTGTGGTGTCACTCTACACATCCATTCGCCTTGACATTGGCCTACGTGCAGTTGGATACTTTCTGGGACAAAGGGTTAAGGAAACAAGGCATTCTGAAATGCTCCTGGAAATGATTGAGTTATGCCTCCACAATAACATCTTCTTGTTCAACCATCAGATTTACCAACATGTGTGTGGGACTGTTGTTCAACCATCAGATTTGCCAACAAGTGTGCTGAACTGCAGTGGGGGTTTCCTTGCTCCTCAGTTATGCAAATCTCACTATGGGCTGGCAGGAGAGGGAGGCGGCCTGACAGGGTTATTATGAAGAGCACCTCTCCAATATTGTGTTGTGGCAATGATACATAGATGATTTGTTTGTGATATGGGATGAAACTGAGAGTGAACTCAGCATGTATTTCAATATGCTAAATCAGAAGCAATGTGGCTTACATTCACTTACAACATCAGTGCCACTCAGATTGATTTCCTTGTCATCCGGGTATATATTAAAAACAATCAGATACAAACAACTATGTTCAGAAAATCAACAGCAGCAAACAGTATCCTGCATAGAACCAGTTTCCATCCGAAGCCACAAATAAAGAGCATTCAGTTTGGAGAGTTTCTACGTATGAGCTGTAACTGCTCAGTAGTCAAAGATATGGAAGCACAATTTGCAAATGTGAAACAAAGGTTCCTTTGCAGAGGTTATCCAACAACATACATTGAACTAAGTGCCAGGAGCTCTAGATCCAGGACTTGACAACAAACTCTGGTGAAAACATTCCTACTGCAACTGCGCAAGAGACGAATAGCCCACATCTAATCCTTACCTACAGGAAAGAGAGTAAGGAAATTGAAAACATCTTTAAAAACACACTGGGATGTTTTGAAGAGTGACACAGATATCTCACATCTCATTGGTCCAAAACCTCAAGTCACATATAGAATATTGCGATCCAGCAGCCCACAATTGGCCCATGAAAGAAAACAGAGGATTTTATAAATACAATAACTGTAAAGCATCCAAAGTGTCAACAAATGTGAAGTCATTCAGAGACCATAAAGGAAGAGGGATTAACATCACACAAAAAATCACATGTAATAGCTGATATGTTGTCTACTCTATCGAATGTGAGCGCTGACTATGGTATGTGGGGAGCACCACATGCTCTTTAAAGAAAAGAATATACGGCACCAGGATCAGATTTATGCCATTGCAAAGCATTATGCCAAGCAACATATTAATGACTGGAGCAATATGAGAATCTTTGGAATAGCTCAGGTCCCCAGAAATGATTGTGGTGGTGATAGAACCCTTAAATTGTGGTAATTAGAGAGCAGATATATTATCCGACTATGTATTCAGTCACCTCAGGGATTGAATATGGATGAAGAACTGTTCGTTCCATATGAATGGGCCATTAACTTTAGTTTAGTTGTGGTAACTCAGTTTTGTTTCCCTTTTGGGTCAGTGTGATGGACAATCTAATTGTGTAGGTTTTGCAATACCTATGTGGTACAAATGATATACTTTTTGGGTACAAACCATGGGATGGGTCTCTGTAACCACACCATCACACATATCCCCTCAAGTATTTCAGGCATTTAATCTTAAAAAATTACACAATAATAGACATGTCAAGTAATCCATATATCAAAGTTAAGACCTGTGGAGGGCACTTAGCCTTGAGCAGCCATATCGGCAACCAATGTGTGATAGAAACTTTTTTATATTTAATCACTCGATGCCTAGATCTGAATATTCGTGAGTCAGGTCTCTAGATTATTGCACTCCTGGAAATTCACAGAACTGGAGAGCGTTACAATATTCCTATAGTGTGGAGATTGTAAAATTCATTAATAGGTGAGCTTCCATCTGTAACATGTTGAGGCTGACTAATGTTATGCAACAATTACACTGTTTTTTCTTATAAACTCTTACCACCTTGTTGCATATGTAAACTGGTTATACCACCATACTATGATTTTGAATTTCATTTCTAAATTACTTTGTTCAGTGAGTACATTTTCAGTGTTTTTCTGTGGAACTACTAGTTCCAGAATGCCTTGTGGTTGGTAGGATGGATCAATTGTATATAATAGTGGAAGTACTCACTAACTGTGAGCAAGACTTGTAACAGTTAAAACATGTTGCTTGTTGCTTTTGCTTAATAAAGAGGATCATCTTTGGATTCCTGGAGTGCAGTGACTTTCTCTTTTGTTGTTATATTGATATTGATATATATATATATCTATATATGCTGTCAATAAATCAGTGATTTTTTGTACGGAGGCGTCTTGGTGCTCTTGAGTTATAGAGAGTGTGCTTTTATATATATATATATATGTATATATAAATATATATTAAACCTACTGTGACTCGCTAGAAGGTAGCTACTATAGTTAGGACCTAGTTTCCATAGAAAAAGTGTTTTTTGTCTTGCCTATATCTTTGGCACAGTTTGATAAATCTTCACGAAATTCAACAAAGAAAAATGCTCTCTAGAGTTTTCGTCGTGCATGGAATGTTTCAGGATGATCTCTCAAGCAGGGGCAGAGAAATGCCCATGGAGTCTTTAGACATGCCTGCAGCCCGAAATGCTGGATGAAATTACACAAAATTTGGCTGAGACATAGCTCTTGGTCCAGAAATTGCCTTTTTGTTATTTGGTGTAAATCTGTTCAGTAGTTTTCAAGGTATTAAAGGAAATCCACATTTGTATATCTGGGCGGACCCTAAACACAGATCTCATGGTGAGATCTGATTCATTGTTAGCACTTCAACCATAAAGTGATGACAGCAGTCTTGGGACCAATATACATAATAGAACCCCACTGAAATGCATTGTAGTGAATGGCAGGTTTTGAGGGTCATATAAAGGAGAATGTATCAAGGGTGATAACAAAGTTTAGTTAAATTATAAATAATTTGTTGATGGTAACATACTAACTTTAGGAATTATGGTGTGCTCTAAGGTGATATTACCATGCTGAGATTTCATGAACCATGTTTGAGGGAAACATTTTTTCTCAAGATTTTCCCACAGAGATTTTGGAAGGTGCTTCAGAGCCTAAATGAGAGCATATGTCCTGCAAATTCACAATATCTCTCTCAGCCATATGTGAATGACATTCTCAGTAAAGCATGAACTTCCAACAGGAGCAGTCTGTCATTTGATTTCCTTATGTTCTACTGCAGCTTACCAGAGTGTTCTAAGGAACAACTAGAGCGCTAACAGTCTTTCTTTTGACAACATTGGAACATACTTGAAGGCATATTGATTGAATCAGACTGGTAAATCTTAAAACATTTAATTTAGAAAGGAGCAAAATGAGGGGGTTTATAGAAATTATGGTTAGCACTGTACAAAGGAATAAAAGACACTTTATAAGTCAGTTCTCAAATATCTTCCTCTTTTATTTCATTAAAACTTTCTGATATGCAGACTGAAACATACATGTTCAACACCAGCAGCAGACTGGCCAATTAATTCGCTGGTGATCAGCAGCTTGTGAAGTTCTAATGAGCAACTAGAGTGGTGACATTCTGAATATATGCTAAAAGTGTGACACATCTGAACGCCATTGTGATGGAATCAAAGTCGAAAACTGAAAGCATTTTCTACTGAGGCTACTGTTGTAAATGAGGAGGTTAGGGAGCTTCGAAACCAAAAGGTCTCACAAAATGGCCCACAGGAAAAAAAGAGCCCAAATCTAACACAAATATCACCCAAATGTAGCCATGTATCGCCCAATGACAGAAGTGTGCAAACCACTCAGGGCCCGTTTCACAAAGGTAAACTTAGACATTTGGTCTAAACTTACACCAAAACATCTATGTTTATGACTTTGGGAATTCACAAAGGGCACTTATGAGTAGTATCTTTATGTCTGCAATTTGGGCGGATCTCTTTTTCACTTTCTTTGTAGTTTTATATAGTGCAGACTTGACCCGTAGGTACTGGCGTGTTTTTACATAAGAATCAGTAACATTACACAAGGACACATTCATTTTGATTTACGCATGGGAAAATTAAGTGATTTGTCAAGAATCACAGAATGTCCAGCTGACACTGAAACTTGAACCTGGTTCCCCAGTTGCAGTCTGCAACTCTGGCTGTAATACCACATTCTCTCCCCGAAGTGAAACATATAATCAAGTGATCAACTGGATTAAAAAAACCATAAAGATAGCCAATAATTTAAAAGTGCTTTGTCAGTATTTGGGAACTCAGACAATATGTCCTCATTATAGTTTTTTAGAGCCCTAACCATAATTTCTAAGGAAATTAAACCCTCTCATTTTTACAATTTCTAAAGAAAATGCTTTAGGTATTACAGTTTTGATTACATCAAGATGACGTCAATAGTGCCACTTTTTTGTAATAAATATAGAATGTTAGCAATCTAGTTGTTCATTAGAATACTGTGGTGTGGCAGAGGTCAGGGGCATGGACTTGGATCATAGAGGGCAGGGAGGAGGGTACAGAGACAACAACTTGACCATGATGGGCAGGTGGGAGTGGCAGTGGCACCACAACGGACCATGGAGGGCAGGGGAAAGGGGGGTGGGACAACAAACTAACCATGCCAGACAGGCAAGAGAGTCTGTGGCAATATAATAGACCGTTGAGTGCAGAAGGAAGAGGCAGTGGCAGTATAACCATACATGTTAACAGACCCGATTCAGGTAGGAGACTCCCGATCTTTTTCAGCCCAAAAGGGCTTTATTTTATCTGTCTCCTGCCTAAAATGTCCTCTTTTTCAGTGTAAGTCAATGGAGAAAATCATTTACCAGGATTCTTTAACAAAATCTATCTTTGACCAAGTTCCAAATGTTGACAAGTATGGTACATTGGATCACAAATGGCAGGAGGAATGGGGTGGGTACATGGACTTGGAAAACAGAAGGCAGGAGGGAGATGTAAAGGGCTAGGTGTCAGGGGTTGCAGTAGCACAATATTCCACATAGGGCAAGCAGGACACTAAAGCAGCACAACACACCATGAAAAGCAATCGGGAGAGGACAGGGCCATGCACATGGAACTCAGAGAGCAGAGGTGAAAGAGGCAAGGGACAGTTGCAGCCTAACCGACTATGAAGGGCAGGAGGGAAGGGGCAGGGGCACTACTATGGACTACACAAGACAGGAGGGAGGGGATAGGGCCCTGCACTTGGAAAATGGAGGGCCGGGAGCAAGGGGCCAGGGGGAACAAGCTGACCGTGGAGGGCATGCAGGATGGGCACTGGAAGCACAACACACCTCGGAGGGCAACAGTGAGACTATAATGTTATACACGCAGACGAAGGAAGGTGGGACGGGGTTGGGGCAGCAAGCTGACCACACAGGGCATGTGGGAGTGGCTGAGGCAGTACAGAAGACCATGCCGGGAAAGTGGGAGAGGTAGTGGGAGTACAATGGCCACGGTGGGCAAGAGGGAGTGAGCGGGGGCAAGCATAAAGGAATATGGAGGACAGAAGGGATGGGTAGGTGCTGGACACAGACAAGAGAGGGCAGGGGAAGGGGCGTCACAACCAACTACATGGGAGGGCAGGAGGATCTGCTGCAGCACAACAGAGCATGGAAGGCAGAAGGGAGTGGCAGCAAAATGGACCATGGAGGCCAGAAGGGAGGGTAGATGTGGCAGCGACAGGCTACAGCCAACTGTCCATGCTAGGCAGGTGGGAGGGACAGTGGCTACTCAGCAGAACACTCAGTAGAGTAGATAAAAGGAGCAATAGCAGGTCTATGGAATATGGTGGGCAAAAAGGAGGGAGCAGGGGTATGCACACAGACATCAGAGGGCAGGGTCAAGAGGATAGGGGCAGCAAGCTAAGCACAGATGCTAAGCAGGAGGGCAATGATGGGCCATAGAATTGAACAACAAAGGGCAGAAGGAGTGGGCAAGGACATCAGGCCAAATGGAGGGTAGTAGCAGCACATCAGACCAGGCAGGGCTGGGGGGAGGGGGCTGGTGCATGGACTTGGACAACAGAGTCCGTGTATAACAGTCTGATGAAATAAATACCTGATGATATATATATATATATATATATATATATATATATATAGATATATATATATATATATATATGTGTATGTGTGTGTGTGTGTGTGTATAATATATATCCATCAGGTATTTATTTCACCAGACTGTTATGCATGAATTTTACACATCATATTAAATAAGCTGTTAAATATGATAAAAATGTATTTCAACGACCTCAATAATTACATTACAAAATACATTTCTTTCACTCTCTCAATGGCTCATTGTTTAAGCAAACTATTGAATGAACAGGGAAATGCTGCACATCCAGTATAAGTCAGGGTGGCTACACAGCTGACTTACAGACACTTTACACAAAACACTGGCCCTGTTGAAGTGCGGGCGCTTCCTGAAACTATTCATAGTGTTTAGTCCATTAACCACACTATACACTTCATAATTGTCATTGCGAAGGAAGCAGGCCATTAATATGCAATTAGCAACAGACAGACATCCATTCAGAGTCAGCTGAATGCTTCTGTGAACTTGTACAGATTGCCTGTGAAGACCGTTCCTGTGTCTCTGCCTCGATTTATTTTAGAAAGACTTGCACACGCTTTAGTCTACTTGATCTGAAGTATCTTGAGCGGAAACGTGAAATTACTAAGAGTTTTACGAAGTAAATTGTTCAGCTATCAAAGCAGCAAGAAACATAGCGCTGCTACCCCCAGCCCTTTGGTTGCATACTCCTGGTGTTTGATCACAATCTTATACATGCAACATAATAAAATGCCAGGACAATGTTTGTGGGTATAATATGTCGCAAGTTTATTGATTACACAGGTAGGGTTATCTTACGGGCGATCCAGGTGTCGGAGATGAGTTTATGAATATGGCGACACCCATCCTGAGAAAGCTAGAGCTGTCCCTTGTGGTGCTCTCTGCACCTGCGTACTCCGCATCTTACAGCTCGTTCCTTTCTCGTGGTTTACCACTTTGATATTTTAGTCATGCTCCTGACAAGTCAGAGCGAGACCCCGGCCAGTCTCCACAGTTGCTCAGGATTCCAACTGCCCCCCTTTGCGGGGTTGAGGAGCGCCGTCACATCATCCCGGGCCCCACCGTAAAGGCTCCCAGTGGCCCGAGGAATAGCCTTTGCTCCAGGAATCACAATCTGGAGGCCTTTTAGTCACCCTTAAAGCTTTAGGATCGCCCTGTAACTCCGCTTTGCGATGACTTTTACGTTTCCTGTAAAGAAAGTAATGTTAAGCCTACGCTCCCTTTCTGCCCTTAAACCCTTCTATATCCCTTTGTTGTCGGGGTGGGTGGGAGGGCTTGCGCGTAGTTCAGCCAAAGAGGCCCCAGCCCAGTCCAGTTGCCCCTTAAGAGGCCTTGTGGCCTCACTCCGCCTCCATCACACCTTTGGGGGCCATAAACGCGAGGTGGCCCACCCTCCCAGTACGGAGGCCCCTCGGGCTCATCTCTACCAGGCGGGGGAGCGACGCTAGGATGCTGTCCGCCTTAAAGACGCCCTACGTGCGTCGCGGCCATCCACATAGCGCTGCTACCCCCAGCCCTTTGGTTGCATACTCCTGGTGTTTGATCACAATCTTATACATGCAACATAATAAAATGCCAGGACAATGTTTGTGGGTATAATATGTCGCAAGTTTATTGATTACACAGGTAGGGTTATCTTACGGGCGATCCAGGTGTCGGAGATGAGTTTATGAATATGTCCGACACCCATCCTGAGAAAGCTAGAGCTGTCCCTTGTGGTGCTCTCTGCACCTGCGTACTCCGCATCTTACAGCTCGTTCCTTTCTCGTGGTTTACCACTTTGATATTTTAGTCATGCTCCTGACAAGTCAGAGCGAGACCCCGGCCAGTCTCCACAGTTGCTCAGGATTCCAACTGCCCCCCTTTGCGGGGTTGAGGAGCGCCGTCACATCATCCCGGGCCCCGCCGTAAAGGCTCCCAGTGGCCCGAGGAATAGCCTTTGCTCCAGGAATCACCATCTGGAGGCCTTTTAGTCACCCTTAAAGCTTTAGGATCGCCCTGTAACTCCGCCACGCCTCGGGGATCGCATCTCGTGATACCCGAGGCCCCCCACCTGTGCTCCTTCCTTCCCAGCTAATTGCAGCCGGCTGTCTCGAGAGCGTCTCTAATGCTCATTAAGAACATATCCGTGCCCGTGTCAGACAGGTGTACCCCGTCTGCCGCAAAGTTACTGCTCAAGCGTCTACACAGCAGGGTATGTCTAATGAACCCATAACCGTGCTGCTTCGCAAATTTCTCTAGTGACTTGTTGATTCTCCGCCTTGACATTTCAAGTGCGACCGGAGACCTGGCCCCCTGCCACACCCCCCTTGGGAGAATCTCCGACCATATTACTTCCCCGCCCTCCATCAGGGCGGCCATTCTGGCCAGGCCATGCGTCATGGCCTGCAACAGCGGGCCCCTCCCCCAAGTCGTTAGGTCATTTCCGCGCAGGTGAATTACAAGAATGTCCGGTTTTGGCCCCTTCTCCCCCACCAGCTGGCGAACTCTAGGTTCTAGCATGGACCATCTCATTCCCGGGGTTCCCCTCCAAGTGAATTTGGTGTTGTTGAAACTGCGCGTCCAGCCACTCTCCCTGGCCCGGTGTTCTGCTCTGTCCACCAGAGAGTGACCCATCACCCATACTGTCTTAGCCCCTAGATGGACAAGAAAGTAAACATTACCACACACTTTATTGACATCGTAGATCGCATACGTTCCGCTCACAGCGTTCACATTATATATAACTTGTTTCCAACCCTTTAGCGTTCCCCAGAGCGTATGTACAGCTTGTATCTATCGGACTGCCACCTCCCGATCCGCTTAATAGCATCCGCATGCAAACCCTCTTTGAAAGCCGTGGTGGCAGCCCCGATTCTAAAGGAGTGCGTTGACCATTTATGCCCCTGGTACCCGGCCTTTGCGATTGCTCCCTTCAAGATCCTTCTAAATTGAAACTGAGTTAACGGCTGGCCATCCCGGTGAAGCAATAAATACCCAGGTAGCGAGGGGCGGCATGCTATGTACCTCCTGAGAAGTTCGATCGGGCAGTATCTGGTGTCCCCCAGTACCCGCAAACGAACCACTACACCTTTCCCTTTCTGGTCCGCCTTAGAGCGACGAACCTTAAGTTCCGCCATGTCCAGACCCATCTTGAGATCACCCAAATTCAATGCCCTGTTGGACGTGTCGCTCTTTGACCCAGCCACTAACTCTGAGGTCCTGAAGGCTCCAAAGAAGGCTAGGGAAAATGTGACCCCGAATAAGAGCTCCTCATACTGCGAGCTACAAATGGCTGTGAGTGCCCCCACCAACTTCTTGAGCATGTTAATGTCGATGGGCGCCCTCTGGTCGGGTGTCCTCTCCTCCTGTCTAGCCCATCCCTTCAGTGCCGCCCTCAATGGGAAACCCGCGGTCGGGTCCCCCTCTCCCCTCAATTTCGAGAAGTGGGCGATAGCCGCCACATGCCTGGAGACCCATGCGTGCAATTTCCCATTGTCCTTTGCCCATAGTACGAAGCGCTGCACCCTTGTCGCCAGGGGGTCCCCAGCCTCCCCAGCCTCCCCAGCCTGCGTTACTGCCGTGAACCTGTTGAAACATGCCTTGTACTTGGCACGGGTCGCGGGGGCCAGTGATAACTCTCCTAGCGCCCCTATCCTTTGCTCCACTGTACCAAGTGCCACCACTCCGCCTTGAACGGTGTCATCTCTGCCATCGCCTGAGGGCATGCCGCCCTGAATTTCGCCCACTGAAAACGAGAAAGAGCATCAGCGGCCACATTCTTGACCCCTTGCACATGCTGCGCGCGAAACTCCACATTCCTCAACAGGCAACCCCTGACTAGTTCCCTCAACAATCCTAACAATACTGGGCAGTTCCCGGATTGGCAGTTGATGGCCTGGACCACTGCCATGTTGTCGGACCAGAATGTAATCCTCCTGTTGGCCAACACCTGTGGCCACAGGTAGATGGAGAGGACAATTGGGAACATTTCCAGCACAGTAATGTTCTTTGTGAGTCCATGCCTTGCCCATGCATTCGGCCATTTCGTCGCACACCACTGCCGGTCTAGTATGACCCCAAATCCCTCCCTTCCTGAAGCATCGGTGGCGAGCTGGAGCTGCTGACTGGTGCACCATGCGGTGCGCCACAATAAGGCACCGTTGAATTCCTCCAAAAATGACAGCCACATGCGCAGATCTTCCTTCAGCCCAGCCCCGAGACGCACCATGTGTAGGGGTTTTCTCACGTTTGCTGTCGCCCTTGCTAAACGCCTGGCAAATATTCTGCCCGCTGGTATGATCCTCGCTGCAAAGTTGAGCCTGCCTAGGAGGCTCTGAATCGTGGCCAACGTTGCCTTGTCCCTGCTCAGGACCAGCTGGATGTCGGCCCGCAGCGCCGCAACCTTGTCCTCCGGCAACCGGCACAAACCCGCGGTTGAATCAATTTCAATGCCCAGGAAAGTCAAGCAGTCTGTTGGCCCCTGAGTCTTACCCGGGGCCAATGGTACCCCCAACGTCTGGCTGAGGTGCTCAAATGCACTGAGGGTTGCCTTGCATTCGCCGGAACCCGCTCTTCCAATAAAGAGGAAGTCGTCAAGGTAGTACAGTGAACTCCCCGGGGGTGTCCCCTCCCTCAGTGCCCATTCCAAAAAACAGGCAAAGGTCTCGAACAAAGCACAAGACACTGCGCAACCCATGGGCATGCACTTGTCATAGAAGTATTGGCCAGCCCACTGCATCCCTAGGAGGTGAAAGCTGCTTGGGTGGACCGGGAGGAGGCGGAAAGCAGACTCGATGTCCGCCTTTGCCATGAGTGCACCTAAGCCCGCTGCGCGAACCAAGTCGACGGCCTCGTCAAATGATGCATAGCAAACTGAGCATGTGCCCTCCTCCAGGTAGTCGTTTACTGAAGACCCTTTGGGGAAAGAGAGATGGTGGATCAACCTATATTTGCCCTGCTCCTTCTTTGGCACGATCCCCAGCGGTGACACAATAAAATTCGGAAGGGGGGGGTGGATGAAGGGACCCGCCACCCTCCCCAATTGGCACTCTTTCTCCAGCTTCTCCCGCACTACTCCCTGAGCCTCCATGGCAGAGCGCAAGTTATTTGCTCCCCGCGAGAGCGAGGGGCCATCGTATGGGATCCTAAAGCCCTCACTGAAACCATTAAACAGCAGCTCGCGCTCAGTGGCCCTTGGGTAATCCTTAAGGATCGAGGCCAATGCGTTAAAATCTATGGGAGACGGCGCTAGTGTAGTGTGGTGTGACTGAGGATGGTTAGGGCTGCTTGGCACCCCCATAGGTACCCATTGCCTTATCGGTCTTACTCCCTTTGGTGCATTCGGTTGCAGGGTGCCAACCGGCACACTTGGAGCAGGTGTAAGTGAATTTGCATGCAGGACCCCAAGAGCATGCCCCGGCATTGTATGGCCTGCATGAGTTGTTGCTGGACCTATACTGGTACCCCCCTCTCCCCCTCTGCGGGGGCTTCCCTCGAAAGGGGGACCTAAGCTGTTGCTTAAAGTAGAACGGCCTTGCTTGTTTGTGTCTAGGGAAACGGGTTTCGCTGGTTGTTGTTCTGCAGCCATTGCCCATATACTGCACCCAGAGCTCAATCTCGCGGCAGTCCCATGCCATCTCGGGTGCCTGTTCCATTTTTTGCCTGAATTCCCTGTCATAACACAGCCACCCTGTACCCCCATTACGGGTATATTCTTCGTATATGACTCTGTTGTATTTGCATAGAGCTGGTCCCTGCTCTGGGAACTTCTCCATGATCACTGTGGACAACATGGCGAATGCCTCAAGCCAATTGTCCATCGATTCCTCAGGCTTGACCTTCCTCTTCCATTTATGCTTCTCAACCTCCTTGCTGGGCACGGTTATGTCTGCACCCTCTTTCGCAAAGGTGAGCAGGGAGAAAATATCAATAAATTCCCTGTTCCATATTCTTTCTCTAGCTTCTAGTGGGACCCTCCAAGCCAGGGATGACCTCCCGGACAACAGGGGGGGATCGGGCCTCACCACAGTCCCTTTGTCGCTTGTACCTGCTAGCGTGTCTGACGCCGACCCCCCCAGATTCTTTGTCTCCTGCCCCGTGACCAGGCCCTGACTCTTTGGAGGATAGCTCTCGCCCTGGCCCCAAACCTGTCCTGCGCATGCACTCCCGCTACCCGCGCGCTGTTCGTCCATGCCCCCGCCTGCCAGCGCCTTCGCTGAGGCCATGAAGTTGTGCATCGCTTCCATCATCTTACCCAGCCCGACCTGCAACCCCTGCCCCGCAGGTCCTGGCGCGGGAGCGCAGCACCCATTGTCTGCAGGCTGGCCAGATTGCCCCTGGTCCCTTTGTAGGTTCTCCCTAGTGGTCGAAGCCCCAGCCGTGAGGGGCGCCCCACTTGCCACAGGCCCCCCCTGCTCCATACTGTCAATGTTCCTTCTCAGTCCACTGTCCTCCAGCGGGGTTGCTGAGACCTCCGGCAAAACGTTCTCCGTTCCGACCTTTTTGGCCGGTTTGAGCTTGTTCCCCGCTGTGGCCCTTGGTGGCCGCTTCCGTCTGGCAGGTGCTGTAACACTTTCTACGCTCCGTAGACAAAGGCCTGAGTCTGTGGGCTGCACCTCGTCCGTGTTGGCCGCGGCGTTGTCCTCCGACCGCTGCTGGGCACCCTGCACCGCCACCATCTTGATATAATACACTTCATTATCTTGCACTTTATGTCGTCGCTACACTTCATTATCTTGCACTTTATGTCGCCGCCCTTGCGACTCTCTCGCTCGCCCTGTCATTCTTCTCATATACTTTATAAGCTCTGTCCTCCCATGGAAAACACGATTAGCCCGCTGCCAGGACCTGCTCTGTGCCTGTCTCCTTGCGCTTGGCTAGGTTGGGGAAGGGGGGGGGAGGTGTCACCGACCCACGCGTCTTCCCCTCTGCACCGTCTATTGGTCCTCCCCCCCCTTTTATATAATTGTTTTTTTTTTTTTTTTTTTTTTTTTAGTATCATTTATAAACCAATATTTGCTTTACTCCTTTTTTTTTTTTTTTTTTTTTTAATATAGCCCTATGTTACTACTACTGGATGCACTCTCTCTCTTAATGTCACCCCACCTACCCCTGCGTCATACCGACTTAACCCTGTTATGGGTTGCAACCTAACCAAATTATTTGTCTTTTTTTATTTTTTTTTATTAGGGCAGTGGCTGGAATCGTGTTTACGTGCTGTCTTCTGTGCCAAAGCTTCCTTGCGTTCAGGACCCTAGCGCCTACTCCCTGATAGTTTTGGCCCAAATAAAGCTCTAGTCAGGGCCCTCCTCCACTTTGGGGGAGGGGCATCGCAGCCCCGGCAGATGAAAAATGAAAGATAGCTTGCTATCATTTTATTTTTCACCATTTTTCATCTGCTGGCTCAGCCAACAGTTTGTACAGGGAGGGGCGCAGCTGGGCCATGGGAGGTGGGAGGAAGGGGGGGAGTGCACTAAGTGAACATGCACAGTTAGGTTTCTCCAACCTGGCTGTATGCACAGTCGGATTGGAGAAACAGCACAGACCCCAGACTTGTGTCTGAGTGGCAGTGACTGCCACTCAGACCAATCCTGACGCTGCTTACATGCTATGTTTAGCATGTAAGCAGCTCCAGGATTGCTGGGGGGGGCCTGTGCTGGTGTCCCAGAGTGAGGCGGCAAGAGGTGGCGGCGGGAGACAGGCAGCGCAATGTAAGTGTTTTTTTTTATTTTTTATGTTGTATCTTCCGTCGTCCCCATTGATAAATATGCCGGCTGCTGCTGAAAACAATGTATGACCTGTTTGTCAGCTGCAAGTCCATTTCCGTCATAACCTGCTGTGAGAAAAGACCAGTTGAATCTGGTGTTGCTGTAATCCAAACTTCCATTTATTTAAAGTTCTACTTGGAAATTTGCTGATATAATTTTCTTTTGCTTGGTGTTACTAAAATCAATATTCTTCAGACAAGGCAAATTTGACTCTAATTTTCCCAATAGGAATGAGCTCACTGGATTCCTAATCATGACATGGACCTACATTGATCTGGAGAGAATTTATATTTCCGAAGAAACCCAATAAAGCACTGTAATGTTGAACCCCTGGTGGCCCTATTCACAGAGCCTCCGCAGTCGTGGCGGGGACTTTGCACTCATAGTGGAATCAACTCAATGGGAATTCTCATTGTGGAGATCCTGCCATGGGTGTGGAGTCTCTGTCACAACTGTGGAGGCTCTTTGTGAATCAGACCTTAGGTATCCCTGTTTTAAATATAAATATTGAAAAATATGGGATGAATGTAGACCTGGATGGCATTTTCTTCTTCTGGACCATAATATCCAGCATCAGTATTACGTATTTCAGACAAAAGCATAATTTTTATTTTTATCTGGTTTTAAAAGTACCACAAAGCAGTTACAAAGAAGGATGACACCAATGGCACACTAGCATCTAAACAGCATTCATACACACTTCACATTTGCCATATTCTCAACAACTCTGGTGTACACTATGGGCCTGATTCTAACTTTGGAGGATGGTGTTAAACCGTCCCAAAAGTGGCGGATATACCACCTACCGTATTACGAGTCCATTATATCCTATGGAACTCGTAATACGGTAGGTGGTATATCCGCCACTTTTGGGACGGTTTAACACCGTCCTCCAAAGTTAGAATCAGGCCCTATATTTCTTCCCAAATACAGTAACAAACATTTTTTAGATGCTGGGAGGCACAGGCAATGAAAAGTTTGGGCCAAGTCCTGAACGGATAGAATCAAGTAATTTCTCATTCTTTCTGCATTGAACTAGTTTTATGCACAGATTGGCTCCTGCAATGCAATCAGTCAGTAAAACGGCTGTCACATAATACAATACCAAGCCAAAGATATCTTCCAGGAAGACAGTATTCCAATTACTTGCAGGTCCTTCTCAATCGAAAGAATCACAACAATCTAGCACCTTTGAATTGAAAATATTCATCTAGAGTTGTCAGAGACAATGACTGCGTGAGACTTCATAATTGCACAATATCCAATTAGCCCCAACACGGTATTAGAAATTAACATCATTATTAACGAAAAAACATTTAAATCCTTGGTGTGATACAAAATGGGTTTATGGTCAATGTGTTCAACTTCCAAAGTTTCAATTTCTAGATGACTTATGACTCCGATGAACAATGGGGCCCATATTTATGGGCTTTGTGGGGCAGGGCAGTGCAGCAAGTCACCTTGCTTAGCTGCACCGGTGTCACAGGAAAAGGGCAGGAATGTGTGGTATTTAAGAATACTGCACATTCCTGTATTTTTCCCCTGTGATGGCGCCCTTTTGTCTGACTAGCACCAATGCAGACACCCTTGCACCATGGTGGAAGGATGCCTGCGTTCCATGCAGGACAGTTTTTGTGCAGGAAATGGCACCTTCCTTCACAAAAACAATCCTGAGAGGCTTTTTCCTCTTTCTATGTGTGCTGCATAATGGCTGCTCCTGGGGAGGCATATCTTTTTAGTGCATTCCCAGGTTCACAAGTTATTGTAAATCCGAGAGTGCCTCAAAATCCATGGATGTTGCATGGGAACACCCACGCAACACCCATGGAGACGTCTCCCTGGTGCAGAGTAATGTAACGCAGTGATTTGTGCTGCTTTACATTACTCGAGATTTATGAAGTCACTCAGGGCCACACAAGGTTGCTTTGTGTGGCTTTAAAAACCTCACACTTAAGGTTTGCATCGCTCTTGCACCACGTTGTTTGTAGGACATGCTTTAAAGCACGGTACAGTAGTAAAAAAAGCAATTACAGCTGCCAAATAGAACAGCAGACAATCACAGGAGGTAGTCAATATATTGCATTATTATTGCTGGACTTTGATTTGACTTTAATGTCTTTGCATTTATCCTACTAGGGATAAGTTTTGCTTTTGTCTGGCTGGGTAAGGGGCGTTACCAGTTCTGTTATTGGATTTTGTGTTGGTAAAACATTTATACCCAACATCCTTATCCTCACGTAGGGGCAACTTTGGCCACTTGGAAAGCCCACTATATTTGCACCCTATCAATTCAATTATCCCGGTTTTTTGTGTTCATGCAAAATAGTTCACTCTATTTTGCACGTAACTCTCATCTTCAATCACACTCTCTTATAAATTCCCTATTATTTTTGAGCCACCTGCCATTATGTTTCTAGACGTCCTACCTAATAACTTATGTTCTCCCAATGCGTCGTTTACAATTCTCCCTCTCTCTACTCCTCTCAAAGTTAGACCCCAAAAAATAAAAGAAAAAATCACCTCAATGATCAGTGGCTTCTCCTGCTCTACCCTGGTTATTGCTCTGAGTAGAGAAGATTCATAGAATCTATTGACAGGCAGATGTAATTGGGGAAGGAACTGCAGTGACAGGAAAGCGTTTGCACAAAGAAACCTTCGAAGAGGCCAGTTGGCCACTCCTCCACAGACGTAATGAGGTACGAAAATCTCTGAATCAACGAAAGATCCTGTAAGGGATTAAGACAACTGTTAGACTGGTCAAACTTTTATGCAATTTACCTGACAACGTTTCAGAAGTAGTTTTAGCAATATGGGTGTATAAAAACTGTAATGTGTCCACTGTGACCCATTTTCCCAATTATTTAAATGCTACGATAATTACCATTCTATTTATTTTCTAACAGAAGTTAGCAAAAGTGGACTTAAAGACAAAATGTCACTTGTCAAAGCCTATATGTGCTTGCATCAATATGGCTCTATGCCCAAATTTGCTTTCAAATTGCAAGTAGAAAAATAATAATTTTAATTATAGAACCAGCTTTAGTTTTCCTTTTTGTATACGAACTTGTCCCTGGTTACTACTTGGCTCTGCTTATGCACATGATGTAGGCTTTCTTCCAGTTGTGAATGGAGAAAGTTTACATACTCATATTTACAAGATGCCATTATTGTAGCTTGTAACAAGAGTCGCAAATTAAAGATGACTAACAAAACATTTCATTAAATTGAAACATAAGTTTTTATGTTAAGGGAAGTTGCAGTTGGAAGCCGTTTAGTGTGCCTAAATTATCCGGGGAACACAGTAGGTATTCCACTAAGTCCAAAACGTCAAAAAATTCTATGATGATATGGTGAATAGATGGATTTCCTACAGTGATTGGGGTCAATTGCAAGAATAGCTCTCCCTTCAATTGGCCATATGATAATTGTTCTATTAATGGTATCAGAAGAGATGACCCAAAGTACTGGAAATTATAGCTTTTGGTGACAAAGTCTTGACTACCACCCCAAATCCTTCATGTGATAAAACAAAGCACATTTAGCACAACTATGTCACAAAAAGAACTAGATTGGTGGCTAACAATATGAGAAGCAATTTCAGTCCTTTTGATGTTTCCAGGTACCTGTGGCTGTTAAGTAATGGACTGACACCTATTTTAGATCAGCTTTGTGCTGGTATTTACAGCTCTAGTAGGAAAATTACACTTTTTGTGAGATTATCCTTCCTGCACTTTCTAATACTCTGTAGTGCAAACAAAGCTTCAAGATAGTTATATTCTGCTTATTTGGAAACACTGGTCATTTGTTGACTCCCTTCTGGTTGAGATCTATTTAAGGGACCATGTACAGAGCCTAAGTCAAAAGGAAATTTCTAGAATGCAAGCTTGCAACAGTTACTAAAATACTTGATGCGAAGCACTAGAGCATTTTAGGAGAAGTAATATTATAATTCATAGTAAAAATATCCTGAGCTAAGAACGCCAGGCTGAAATCTGTCATCTTCAAACAAACCAACACCTG
Organism: Pleurodeles waltl; assembly: GCF_031143425.1. Lineage (NCBI taxonomy): Eukaryota > Metazoa > Chordata > Amphibia > Caudata > Salamandridae > Pleurodeles > Pleurodeles waltl. The sequence continues at coordinate 1,430,561,415 of NC_090444.1, read as the reverse complement.
GAGCTCAAACAATCTCTAGTTATCAGACATTCTTACATACTGCTTGTCAAATTACAGAGTTTTCAGACCGAATGGCTTGAATGAACATGGGAAGACACCTCACCTACTTCTGGCAGAGTACCAGATAAAATTTAGTATTCTTTGTGTGATGCATACAACTCTGTGAGGTCTTATGTCTACAGAACCTCATCTCATTACACACCAACAATGCAAATGTTTAAGTACCAGCATGCAGTGCTTAATTTGTGCTTGTTGTTTCCGGTGTGGAGAACCGGCACTTATTTTTGAGAGCCGGCACTTATTTTTGTGCCTCAAGCATTTACTGCGAGCAAAAGACACAGATGGGAAAGACGGAGGAAGAGAAAAGTGAAAATGCGTCACAATGGGAGAAAGCAGAAAGCTGCAATAGTGAACTGAAGGGGCAGGGAGAGGCCTGAGATGGCTTCAGGATTACACTGTCTCAGTATTGCGTGTTCGCACATTTAATTGCAGCAGCCGCATGTTTAAGAGGAGGGCTTTGGGCCCGGCATGTTTTTATTTACAAATCAAGCACTGCCAGCACGTCAATACTCCACCAGGGATACAGCTGTGAACAAAGCCAAGGACAGAACCGCACATGCTCATCAGTGTGCTGGTTGAAGAAGAAGTGACATTAAAGTATTCTGCATGATCCCTCCTCTGGGCTATCAACAGTCTTCTAGTTACTGCTGAGCTGCCACCAAAATGTGGAGTGGAAATTACAGAACGAGCCCTATATACTTTCTCTTCCTACTGCTGCCATCTTCATCCATGAGATGACATGTTTCAAGGTATGTACATGCAGTACCAGATCAAATCAGGGGTAGAACTTGCTACCCCCGTTGACTTCTAATTGATGTCCATTGGTGCCAAGTTTATGGAACACCATGAAAGAGAGTGAAGGCAAAGTGTAGCCATCTGTACATCTGAGAACTGAGTTACATGGCATCGCTTTTTCTTTATGTTTACTAATTCAGTTAATGAAATCAAGTCTCTGGTGTGATAAATGGGTTCCACCCATTTAATCTCCACCTATTGTAAGCTCTGTCTTTTTTAATTGTTTTTTAGGACAGATAAATCACAAGTAACCAACAGGCAATACACAAGTAACATTATTGAATAACATCTGTTAGGAATTGGGTTTACGAGAGGTATGCACCATTGTCCAAGCAGGGACCACAATCCTAGTCATGGTAAGTCAGATACACACGAGAGGTTAACCTAAACTCACTGGTACTTTGGCACAGAGCAGTGAAGCTTAACTTAAGAAGCAATGTGTAAAGTATTTGTGCAGCACTTCAAACAGTAAAACGGTGAAAACACCACACAACATAACCCACACCAGGTTAGAAAAATAGAGCCTAATGTAACGAACAAAACAAGACCAAAACAGCAAAAATCCAATAAGTAGAAGTTTAGATATGAATTTTTAAAGAATAAATTAAACTAGTGCTTAGAGGCAGAATGCACTAACCGGATCGATTTGGTTGTGCCAGACCGGGCCCAAGTCATAAGTTTAGGCCGACCGCAATGGAGCACAGGCTGGCTACATGACCCACGATGGGACTGCTGAGCATAATTACCTTGGTCTTTGAGATGTGTCAGTTCCAATTGCGCAGCATTTATAATGCTTTGGTTCTAGGTCCACGCTAAAGAAAGCAGTTAAGCAATGTGTCGACATCTATCCAGAGGATGAAGGTTACGCGTGGATTCTGGGCCACGCAGAAGGGCAATGCATTTTGCAGTTGGCAATGCGGTGCTCCTATACTCGCAACAGCAGTGCACTGACAATGGCAATTCGGTTCCTCAATCCTCACAGCAGCAGCGATGTACCAGTTCCGATCAGGGCTGCGAGGTCAATGCATGGTTTCTTTACAGAAGCAGCCAGAAAAACCCACTTCAAAGGGCCCAGGACTAATTGGCATCATTTGGCAAAACAGCCAAGACTGTTTCTGAGACTTTAGAAAACAGGATGCAAGCCAGCAAGCCCTTGGAACCACTCTGGGTTCAAGTGATGCCAATCCAGTCCTTCTCACTCAGGCAGTGGAACAGCAGGCAGCAGGGCAACTCAGCAAGGCAGGAGTTCAGCAAGGCAGAGATCCAGCAGAGAAGTAGTCCATTAAGCAGCACAGCAGTCCTTTCTGGCAAAGTCTTCACAGGTCCAAAAGATTACTGAAGTGCTGGTATCATGGGTCCAGTACTTATACCCAGTTGTACTTTTGAAGTGGGGGAGACTTCAAAGAAGGGACTTTGAAGTGCACAGAAGTCCTTTCTTCCCAGCCCTGGCTCCAGACTATCCGTAGGGGGCAATCAGCCCTTTGTGTGGGGACAAGTGTCAGCCATCTCCTTCCTACCTGCCCAGGAAGAGCAACCAGAATGCAGATGAGTACTAAGACACACCTACCATTCCTGTTTTTGTGAATGTCTAGAGAAAATACACTAAGTGTAGCTGTCACCCACCTCAGACGTGTATTGGAGACAGGATGCATACACACAGAGGTGTAAGAACAGAGAAATGTCCACTTTCTAAAGAGTGTCATTTCTAAAATAGTAATGTTAAATCCAACTTTACCAGTGAAGAAGATTAATCATTACTATTCCAATGACATAAAACATGACACAGCTTTTCCTTTCTAATCAAGAATAACAGCTTAAAGGTATATTAAAGAATTCCCAATGTCAATGTATGCAAGGAATATGCCTCACAGTAGTGAAAACCGAACTTACGTGTTTTTTACTACCAGGACATGCACAACTTAAAAGTAAATGTCCTACCTTTAATTACATAGCACCCTCCCCTGTGGGCTACCTAGGACCTACCTTAGCGGTGGCTTAGTGTAATAAAAGGGAAGTTTAGGTTTGGCAATGGGTTTTAAATGCCAAGGTGAAGTGGTGGTATAACTGCATACATAGGCTGTGTAATGACAGACCTGAGCCATGGTTATAGAGCTACTGAAGTGGGTGGCACACTTATTGCTGCAAGCCCACTAGTTACATTTAATTTTCAGGCCCCAGGCACATATAGTGCACTTCTACTAGGGACTTATAAGTAAATTAAATATGCCAATTGGGGTCAGGGCCAATGTTTCCATGATTTAGGGGAGAGAGCACAAGCACTTTAGCAGAGGCTGGCAGTGGTAAATTGCACATAGTCCTAAAACCAGTAAAAATGAGGTCAGAAAATGGATGGAGGCAGGCAAAAATGTTGGGGGGAAGACCACCCCAAGACTGTCAGGTCAAACAGCATCTCAACATCGTGAGAAAACAGCATGAGAAGACCAGATCTGAGTGAGAAAATGTTTATGTCATCTATCCAGAATCATTCATAACCTGTACAGAGAAGGACGTAATAATTCAAGGTAGAACTGTAATGTGGCGGATTTACACTGGATAGTTGATACTGGTTCATCGGCACGGGGAAGGGGGACAAAGGTGGAAAAATTATCCCAGTAGTCTACGCAGGGGCTGTCAGTCTGAAAACTCAAATGCAGACTCTGGAGCAATGAACTAATGGAGGGGCTGGATAGTACCTAACACAAACTAAAACAAAGAGCTAACTGTCAGGGCAAGCCTTGAGCTAAACAAAATATAAGCAGAGCACCTGGGAATTGGGGAGTCCCAGAGACAGACTCTAACTACACCCCTGATTATTTGGCTCCAACGAAAATCATGGGAACAGAAGGACCGAATAGGAGTTCGTTGTTGTGGAAAAGTCAAAGGGTCCTACAGAAGTCTCACGAGGAAGAAACATTTCCACAATTTGGCTCTGTCAACTAAGAGAGCAACCTATCCCATTCTTGGGCTATTTGGCACTGACAGAGTCCATCGGCCTTCTCTCTGTTTAAAGCTGCAGTCTCATCTTTCACCAATAATACCAATGTGCGGCTCGAAGGAGGTTGTGGATTTTTCAATTTCATGGGGATTTTTTGCGAGAATGAGTGCCGACTCTAGGAAGAGTGAAGCAGTTTTATATTTCTTAGGCTGTTTGTAAGCCCTTGGAGTTACTACCTCCCAGGAGTCTGCTGTGGACAATGTTGTGACCGTCTCCAGATTCAGCATCACTTTGGCCGAAAATGGGGATAACTGGGGTTATCCCCAAAGCATATGCTTGATTCCTGCAGTCTGGGATCTGCAGCTAGGGCACCAGTCTGAGGCTTCAGGGAACATTTTACAAGGCAGTTTGTGAGCGAGATAAGCCCTATGTAATTTGTAGAATTGTACCAATGTTAAGTGCACATTTCTGGAATGTTTCTTTGGGTATGCTAGTGCTTTCAACCATACCCTATTGGGAAGAGGTCTGCCAAATCTCTCCTCTCAGGATTCTCCACCGCAAGCTCTGTTATAATAGATTGACAGAGCTAACAACCAGTGTCTGTCTTTTAAGATTCACTGTTTCGCAGCTAGGTTAAGAGGCTCTCAGCTGGTTGCAAGTAAAAGTGTGCACACATCAGTGTGCATACATGTACAGGCAGAGCATGTGTGTCTACCAACTAACTCTGCTTGATATCCATGCACGGTTAGCCTGTCACACAAGAGACCTTCAGTAATTGGTGATGAACTAGGTATGCTTTATAATGTGAGTTGGTGTTAATAGTGTGAGTTAATAGTGTAAGTATGTACATCTATAGTGATTAAGCCGATGACACACAACTCATCCTTTCCCTCTCTGAAGACACTACTAACACCAATTTCCACAACTGCAAGACAGACGTCGCCAACGGGATGAAGCAGAACTGCCTGAAGCTCAACGGACAAGACAGAGGTACTGATTTTCAGAAACAAAAGCTTGCCATGGGACACATTCTGGTGGCCCTCATAACTCGGACCTACTCCTACGCCCACTGACCACGCTAGTAACATAGACATTGTTCTGGACAACAAGCTAACCATGACTACTCAGGTCAACTATATCTCCTGCTGATTTTTCATTCTCTGCATGCTTCGTAAGATACTCAAATGGCTACCCCAAGGCTCCAGACACACCATCACCAAAACCCTTATCTCCAGCTGACTGGACTACAGCAACTCTTTCTATGCAGGGATCACAGCTCACCTCCTCCGATGACTGCAGACCATATAGAACGCTGCAGCATGACTCGTCCTGGATCTTCCTAGATGAACCCACAGCATCCACTATCCAGGGAGCTTCTGTACCATTTGCCAAAGAATGACTTGGCTGGACCACGGGAACATGACGCATAGGGTGAAGCTTACCATGATCTCCTACCTATTTCAGATTTAACCGTGACTGCTCTCTCTGACTGCTGAGGGGACGACATCACCATACTGCACCCTCAGTATTTATAGATTTGGATGTATTCAAATACTACTACAATACATAGTGATGAGTTCACTTTTTGATGACTAAGGATGGAATCTGAGTACCTATAACCATTACTAAGTGGCAACAGTGTACTAGATGCCTTAAAAAAGTCACAGTTGTGAAGAAACTTGTGTCAGCTGTTTTTGTTGTTAAAAGCACATGGACCAATGGATCTACTATGAATTTTGTCTCGAATAAATACCTTTGGATTGCTTTTTCTACATACCCTACTTTGTGGATTTCAATTTGTGGACCGCTATAAAAGTGCGTTGGTATCTTTTTTGCGCTTACAAATGATTTCTGCCTTGTTATAACTTGTATCCACAGTTGACCATTACAATGCTGTGACAGACAGCCTTCCAGCTTTCTCGCTCTTATAATCCCCACTAAATTGTTAATACTCCTTTCTCTTACTCCAGTCCCTTTTCAATGTTACAAAGTGATGATGCAGATTATTCTTCAATAAATATATAAAACAGTAATTTACATCAGAAGTATGGCTATCATTAGTGCAGCAAGCTCAGAGACACTGGGGCTCCATGGGTTAAAGGTTTAGCTTTACCGTAATCATGACTGCCTTTTCCTACCCGTCCAAGGAGCAAGGAGACCAATTTTCCTTTCTTGTAGCAGAACATGTCTACCATTTCTATTTCAGAGGCTCCCATGACAGATAAAGGGGCTTTAAGGCTTGCTTCCCATGAAGCCATCATTTCAAATTGTAATCTGAAAGGTGCAGCAGAGTAGGGGCGCAACCAGGGCTGTTTTTGTGTTACAGGTTATGTATACATATCACTGAATATGAGCATCACAAAATGGAAATAAAGCAAACACTGGATAAAAGAGATCAAGGTCCCCATTTAGAGGTGGTGAAAATCTACCATAATCTGGTGATTCTCAGCCGCTGTGAGGGGCATGGTTGCGATGCATAGAAGATTTAAAAAATGTACTTGAAGCACTAGTAGAAATGTCAAAGCATTTTAGTTTTACAGATACAACCTATTGCTTTGGGGATGTATTTCCGTAAAATAAAATAATGGCAAAGTCGCCACGTAATATGGTAACAGGTTTGACAGATCGTAAGTTTTGCCATTACAGAAAAATCATGCAACAGGCCGGGTCAGTATTTGCAATGTAATAGAAAGACATTCCCTTTAGAATTTGTCTTGGCATGTCATATCATGTCATGTCATGTCATGTTGCTCTCAATGCAATTTGCACTATCTAAATGCGAAGAGTTAAAACACACATTTTAAGGTCACGTTTGAACTAAAGAAAGTTGGTTCAGTCTTAATTTTGTTCTTCTGGTATAAAGTATGCTAAAACATCTTAGTGAGCGAGTATAAGCTACTGCATGCACGGAGAGGGTGATGAAAGATGAAGGGGACTGCCTTCGAAACTGACTGCATGGATCAATTATAGTGACAATGTTCGAGAGGGTTGCCCTATTTGGCAAATTGGCAGGTGTGCCTGTGTATTATTGGGGGCCCTAGGCCCTCATGCTACTAAAAGGAGTCACACAGACACAGTATCATGGTCGGTAGACCTGGCCCTGGGCACGTGCGCCCGGCCCTTTTTATTGGCAGGGTCACCTGACCGGTGACGCCAGTGTTGGGTGGGTGTGGGGTGTTAGGCAGTTCCACACAGCCATCACCTTGTGCAATGCCCTTCTCTACCTACGAGGGTGGCGGGGACATATTTACACTTCCTTTCAAGCTCCCTTGAGTAAGTGCGCCCAGTAAATAATAAAAAGAAACGTGCATGTATTGAGCTTCAGTCGATAGCCAATACCAGTGCTACATGGCTACAATCTGCTAGCCATTTATATGGCTGTCTCCCAGTACAGCGAGTGGTGAAGTTTACGAGACTTAAAAATGGAGCAGCTGTGGTAGATATTCGTCTGAAGGCGAAATGTGCATTGTTGTAACAAAAAAAAAAGGCGCATTGCTTTTCGGTAGCCTGCTTAGTTCATTTCCGATCCCTTCTTCCGAGACATCGCAACGTCTGCGCGAATTTCGGCTTCCTGGCATTATCTACAGCTTTTAGGGCTGGGAGGTAATTTGCACATCTAATGAGGAATTCCTGGTGGTCGCTGCATGTGGTGAAAAGTCACAGGTGGTAGAGCGCCGTCAGTGAGTGAGTGTCAAGCATGAAATGTGCTGCTGCAGTTTCAGAAGGCGCTGAGAGATTACAGGACATTTGGGGGAAAGCCTTAAAACTTCCAGCTGGCTTTAGGAGCCCAAGTCTGCTCTCTGCAACCTTCTCCGGTTTCATTAGCGTGTGTTTTATTTAAACATAGAATTCAGCTCACGGCGCCGAAAGTGACAATCCCCCGACTCCCCTGTGGTGCACAAAATGATCAGAAGAATATCAGTATAAAAAAAAATTAAGAACCATGGATTTAGTGAGTTTTGCTTTTGTTACATGTTTAAGTTAGAGATGTGATTAATGCCCAAAATGTCTTCACACTAACAGCGAAAGACCAAACAAATCAACTCACTTTGGCAAACCTTCCCTTCATGAAACAGATGCATTGATGAATTTATCCATTGGAATGCCAGAATCTTAAGACTTCATTACAAGTTGCCTGGGAAAAAGGCTAGTGTTTCCAACCCTCAGAGTTATTGATGCTAGGAAAACGGTAACTCTGGGATTGAGGAAAATCCAGCCATTGAGCAGTTGCGAAGTAGAATTTGAGGGAGTACTAAGAAATCAGGCATACCCATGGGGGTCGGTAATTCTGGATACAGTTGCCCCACAAAGTCCTCATTTTGCCTTGAACTATAACCCAGATATTTTGGCTGCTTTTAATGTACCCACAGATCTCCGATGGGGCCGTAACTGCTGTTACCGACCCTACAGGAGTAAACTGGCCACAAGTAATGAGCACGTGACTACCTCATCCTTTACTTGCAACACTGATCCGAAATGAAAGTGCTAAATCTCAACGTTTTCTGTATTTTCTTTTAGGGAGAAGAGGGTCTAGTGGGTGCTCCTGGCCTTGCGGGATTCAATGGCGCTAAGGTAAAACCATGGTACTTTCATGTCTAACAATGACTTTTTAAGTGCGATATTCTGTAACTTGGGTTAGGTAGTGATTACTAACACAATGCATGACAGCAGCGCCTTCTAGTGTCTTTTTAGGCACAGCATGCACGTTCACACATGCAATCTGCAGACTTGTATCACATTAACATATGTGCATTGGCATCTCGAACCCAGTCACAGTGCGAAGCCACAGGCCTCATAATTACAGGCTTGGTTTAAGCAACATTCGATTTTCGATTTGATGAAACCGTGCAGGCAAGTTTATGAAAACCACGGCCGCTCATACATGCTAATGCAATGCTTTACTTCCGGTGTTGCCTTTCCAGTTAAAGAAATGGGCCAACAAATAAGAACACGCAGTGCATTAGTCCACAAAGTCTGTCTGGAGTGCCACGCTTCACCCCCATCGAATTTAATCCATTAAAGTGAAATACAACTCCAGGGAGCACCTACTCCCCACTACTTAGAGCAGGCCACCGGAGTGCACCTAATATTATTATTATTAGTAGTAGGATTTCTACTTTGCAAAATATTTCATATTCAACCAATTTACTTAAAAAAAGAGCATTTTTAAAATAAGAAGATAGTTGTAAGTAAAGTATCAATCACTTGTAAGAGTGGGAAATGTGTGGCTATCCCCTGGGTTCAGTGTTCACAAACTGCAGGACTACTAATATGAGAGAGGCGAGAGAGTGGACGGTTCCAGGCACGGCAGTCCTCCAGACTCCTAACCTCAGCCCTTCAGAAGAAGAGGGATGAAATGTACCCAGCCCCTTCCTTTAGGTGGCTACTCTGAGCTGAGCTGACGGCTTAACTGTGAAAGAGGAGATAAGGATGCAAGAAACAACACACACATTGCAAATAGCGAATTTAATCCATTAAAGTGAAATACAACTCCAGGGAGCACCTACTCCCCACTATTTAGAGCAGGCCACCGGAGTGCACCTAATATTATTATTATTAGTAGTAGGATTTCTACTTTGCAAAATATTTCAAATGTACCCACTTGCTAGGCCTCAACCTTCCCGTTTACTACATGTAAGGCACACCTAAGGTAGGCCCTAGGTAGCCCCATGGGCATGGTGCAGTGAATGTTTAAGGTAGGACATGTACTAGGGTGTTTTACATGTCCTAACAGTGAAATACTGCAAAAATTGTGTTTCACTGTTGCAAGGCCTATCTCCCTTGTAGATTAACATGACGCTGCCTTTAAATAACTTTAAAGCACAGATTCCCTTTGAGGGCAGATAGAAATTTGGAGTTTGGGGTCTCTGAACTCACAAAATACATCTTTTAGTGAAGTTTGTTTTTAGATTGTGAGTTTGAGAATGCCACTTTTAGCAAGTAGGTATTTTCTTACTTAAACCATTCCTTGACTTTGCCTGTTTGTGGATTCCCCGTCTGGGTCAGTTTGACAGTTGGGCTGTTTGCACCTCTTCTCTAGACAGTGGCACAAAGTGAGCTAGGGTGTAGCCTGCATATCCTGATGAGCCTTCTGAGCTAGAGGGGAGGGAGGAGTGGTCGTTCACACCTGAAAGGACTGTGCCTGCCCTCACACAATGCAGTCTCCAACCCACTGGTGTGTGTCTGAGGCCTGGCCTGGACAAGGAAGGATCTCACAAACACTTGAGGCTTTGCTTTGAAGTTTGCCAACTTCAAAGGCAGAAAGAGGTATAAGAAGACCCAAAACCCCAGACTTTTAGAATCTTTCTGGAATGAAGATGAACCTCTGCCAAGGAGAAGAGCTGAAGAGCTGGAGGAGAAGTACTGTCCCTTTGCTGTTTTGCTTTGTGGGACTGGTCTGCAGTTGCTGCTTCTGCCTGAAAAGAGTGCAAAGGGTGAACTTTGCTGTGTGTCCTGCTTGAGAAAGTTCTCCAAGGGCTTGGAGTAGAGCTTGCCTCCTATTGGAAGTCTCAGGGACACCAAAGACTTCAGTTTCCTCGACCTGCAGCACTGGGAACTTTGTGTTTTGTGCTGTTCAAAAGGAGAAACCACAGCGACGCATGGAGTCGCATTGTCCTGCTTCGCACAATGACTCTGGTCTCACTGATGCCATCATCAGATGACTTCATTGAGCCGCTGCTCACACCGCAACTTGTGGGTCCCGCACTCTGGCATCGCCTGCTCCCACCGCAGTCTGGGCATCCCCGATGACGTTCCTGCTGACAACAATGCTGCTGCATGCACCGCGGCCTGTGGACACCGTTCGTAAAGAGCACAAAGCACCGTCCCGCACCACAGCCCCGGTCCACCACAACAGCACCATCAACTCCAGTGTCGTCACCAGGCATCCCTGCTTTCACTGTGGCCTGTGGACACCGCTCGTGAGGGTCACGAAGCACCGTCCAGTCCCGCACCGCTGGCTTGGGCCTACCGAAGACAGCGCTTCAGCAACAACAATGATGGTACCTGCACCGTAACCTGTGGACACTGCACTTCGCACTGTCCTGCTTCGCACCACAGCCCGGACACCATCGATGCTAGTGTTCCTGACTTCACCAGCCCGGAGTTTGATCTGCAACATGTGTGACTTCAAGGGCCCGAAGACTCCCGCACCGACTCCAGAACCGATACTGCAACACCAGCAACGCCACTCTCCTGAGCTCACCGCGAGGATCGTGATGCCCTGCAATTCCAGAAGTACTGTTTACAGGTCTCCCAGACACCGTAGCTGGCCCGCAACGCTGCGGCCGGCCTGAACTGTTGGTTTTGTTGATCACGACACCGTGATAGCCCCAGGTGGAGCTATCGACTTCAAGGAACTGTACTTTTGAGTAAACCTTGCAAAATTCATATCTTTAACACTGTATGTTAGATTTTTTTATCATTTTTGTCTTGTTTTACACAGATAAATATTGGCTATTTCTCTAAAACTGGTGTGGTGTCCTTTTGTAGTGTTTTCACTTATTACTGTGTGTTGTGTGCAAATGCTTGACACATTGCTTCTGAGATAAGCCTGACTGCTCATGCCAAGCTACCAAGGTGGTGAGCAGGGGTTATCTGAGTGGGTATCTCCCTTATACTGACTAGAGTGAGGGTCCCTACTTGGACAGGGTGCAAACCCACTGCCAACTAGAGACCCTATTTCTAACATTGGTTGTCAGCAGCGAGGATAGGACTTGCACTTGCACCCGACTTACAGTGATTGGTGTACACTACTACCATATCGCAGACCATTACGTAGCCAAATACTGTGTTTTCCTTTTTGTTCTCTGGTGTCTGACTAGAGATATTGTCATTTTTTGGACTCTGTTTTTTGGTTGTGAGGCCTTTGCAGAATGGAAGTCAACTTCTGGCACCTGGAACACTTCACATTGAGGGAGCTAAAGGTTTTCTGCAAGGAAAGGGGGCTGGCTGTGAAGAGAAGGTAAGTGTAAGGCTTATGCAGTTTGTTGGAAGGCGGATTATTAGTAGGGGTAAGTACAAACCTGCCACTAGCAATAAGGCCACCAACTCAATGTTGGGTCCAGTCAAGGTCTCAAAACCTCAGCCCCTGGCTCAACCCCTGGTAGCTTGGTAATGAGCAGGTAGGATTAACTTAGGAGACAGGTATGTAAAACATTTAAATACACCAATACACCAATACAGTAAATAAGTAAGACAAAGCACACAATAAAACCCCCACACCAATATATAAAAGTAGGAAATGTTTATATCTTTATAATGATACCAAAACAACAAAAATCCACCATAGGGAACTGGAGATATGAATTTGTAAAGATCAAATCAAAGAATGTGCTTTCTAGTGCTTAGAAATCAACAGAGTCAATGGGGGACATCTGGTCGCGCTAGACCGGGCCCAAGCCATAATTTGAGGTTGACCAGGATGGAGCCCTGCTTATATACCTCAGTCAAAGTTTTACCTTCTGACTTAGAGTTCAAAAAGTGTCAGTAAGTGCAGATGAAGAAAATAAGGGGAAACCCCACAACATAAATGCACACTCCAACACTCTACAATTGTAAAACTCTTTTACATTGGCATTTGTTTAAAAATAGACAACTTGGGAGTGTGGTCAAGCCGCGGGATATGATGGCCTCTTGAGAACAGAGCGCCGCGCGCCAGCGCCCCCACCAGCGGAAATTGGCATTTTGAGTGCAATGGGTGCTGCACACTCGATCCCAGAGCCTACCTACTCCCAAGGGTCACGGGATGATGTCCCGCGGGGAGACTCAATGTTCCTGATTCCCCCCGATGCTCTCAGAAAAGCCTAGGGAATCGGGCACTGCAGCAAAGTCTTTCCTCGACCGCAGATGCCCGACCCCAACGTGACTGGTGAGCCCGGACGGACTCTGGGCTGACAGGCCTGCACTGGGAGGGGCTGCCATTGCATTGGTGTTCCCTCCCATAGGCACTGCTGCTCCACTTCTGCCACTTCTGCCTGGAACTCTGGCCGCTCATCACATGGACGAGGAGGCCGGAGAGGGGACTGGGCTCAATCTGCTCCTGCAGGGAGGGGGAGCACTAACTGGCACTAATCCTGGTTCCCTGCCTGCCCATCCATCGTCCATTTTCAGCCACATAAGGAGCGCTGGATTCTGACTTTATCTACTATGCCTGCTACCTGCCTGCTACTTACTTCCGACCATACGAGTGATCCCGCTGACCAACCTCTACCACAGATGAGCGTGGTCGGCATCTCCGTAGTTGCGATCCCAGAGATCAGCTGGGAGATTCCCACAGGAAAATTTCACAGCAAACCTGCCAGTAAACCTACGCGGCAACTCCTCTTCTCTGAAGATCTTTAACAGCACCGCTAGATGACTGCGGTGGGAGGAACTCCATAACCATGCCACTCCTTCACTCACTCTGACCCTGCGCAGGACTCCGCTATGGAGCATATCCTTCAGGAAATTACATCTGTAGGCCGTAGGATCAAGGGGCTGGACTCCAACATCTCTGCACTAGAGGCTGAGACAAAGTCCATCTGTCTGGACATTGTGTGATTCCAGAACAGAGACACAGACCTGTAACAACGAGTTGCAACAGTGGAGGGCCACCTCAATGTGATGCCGGATTAAGGCCAGGAACTTCCATTCCTGCACAGCAATGTAATTGACCTGGAGGACAGGAGTCGTAGGAACAATGCCCGTCTTTTCAGATTGCCAGAGCGCTTAGGGGAGTCAACTGTTGCAGCCTTTCTTTGCAATGCCCTCCCTGCAACCACGGGTCTCACATTTGACCTCCCCAGTTGAATTCCAGTGAGTGCACTGCATGGGCCCAAAGCGCTTCAATGAGGAGACGCAACCTTATCCCATCATTGCATGCTTCCTACAAAATGAGCAGGTTCACCAGCTCCTTGCCAATGCTTGCTCCTATGGCCCCTCTTGATACGAAGGTCAGGAGATGCGCATCAGGGTGGATTTTTCCAAGGAGACTAACAATGGTCGCAAAGCGTTCTTGTCCTTACAGCCACAGCTTCACCAACTGGACATAAAATATGGCCTGTTTGAACCCATACAGATGTGGATCGCCAGAAATGGCAAATCAAGAGATTTTTTTGACCCTGTTTTTGGATAGTCTTCTGACCCAGAACATGGAAACGGAATCACTGGCCTCCCCACCACCCATTGCTGATGCCCCTCCGCCATCTCAGATCCATCCTGCTCCCCAGAACAGCCACTGGAACAACACCAATGGCACTCATCATAGAGGCAGAGAACCCTAAAGACTTTTGTGACCTCGCGACAATGGGGATCAGGCTCTGCTGGCAGTGGCATCCCTCACACAATCCCGGGACAGGGACAAATCCTGCTCAACACTGAAGCCTGTACCGTCCTCACACTGAGATTGAGATCCTTGCAACCCCGGTCTCCCTGACTTCCTCTTTAACCCAGGGTGCCAGCCTGTGTTCTGGACCATCATCCCAGTGAACGGATAAGTACTTTGCTGCATGTTTATGCAGGTCATAGGCCTCCTTTCATATGTAATGGCTGGGTTGGCAAGGCTCTTGAAGACTATAATGCCCTTTGTTGCTTACATTCTAAGTCAGTTAAAGTCTCCATTTATCCTTGCAACTTCCTTTCCATTCAGCGTTAGCTAGTAGTCAGTAGGAAATCCAAGAACACGAGCCATAACATGGGCTAACTACACCTGATGGGATTCTGCTGTGCCGTGTAGCATGTGGGACTGGGTGCTGGTCACGCTTGTGTTTATTGCATGCTTCCATAATATTTTCTGATATGTTTACTGTTATGTTGATTTCAAATGTTCACAGCATCGAGCTGACATGTTGCTATTTGGGTCATTTTATTTTGTAACGCCCACTGTTTTATATATGCTAACTCAGTTAGAGACTCCATCTATCCCTGCGGCTCCCTCCCCCATCAGCCCTAGCTAGCTGCTTGAGGGTAACCTAAGAACATGACTCACACCATGGACTAGCAAAACCTGATGTGATGTGATCTGATGCGCTGCTGATGTACCTTGTTGCGAGTGGGACCGGCCGCTTGTCACCCTTGTGTTTATTGCATGCTCATATGATATTTTCTGATGTGGTTACTATTATCTTGCTTTCAAATGTTCACAACATCAGGCTGACACGCTGCTATCAGTGTCATCTTATTCCTATGGCCTGTTTCTCCTACTGCCAATTCTGCTGCTCTTCGCTGTCTGTTGCAATTGCCTGCCCCTCCCCTTCTTTCATGTTCTTTCATACTCTTTCCTGCTCCCTCATGCTCTCATTTCACTACCATGACCCTCCCCGAGGGCCTTTCCCTTCCTCCCACTCCTTCACTTTCCTTTCCGCCCTTTCCTCTCCTTTCCTCCCTCCCCTCCTGCCTTCCTTCCCCAGCCATTTCACCAAGGGCCCTCAGGTCCAATCGCCTTGACCCCATTTTGCCCTGACCCCACTCTGCCCTCCTACCACCTCACAGTTGGCCAGGAGTTTCATACCTGGCCTACCCGGCTTATCCCCCATCCCCATTCCCCTGCCAGTGCATTTAACAATCTACAACGGGCTTCCCTTGCTTCCTTAGCACCCTTCCCCATTGAACCAATACCACCTTGCACACCTTGCACTTATCCTCTGAGCACCCTTTTTGCTATGACGGGCCCGGCCAGGGTGCTGCCTCCCCAAGTTTGGACTCACAGTTTACAGATATGAGCCTTTGTGGCTTGATTTCAACTAGTGTCAAATTATTACCTCTTTTCCTTCCCTCCTACTTGCCTCCACCCCTCTTCCTACCCTCTCCTTGTCTTGCACCCCCACCCTTTTGTCCTTATTCTTTTCCCCGTTATATAGTCTTCATCTTCAAGCCCTTACTGTTGGCGGCCCTATCACCACCCTTCCATCCAGGGCCTGTAGGAATCCCCCTCCACCCTTCTTCTCTTACCACGTGTGTCTGCCCTTTTCCTCCCCCTTCCTCCACTACTCCTCCCCTTCCCGTCTGGTGTCTTTCCCCCTTCGGACCTTATGGCCTCCCATCCTACTGTTTCCTCCTCCCTGTGACCCAAAGTGACTGTCACTCCCACCTCTCGCACCCCCACCTGCTCCGAGTTCTAACATGGATCGTTCATGGCCTCGCCCACTATGTGATACATAAGAAAGTTCTCTACTACCTCCTCTCTTGAAGGAGACCCACCAATAAGCTGCATCGAGTCTGGGTGGGGAAGGTCCTCCACAGTAGCTGCCCGACCTCATTGTCATTGAGGAGCGACATCTCTAGGAAGTGCAGAGTGGTGCTTCTGTTCCGTAAGACCTTGCCCATACATTATAGAAGGTGACTGGAACCTCGCCTATGGCGCTGTTTTTGACAGGACAGGCCCCATCGATATTTGCAATAATTTGGATGGAGCCTTCTTGAGGGACCTTACCTCAGATCACGGCATGGTTGACCATTGGAGGCTTACCCACCTAGCAGACCGGGAATGTACCTTTCTCTCACCTGTCCAGGGCACTCAGTCACGCCTATGCTATTTTCTGGTCTCACAGAATATATTAGCCTCAGTGCCAGACTCTAAGATACTGGAAACAGCGCTCTTCGATCACACCACAGTCCTGTTGACATTGAACCTGGGTCTCACCTCTCCAGGCTGTAAACCCTGGTGCCTAGCTGTACATCACTACCGTACCCCTCAGGATAGGTTACAGCTCCGATCGCACGTCTCCACATACTTGCAGGATAATAGGGGCTCCGTCTCCTCCCAGAGATTATTATGGGCGGCAGCGAAGGCCACCATACAGGAGCAAATGATGCAGGATGCAGCTCTGGCAAACAAACAAGCGTTAAGCTGTCAGTGCAAACTCAAGGATCAGGTCTCATCCCTTACCCATCTTTATACGGCTCCCCCCTCACTACTTGTGCGCCGGCGTCTAGAACAAGCAAGAGTAGCTCTCAAAGAGCTCTATATGTCTAAGGTGGAACACACGCTCCAACAGCCCG
The DNA here is from genome assembly GCF_031143425.1 of Pleurodeles waltl. Classification (NCBI taxonomy): domain Eukaryota; kingdom Metazoa; phylum Chordata; class Amphibia; order Caudata; family Salamandridae; genus Pleurodeles; species Pleurodeles waltl. Next base: position 1,430,544,647 of record NC_090444.1, on the reverse strand, counting down.
TCACTATGAGCAGGGAGAAAAGGTTGGTCGCCTTCTGGCGGCCCAGCTGCAACAGCTGAAGGCGGCACAGGCCATTCCCTCTTTATGTGGCGAGATCCTCACAACACCGCAGGAAATTGTCAACTAATGCACCACCTTCTATAGAAGCCTATATACCCCAGAGACGGTGCCCAGTGCCAAACAAATAACAACCTTCCTGGTGGGAGTACAACGTCCCCGGCTGTCAGCCGAAGGGTGTGTTCTACTGGAGAGAGACATCAGCAAGGACGAGATAGCTCATGCTATCTATAGCCTCCCCTATCACAAATCCAATGGGGAGGATGAATTCCCAGTGGAATTTTATAAGTGGGTGGGGAAGAAGGTAGTCGACTCCCTTCACAGGGCTTTCCTGGAGGCTTGTTGGGAGGGTTCACTAGGCTCTTTCTCGACTAGGACTGTGATAGCGGTGATTCCCAAACCTGAGAGAGACCCCCTCTACTGTGGCAGTTACAGACCTATCTCTCACCTGAATGGAAACGTAAAATTCCTTGCCAGCGTCTTGGCTACCCGTCTCCTCAAAGTCCTACTATCAAAGTCCTACTATCCCTAATACACTGTACACAAGTGGGCTTTGTTCTGTACCTCCAGGAACCGTCTCCGCACCCTGACTCATGCCATATGGGAAGCCTGAGACCTGCCAGACAAAACCATGGCCCTGTCCCTCAATGCAGAAAAGGCATTTGATTACATAGAATGGGACTACTTTTTCGCTACCCTGCAGAGTTTTGGATTGAAGGAGCAATTCATCGACAAGGTCTGCCTACTCTATGAAAGGACTATGGCTCAAGTATGAGCCCTTCTTGATATGCCGGGGGACGAGGCAAGGCTGCCTGCTCTGGCCCCTCCTGTTCCTACTGGCCCTAGAACCTCTCGCAGCCACAAGCCTTCCATGAGGAGAGTCTAGAATCTATCTGTACACGGATGACATTCTGTTAACAATAACGAACCTGCAGCGCCCCCTCACGGCTTTACTAGTGATCATAGAAGCCATTGTGCTCTTATGGGGCTACTCGTGAACTGGGATAAAAGTGAGGGACTGCCCCTTTCCATCTTCACTACGAGTGCGGCAGTCCACGGATACCCTTTTCGGTTGAAGTCATTGCGTCTGAAATATTTAGGGGTCTTTGTTAATAGAGGACATCATGGTGGTGGATAATTTAGATCCCCTCCTCACTCTCACGCGGCTTGACTTTGCCAAATGGTCCCAACTAAATATCACACTATGGGGTAGGGTGCAAGCAGTGGGGATGGTTACGCTTCCACAGTATACCTATGTGCTGGACATGGTTCGCTTCTAGTGCCCCTATTGACTCTTCGTCTTATAGATAAGGAGATTCATACCTTTGTGTGGGGCTCCTATCACCCTCGTTTGGCTTCAGCTAAGCTCATGGCATGCTGCACCAGTGGTGGTTTAGGGCTCCCATCAGTGGAACATTCCGCTTTAGCCCTACAGCTTCATGTTTTTGCTCCCTGGGATGCCAGCCCCACTGCAGTGGGTCGCCACAGAATTACATCTAATGTCCAATCAGAATGGACATGGTCTCAGCCTTCTGTACGAGGGCAATCCACCCCGGTCTCAACACATCAACCCCATGATCCAAGCCATGCAAAAAGCCTGGTGTAATGCCCACCAACTTCTAGGGATCCACCCCCATCTTCACAAGGGGGCCCCTCTGTGGGGTAATGATAGTCTGCGCATTGGTGGGATGGTCCTCAATTGGCCACAGTGGAGCATGGCTTGTCTTCATACCCTCGATCAACTCCTAACTAAGGACGGGTTTAAGACCTTTGAGTGCTTAGAGGAGGAATATGGTCTTCATCCTCAACAAAAGTGGAGATATCTGCAGCTGCTGCATTGCCTACGTCGATGCCTTGGGGCGGATCCTGGGAATCTCCCTTCCTTGTCATTAGTGTCCTATCTTATCTCCTGAGGCCACTTCAAAGAAGTGATGTCAGGTCTCTACAGAGTCGTTACTAACCGTCTTTTCTTAAACCCCTCCTTGACATCCGTCACACTAAATGGCTCACCTGACTTCAGTTAGACATAGAGGAAGAGGACTGGATGGACCTCCTAGACGCCCTAGATAGAGACGTACTGGTAGCGCAGTTGAAATTCTGCCTGTTTAAAACACTACACGATTGGCACTGGATGACACTAAAGCTTCATATGGTGGGACTTCTGCCACATGTGAAATGCTGGCGGTGCGCAGCTACTCGCTGCGACATCACGCATGTCCTCTGTGAATGTCCCTTAGTTCAGCCCCTCGGGGAGGAAGTCAGGACCATGTTGAGGGCCACAATCCCCCTAAATACCCCTTTTCCACCTCCTCTCATTCTCCTCCATGACTTCGGAGGCTCCCCAAGTTAACACAACCACAATGCCGCCTTCTACATATGGCTCTCACAACTGCAAAGACTTGTATTCTGTGACACTGGAGATCCCCTACTCCTCTGACTCTAGAGGAATATATAATAGCAATGATACTGACTACTGCCCATGAACCGGTCATTTATGCCTTGCAAAATCAGGCGACACTCTTCACTCAGATCTGGGTGCCTTTCATCTGCGATAATCCTCAGTCCATGGCGGGTCTTCCACTCCCTGCTTCCCACCAGACAGAAGAGATAATGGCTACATTGTTTCACCCCCTCCTTCCTGTCTTCCTCCTTTTCATGTTTCCTCTGTCTCACCACTCCCCTTCCCCCTTCTTCAGACCTGCCGACCGACATGGGACTTGCTCTACTTACCTACACACATGCTCCTCTATACTCCAGGAATTACCTCCAATAATAACCGACCCCTGGCAACCTACTGTCATTCCTCTTTCTTCATTCCGATGCCTCCCCACCTCATGTCCCTGCAGGTCATCCTGTCTCTTACCAGAATGACCATTTGAGTTCTCATATCTTTACTTAGGTTGATATGTTATCATGAGGGGCTTTTGAGTTTTGATTTTGATTATTGATTTTTTATTATTGATTACTGATTAGTAATCATTGCCTCTTCTATATCCCCTACCTACCTTCCTTCTCCCCCCTGCCTCCCAACCTCCCTCTGCACAGCCTATGTTTGTTCTTGTTATTTTGTCTCCTTTGATACCGTCCTTTACTTGCATTGAGATGTACTGTTTCTCAATAAAGAATTTCTACACAAAAGAAATAGACAACTTGTGTGTATGGATTGATCAATATAGTTTAAATATAACCTAAATAAAAATATTGACTTAAAATGATTTAACTTGTTCAAATGATTTATAAGTAAAATTTTGGTAACAAAATAGGAATCCAAGCCTTTTCTAAAAATATAAATTGCCTTTACTTTGATGTTCTCCTGTTTTTTAGGGGGATGTGAGGAGATATAACCTATCTGATCAGAAACAGTTGTTGTTATGCTAATTTAAAGGATGACACATATAGCAGAATAATGACCGTTCTGACATTTCTGCCAAACTTGACATGATAGAAGCCTCTGAATAGGTTGGGGGGACAGATGAGAGCAAATATCAGTGTTTTCTTTGTGTTTTAGTATCCGTTTGTAATATGGGAGAGGTAGAGGTAGCCTCTTATATCCTGTGTAGCCATGACACCAAACCTGAAAACAATGCACATCATTACAGGCCAGGCCTTGGATTTTGATGATGTTGGCAGAGGTTTATGAAGAACTGATGAGTGTCTTTGACTTGGATGTGTATGGGGAATAGACATGATGAGGAGATTTTTTATTATGATGTATTCCAAGGTTGGCTTGTTGGTTGCAGCTAATATATAGACTGCTGAAATAAATTACTGATTTAGATTTAGACTAGAATGAAAATGAGAATGAGAATAAGAAATTCACCTAATAGAAGTGTTATACATAGAAGCAATGACACATAACAATATTATTTTGCTAAAGCAGGACATAAAACACTCTGCTGCTTATCAAACACCGAGAGGTTATTGAAACATAAAACACGAACTACACCTTGGGATTCTACATTATGCAGCAACAAACTTACATAGCATACACACGAGCGCAACAATATTTTTATGCTTTATACTTTTTTTTTATCTGCCTTCAAATCAATTTGAAGGACAATGGAAAATTCGCCTGAGAACTACCAGTCTGTTTTGACTTTGCTTGATGGGTTAGAAAACATTGGAACACGTGTTTTGCCTATGCTCTTACATGCTTGGTCTCCGCAGGACGTAACCGAAACCAATCTTTAGCACTGAAGGTATAAGAATGATTGCACAGGCAATTTTGTTCTGTTTCAGGGGTACTACCCCAAAATATGTTGGACACATTATAAAATACTTGACTTTAGCAATTAAGAGATGGGAAAGCGTGTCTTTGTGGAGTAATGTGGTGCTATATGAAGATGGATTGGTATTGACCTAGGCGCTGTACTTTACTCAGATTTAATTATGTAATTATCTGTTTACTTATTCACCTATTTATTGTATTGTATGTGTTTTTTTAAAACGGAGGCAATAAAGACTTGTACACACACACACATACACACAAACACACACACAAAATTTTACACTTGGGGTGGCTACATTTCTATTGGTAGTTGATATGTGATTACTTGAGTGGTGAGATGCAAGAAAGGGTAAGCAATTGATGAATGAACTGTAGCATGATAGTACATTTAGTCATATATTGTTTACAGTTTGTATATAATTAAACTTCCTGTGGTGGTAAGTGAGGGGAGTTGGAATTTTTAGCATGGAGTTCCCCAGTTAGGTTTGTGAGATTTTAGGATGTGTTTAAAGTCAGTGTTGAAATGGAAAGATCCAAGGTGGAAAAAGGAGCAAGCTGAGTAGTTTGAATGATGTGATATTTGAGAGCTTGCAAAGGGTCCTAAGTATATCAAGAAGGGGGGCTGTTAGCAAAGCACAGGGAGCTTGGATATATGTACTGCAAAGGCAGGTAGAGATAAAGAAGTGCAATGGCTTTAAATACCAATGTCCGCATATTACTGCATGCCCTACATTTTGTGGACTAGTAGCCTACTTATTTTTAGTGGTGTGCAACTGGTGTTGATCTGGGTATTTTAAATACTATCTGAGTTGATGTGTCTACCAAGCATGTAATTGGGGAGTGCCACAGGTAATCTATTAGAGCAATCCAGCTTTCTCCTTAAAATGCATTTATAAAAGACTTACCATTCCCTAACACTTAACTATGGAGATCTACTAGCATAGATTGCGAGTAAGAGAATGAGGTTTAGCTGTATGGCGGCGTTAAAGAGTACTCCTAGAGTCCTGGTTTTGCTAGAGAATTTTAAGATATCTATGATAAAGGAGATATGAGAGGGAGCAGAGGTATGGACAGCAGTAGCAAGGAATTAGAAAATGTGTATGAGGGAGTAAATTGTCTTAAGACTTAAGAGTAGCATGCCATCTAGTTTCTTATGGGAGGGATTTAGTCCTAAATTACAGTTTGGGAGAAAGGAATACAGTACTGAAAGAAAAAAATGATTAGTATATAGATGACAGAGAAAGCCAGGTAAATATATTATATCTCCAAAGAGAGTGATGTAAAGTTCGAAATGGTCCCACAAATGAGTCTTGAGGATTTTCATCTGTCAATATGTGGTGGGTTTCAAGACTAAGGTTTACTAGGAAATGGAGAAATTGTGGTTGAGAACCATTCTATTTTTTGTCTATGATGATTAGAGAGGCAAGGGTTTGGTAAATGGTGAATTCATCAACCATGCGGGACATATAGGAGAGGTCGAGGAGAATAAGAATAGAAAAGAGTTGATTGTGATCAGCAAAGGTGAAAAAGCTTAACACGTGAACAAGGGCTGTTTTGATAGAGTGGAATTTGGGAAAACAGGATGAAGTGGGTTTAGGGTGATAATGGAGTTGAGGTAGTCAGCTGAATACCAGTCATTCTGTGGTTTTTGATAAGAAAGGGGTTTGAGTTGCTGGGGGGTTGGGTGGGGAGGAACAGGAATTGCCAAGTTTACAATTTGAGAAGATTGTTTAAATAATCCAGTTTCCCCAGAACAGTGTGTGCTTATAATTTGTTATATCCTTTGCTTTAATGTTTGGTAGGTCAAGGGCTAAACAATACAGCTTCAACTCACATACACAGACAGGGGCGTAGCTTGGTCAGTAAGATTGGGGGGTGGGAGTGAGCTCCAGATTTTGCAACAGTCAGATTGGTATATAGTGGTTTAATACATTATACAACAAGCAGGGTGCGTGAAAGGGGCCTACGGGGTAGTGCAAAGGAGAGGAATGCAGACTGGTAGGAGTGCTAAAACAAAAAGACAATATTTTGTAAAAAAGGAAACAATATTTTTGAGGACTTTCAAAGTAGAGGGTGAGTGTGTGTATGTATGTGTGTGTTTTTTTTCTGTGTGCATGTAAAAATTCCTGCTGAAATTCGACTGACATCGCACAATACTTGATTAAAAGCACCTGTACCAACTATTTATCAGTAAGTACATTTATTAGGGGGGTGTAACATCCCAAACACCCCGCCCCCAATGCTACGCTCCCGCAGGAAGAATTTGAATTCAAGTTACATTCAGTGAATGAGGTTGATATAGATAGTATTATCTGTGTTTCAGTCCTGCTTTCATTGCTTGTATGGGAATTAAATCCTGCCTGTCAGAGAGTCGTAAGTTCCATCTCAGCAGTCCCCAGCTTTGTTGATGTATAGAAAAGTTATAGACAAATCATATGAATGGTATTTGACCCATACAGGACTTATATAACAATATAAAGCGTAATCAAAGACTTCTTGGACAATGAAGTTTGCAAGGAAGTTCACATTCCTCCGAAGCTCACAGACCATTAGCAAGTTCAACTTTCATAAAGCCACTGGATAAATATATGCAGAATTTCCAAAAGAGTTAGCCTGATGGTGGGCGCACAACTTCCCAGCCAATTGACCTCAAGCTTTGATTCCTCAGCAAATCTGATCCACTCACTGTGCCATAACAGAAGCTATGGTGTAGTACAAAATGTTGTGGACACCCTGCAGATTGTGATGAGGGGCTGTGAATCTCCAATAGTTCACAGATATTCATTAGCCTTGGGATGAATTAGAGTCCTATGAAGAGTGGAGGGTCTCCTGATGGGTTGCCCCTCCCTGCACCGAAGACTCTCCAGTGTCCTGCTTACATCCCTGAAAAAGATAGGATCAGAGAAAAGGGGATACACCTTTTAAATATATTTGGTGTTATAGTATTAATATTTCCATTTTATTTTTCAAAACTGCTAACGAGACCCAATACAAAAGGGAAGCAGAGCACTAACTAATACACAGTCTATAATAAATCAACCTAAGCCTGCCGGCAACGAAAATTATATGGGCCACATTTCCTTCAAATTCACATTCAAAATTGCTTTTATTGATTTTATTTATTCATTAAACCGTACATTTATAGCATGACATATTACATTGGATTACAAGGCTCTACTTGTCAATATTCTTCGGTATTGCCAAGATGTAACAAACACTGAACAAAACTAATGAAATACCAAGCCGTCTACCTTTAGATTAGAAGGCCCCAAATTAGAACAACATTGGCAAAGCCAATAGGTCTGTCTATGCAAGAGCTATTGGCTTTGTCAATGTGCCAGAAAGTGTGGGTTACAAACCACAAAGCCAATGATAATAAACGAGTGGAATGCATTCCATTCCGAAAGTCCCCAAGATGTCTTTAGAAAACCAAACCGCTACCCTGTCTGGTAGGCTGCGACCTAAATAGCTCGTCCGTGTCATGGTACCAGCTACATGCATTATACAGTAAACAACGGCCTCTGTGGCTTAAATATCTCATGCTTAGGAAAAGGCCAAAAACATCCTCTGATGTTCCAGTAACGACAAATCCAATATAAATGTGTTCCTCCAGCTCTCATATCCTAGTCAGAATACATTCTCCTCTATACTTTTGGAGATGTATCGCCTCTACACAAGGAATAGAAATAAAAAGAAAACTTCCCGTCAATTCTCTCTCAATGTCCTACCTCATCACACTGACACTTAAATATTGTTATGGGGGGTGCTCTGTAAAAATAGGGTTGAGCTGAGTGGTGACTGGTTACTTGTGTCTGTTAGAGTGTGAGTCTGTCTGTATAGGTAGTATGAGTGACGGTCACAGATGTCCTCCTTAGAGCACAGAAAACAGCGAATATAGC